>NC_136409.1:155892500-156422500 GCF_051521515.1 Lactuca serriola
TTTAAGCCATGTAATGGCTCCAAATTACAGATCCAAGCTTCTAGAGCATGCTTTTCACGTGTAGTTGCAAACCTTACGTGTATACAGTTGCAAACCTTACGTGTATACATGGCTAAAAAGGCTCTTAATGGCAATTATAAGCTCTTAATGGGGTTTCATGCACAAGGAGGGTTTCAATCACCCCCATACCCGCAACTTTATGACTCTAGGACTTAGGAAGGGTCCAGATATGAAGTTATAACTTCAGATCTAGCCCATAACTCCCCATATCAACTCAAAATCCATAAAACCCTAGAAGTCAACCAAAAGAAAAGAGATATATAAGGAAAGGGAAGTAAAGATTGCAACTTGATACCTCCAGAAGATGTTAGCTGAGGTGAGTTCTGCTTCCCACACTTTCCTTGCTTCAACTCCTTTGCTCTTCAAGCTTTTCCCTCCTAGCCAACCTTCTTTCCAAGGCTTAAATCACACCAAGAAGAGTACCACACCAATTAGGGTTTCACTGAGCTTCTCAAAGACTGTAAAGAGGCCAAAGGAAGCTGAGGCTCCTTTAAATAGGGTGCAAAACCCCGGGATTTAGGGTTTCATCTGCTAGCTCCTACTCGTCGAGTCCCTTCATGGACTCGACGAGTAGGTCACTAAACATGTGTATCAAACCCGTTGCTACTCGACGAGTAGGGCAACCAACTCATCGAGTAAGCCTTAAATCCAATTAAATTCTTATTTAAACGATACCTGGGAATCGGGGCGTTATATATATATATATATATATATATATATATATATATATATATATATATATATATAAGTTCAATAGAAAACAATTATTAATCAATGAACCAATGAACCAATCTAAAACGTCGGAATTTAAAGCGATCAACGACAAATGAAGATTTGTAGACTTTTACAATGGACGCACATGTTTGGATTATAACAAAACCCTTTTTTTTGTATAATTTTTAGGCCATATTTTTTATTGAAAAAAAAAACGAATATACCATTGTTTATGATTTTTCATCATATTTCCATAGAGATTCATATTGATATACAAAATTAAAAAAAAAAAACAAAAAAACCCACTTCATTCCTTTGTTTTTTTGAAAAGTTAAAGCCTATTTTTAATTGAAATTTTTTACTAAATATGACAAAATTCATATTTTTTAGTACTCTTTAAAATTGATTAATAATAATAATAATAATAATAATAACAACAACAACAACAACGTATTTTCAGTTCAGATTCACATTGTGAATCTGTTCAAATTCATAGTATGAATAATAGTAAGTCAGATTCACATTTTGATTTTTGAAAACTAAATTATATATAGTTCAAATTTCCAATGTACATAAATTCATTTGTTGATATTACAAAACTAATTTATTAGTAATCAAAACGTTAAAATATTATAAAATTACATGAGAAAAACAATAAAAAAACGAAGTGGTTATTTTTTTTTTTGAAAAAAAAAGTTTGTTTTTTATATATATCAAAATGAATCTATATGGAAAGATGACGAAAAAGTGTGAACAACGGTATATTTGGTTGTTTTCGATAAAAAAACGGCCTAAAAAATATTTAAAAAGAAAAAAATAGGTGAGTTTTTTTTGGTAACATGTGGTTTTTAGTATACTCCGCCGTATATGCGTCAAATATAGAAGTTTACATCCATTCCCTTGGCCATTGATCATTTTGATTTTCGACGCACGATTAGTTCATTGGTTCTTTGTTTATATATATATATATATATATATATATATATATATATAGAGAGAGAGAGAGAGAGAGAGAGAGAGAGAGAGATACAAATTCAATTGAGAAAAAAAAAATAAAGGTTGAGAGCGAGTGATTCATTTTCAGTCAATCGTTTATTTTTACCTTAAAAGGCTCCAACGTACTAACACGATAGAGGATGGATAGTATTCATATATGAATATGAATATAAGTATATTCATATATTCATCTAGCAATTCAGACAGAGATTGCTGACACCCAGAGTCGCCACAAGAGTTATGCGGACCGATGACACTATGAGCTAGAGTTTCAGATTGGGGATTTGGTGCTCCTGAATGTATCACCCTAGAAGGGTGATATTCACTTTATGAAGCGGGATAAGGTGGGCCCCAAGTTTATTGAACCTTTCAGAGTATTGGTCCGGGTGGGCAAGGTGCCTTACCGACTGCAGCTACTTGAGGAGTTGAGTCAGATTCATGATACATTCCACATTTCCCAGTTGAGGAAGTGTATAGATGATGAGACAACTGTGGTTCATTTGGAGGACATTTATGTCAATGATCGCCTGAATTATATTGAGAGGCCAGTGATGATTCCAGATAGGAAAGTGAAAACCTTGAGGAACAAGGTAGTGAACTTGGTCAAAGTTTAATGGCAACACCGGAAAGGCTCACTTTGATTTATTTTATGAGGTTGACTTCGAGGGAGAAGTCTGATTCTAGTTGGGGAGGATTGTAACATTTGATATTCAAGTAGTTTACATTATTGGTCCCTTATGTCAAAATCTCTGCATTTCAGCCCGTACGTTGGGTGTACGTGGGATACGTACAACGTACATGATCAAGACTTGGAAATGCGAGAATGATCCTAGTAGGTTGGGTGTACATGTGGTACGCAGAGCCTACTAGCTCAGGCCCCAAACCATAAAATTTAGGGTTTGTCCCTATTTAATCAACATTATACCTCCTGTGGACCTTCTAAAGACAGCATCCACTCCTTCCAAACCCTAATCTCGAGTCTCATCCTTGTGTATGAAGATTTTGAAGCTTTTGGTAATTTTGGTGCTTTCTTGTTGAAGAATAAGGTTATTCAAGAAGTTGGTATTGCTTGCAAGCTTGTGGATCCAAAAACTACCTCACATTGTGTATCTTTTGGAGGTATAAAGTTTACACCTTGGTGTGTTTCTTTCTAGATATCTTAAATGGGCAATTTATGACCTTTTTGTCCGAAGTTTGGATCTTTGTGAGTATGATGAACTTCATAGCATATTGCTTGTCCATTCATGTATTTTAGGTCATTTAGAATCATAAATATGCTTTCTTGAAGGTCCCTTTCTTTCCATGCAAGAGTGTTGTGGTTTTAAGTATGGTTTAAGTTAGGGTTTTGAGGTTTAAGCTCATTTCAACCATGCAAAGGCTTAAAGTTATGGGCTTTATGGAGTAAGACATTCTATTGAGGTTAGATCTATGTTTAGGTTGCATGTCTTAATGATTAAGATGTTATGGAGTGACTTTTGGGATCAGACAGCATACGCCCAACGTAGCCAACCCTGATCCCAACCCACCTTGTTCTTCGAGTACGCGATGCGTAGAGAGCATACGCCCAACATACGCATTGGGCACTTAACTCTTGCTAACTATTGACTTTTGGTCAAAGCTTAATGGTATTGGACCATGGAAGCGACAAAATGGTCCTTTTGCCCTTAAAGAGCATGGTTATGTAATTGGACTTGTGAGTTGGGTTATGGACTTTAATTACTTATTAGGATTAATTATTGTGTTCTTAGGTGGAGTCTGGTTCTAGCAGTTCGGGTGTGAGATTTATCTGTCATCAGTGTTAGGTGAGTCTCCTCACTTATTCTTACATGTATGATCGAATAGCTATATATGTGATGACCATTTGGGTCTAATTGTTATTATTATGTTATGTTGTTTACATGTGACCGAGACTTCAGGTAGTCTCCAATGTTGCTGATAACCCATAGGGGTGTGTTGTTTGCCCACTGAGACTTCATGTAGTCTCCATGGTAACTGATAACCCATAATTGTTGGGGGAACTTACTAAGATTTGTGCTTACATTTGTTGATTAAATGTATTTCAGGTACTTCTAAGGATCGCGGGTAAGCGAATGTCTGATTGTACACACTCGTTGGGAGATTTTGTTATTGGACATTATGTGACCCTCTGATATTCGTAGTGATGATTTGTACTTGATACTAGTGATTTTCTGTTGGTTTGGTTTATGAACACTATTTTGGGTAAATTAACAATGAAAATTTTGGTTTGAAATTTAAGGTGTTACACCAACGTATAAAAGCATCAAGTAATAAGATTAGAGTTACACATACATGATTAAGCACACAAAACTCAAATGTGATCTACCGATGTTGGCAGAAGAGAGAAATCAGTAATGGATGCTCAAACTTGAGTTCATGATCTACAAATATATTAGGTGAGTATTATCTCTTTTAGTACAGATGAAAAGTAGCATGAGTGACCATAAACGATTAGACATTCTCTTTAGTTGTGATTGCAGATGCATTTGTATAGTCAAGCTGAAAAAGGAAGTTGTAATGGAAATGGAAGAACCCTAATTGCACTTGACACTCCCGACTGTGGATATATACATTCAAATTAGAAGAAAAGTTGTCAATTCTAACATATAATACGTGGTAGAAACCTAGATTACAAGTTTCGAAACATAGTAAAGCAAGTGATAAAAGGAACGACTTAATGAAAGAACCGATGTTTAATATTACAAATGTTTTATGGATCACTCAAACTCCAAAAATGAAATTAGCGTAAAAACTAAGTCAACAACCCTAACCAGTAACGGTTTCTTGTCGTCTCTTCTTCGATCCAACCTAACTAGTAAGGATCGTCGTCTCTTTTTCAATCGAACCTGCTCGCTTCATTGTATTCTTGTTTCTCCAAATAGGAATAATCTTTGGATAATCAAACTCAAATTTGAAATTTTTTAACCGGGAATCGGAAAGCATAGCCGATAGACAAAAATTGAAAGAGTTTTTTGGAAATCAATAAGTTTGTACCTGATTCAAAGTTATGCTCATATATTGGAAGACGACAGAAGATCTCATTCAGAATTATGCTCCTGATTTCTTGCTATTTAGCTTGATTTGTGGAAGATTTATTGTTCATTTTGTGGGATCACATATAACTTTTACATAAGACAAGCGTGACCGGAAACCATAAGCATGGGTTTTAATAGGACAAAGTGTATTTTTAGTATTTCACAATAAAAGTTTTAGGCGGGAAAATAATCTATGTGGGGTTAAGGAGATGACATGTGACGATACTATTTTATTAGAGTAGAGGATTCTGTTTTTGGAACATTCCTCTCTCTTGGACCCTGTAGAGGGGCTATTCATAGACCCCGCTAGGTAGCTGCTCCTTGGAACCCTGTACCCAAGGGTGCTGCCTCCATACCCCGTATTCTCGAGTTCATAATTAACATTTTGAGTATACACCACACACTTCCAATATCATATAGCAAACATAACACAATCTGTCTCAATAGCAAATCTATTTATACTAAAATATGTTGATAACATTAAAATCACCAACATAAATTTCTAATATCAATACATAAAAACTTATGTCTTGCTTGTGTCTCCTATCAAATTGGTGGATCTATTTGTATTTTGTAATACTATTTTATAAATCAAAACGAAAAGCGCTCGTGTTATGAGGTTTGGATTCGGACGGGGCCCATAATCGATTTTAAAAACCACGGATCTGCTGCTTTCAGTTTCAGAAGCATTTTTTAGGCCCAATAAAACTTTCAAGCCTTTTCATTTCCCGCTCTTCAATTCGAAAATCAGATTAGAGAGAGAAACAGAGAAAATTCCTCAGATTTGCTTTCAGAGGCATCTACAATGGCCGTCGAAATTCCTGAAGAGAAGCACTTGATGCAAAAGATTGCCAAGGTTTTTAACGACGCTCGAGCATCTCGAGCATCACACATCCGCAAGCTCAAAGATCTTTCTGCTCTCCGTTCTTCAGTTCCTCTTGCTCAATTCTTCGATGCTTTCTCTAAAAACCTAACCCTTATCTTCACCACCCAGCGCCGTATCGCTTCTGTCGAACGGATAGTTCAATTTGTTGCTATTTTCGCCTGCCTACGCGATCCTAACCATTCCGAGGACTGTGATGAATTTTTTGAACGGTTTTTGCGGCTTCTCATGGCTGGTACCGCTGCTACCAGCAGAACTGCCAGATTTAGGGCCTGTCAGATCATTTCGGAGGTATTTGTTTGTGTTCTGTTGTTATTTGAGAGTTATGCTTGTTACTTGTCTACTCTTGTTATGAAATTGATACATGGATGTGCATTTATTAGCTAATTTTACTGAAAATCTATGACTATATTGGTCTGTCATTGGCTTTTAGAGTTGAAAATATTTTGGTGATGGAGTCATTATATCAATTTATGTCCGGTTTTACTGTGAGAATCTGGAAAAAGTTATTTTCAGTTCCAAATAGAGAAGTTTGATCTGGAAATTGATGAGTTCTATTTTTTCAAGAAATATGAAATGATGTTTCTGCTAGTACCGTGGTAGAATTCATATCAAAATTGCATTTTGACATTTAGAACTCATATATAGCCCACTTTTGTCAAGGGTTGATGTATTTATTGCCTTTTTCTACTAAACGGAGTATAGATACAATTGACATTCGAATGTCCACATCAATTGTTGTTGGTGAGTGTTCTTATTCACTAGGATGGACTAATAAAATTATATATGCATTGATACTGTATGTGAATTTGAGTAGATCAACTTTATTACTTTACTTATTTCTGTTTTAGTCTCCATCTTTATTTATTTCTCACTCGATGGAATCTTTATTGTCAGATCATAATGCGATTGCCAGACGATGCAGAAGTGAGTGATGAGCTGTGGGATGAAGTAATCGATTGCATCAAGGTTCGTGTGGGGGATAAAGTCCCAGTAATCCGCACCTATTCTGTTAGGGCTTTATCCCGTTTTGCAAATGATGCAGAAAACAGCGACATTCTTGAACTATTACTCGAAACATTACCCTCAGAACAGAATCACGTAAGTTTTGTTTGCCCTAGTTTCTATATTCCACTCTTGTCATTCTTTCATCTCTTAATCACACTCCTTTTCCCAACATATTCTATCTATACAGGATGTTCGCAAAACCATACTTCTATCCTTACCAGCTTCTAATGCAACATCAACAGCAATCATCAATTGCACATTAGATGTGAATGAATCTGTCAGAAAAGCTGCTTATTGTGTTTTAGCCAGTAAATTCCCTCTTCAGAGTCTCAGGTACTTTGTATGCACTTACAAAACTATAATCATATAACACTCTTTTATTAAATCACTCTACTTTAACTCCCAATTCTTTGATTTCTATAGCATTAAGCAAAGGACAATTATACTCCAAAGGGGACTTGCTGATCGTTCTGCAGTTGTCACCAAAGAATGCCTTAAGTTACTTAAAGATGAATGGCTTATGAAGTCATGCAATGGAAACCCAATTGAGCTTCTTAAGTTTCTTGATGTAGAAACTTATGAGTCCATTGGGGTGTCTGTAATGGAGGCTTTATTGAAATCTGGTCTAGTCAAGTTACATGGTGGTCAAACTATCAACCAATTCATATCATCAAACAGCAACACAACTGAAGGTAAGTCATAAGTGTACATTTTCTTTTTCTTTTATACCTTTCTTTCCTTCTTTGAATGAATATTCGGTTATCTTTTTTGTGTATCTCAGGGCAAAATGTGCAACAAGTGGATGCTGAAGTTGCATTGTATTTAAGAACTTTATGCAAACACTTACAAACAGAAGCACAATCAAAAGGGTCTGATGCTGCAATGACAACTGGCACTGAAGCCACTGTATACGCATCAGAAGCTTCCGATAGCAACGATCTTCTTGAAAAGATTCTTCCAGAATCCGTTTCTGACTACATTGAACTAATCAAAACTCATATCGCTGCAGGTGTGAAATTTTTTATAAAACTTACAATCTTTTTCAACACCCTGATTTCATTATTCATAATTCATACAATCTGACTTTCTGATTACGTTAGGACAAGCTAATCGGTTTATAGCAAGACAACTTCTCATACTCGGCTCTATGCTTGATTTCTCTGACGCTACAAACAGAAAAGTCGCAGCAGTATTTGTGTTGGAATTACTAAAAAGCCCTCTTGATCATGAAGTAGATGACGATGGTGAGAAAGTTGTTATCGGAGATGGGATTAGTCTAGGTGGCGAACGTGATTGGGCCGATGCAGTTTCTGGGCTTGCTAAAAAAGTACACGCGTCACAAGGAGAGTTCGAAGAAATCATTCTAGGCGTTATAGCAGATCTTGCTATTCCTTGTAGAGAAAGAACAGCGGATTTTTTGGAATGGATGCATTGTCTTTCTGTTATTGGTCTTCTTCTCGAACACACAAAATCCCTACGTTGGATGTTTGGAAAACCCATCGAACCTTCTGAACTTCTCCATTCTTTACTTCTCCCAGGGGTACTTTCGTCTTTTTGACATCTGTGTATTCATTTTTCTTGAAATCTAATGTTTCTTTTTAATTTTTCTAGGCGAAACACATTCATTTTGACGTTCAACGAGCTGCGATCAGATGTTTGGGTCTTTTTGGGATTTTGGAACGAAATTTAACAGAAGAATTAGTTAAACAATTGAGGGTTTCGTTTATTAAAGGACCATCTCCTGTAAGTAGCATGGCGAGTAAATCTTTAATGGATCTTGCCACGTGGCATGGGCCTGATGCTGTTGACAAATCCATGAACCAAAATCTCTCGTCGCAATTTAAAGAACAAGCGAAAACCATTCATCCAGTTGATTTGAATGAGACAAATGAGGATTTGGAAATTGAAATTATGGATTTGTTATACGCGGGATTTGAAAAAAACGATTTTGGGAAAATTGAAACCGATGAAAACGAATCGGTTCAACCCGTTTTAGCAGAAGGCTTTGCTAAAATCCTCCTTTTAAGTGAAAATTACCCCACGCTTTCATCTTCTTCACATCCTATTCTTTTAGCCAAGCTCATTACTCTTTACTTCAGTAACACAACTGTTGACTTTCAAACGTAAGTCTTGATTTTAATTTAAATATATTTATATATCTTTATAAATTCATTCAAAATAAGTAATCTTTTTTTTTATTATTATTTTAAAAATAGGTTAAAACAATGTCTATCTGTGTTCTTTGAGCACTATCCATCTGTATCTGTGAACCACAAGGAATGTATATGCAAGGCTTTCATCCCTGTCATGAGATCAATGTGGCCGGGAATCAACGGTGTTTCAGGTGGGGCCCCCGCGGTAGTATCCCGCATGCGCAAGCGTGCGATCCAAGCCTCCCGTTTCATGTTACAGATGTTACAGGCTCCACTTTATCCAAAGGAGATTGACAAAAAAGTCAACGAGTCAACTGATGACTTTGACTTTGGAGAAGAAGGCCTTGCTATACACATCACAGCTGAGGTAAAAAATCATTCAATGTAAAAGTATGTTGCTATTTCTTGTGATTTTGCCAAATTGATAATTGTTTTTTTTTGTTGGTGTACAGGTTTTGAGTTTTCAGAAGAAGAAAAGTCCTGCTGAAAAAGCTTATGTTTCAGCTATTTGTAAAGTGCTTGTATTGGTTCGTTTTAGGGGATTAGAACAAGTGGCGATAAAGTTAATGAGGAAGCTTTTGAATCGTGTGGCTGAATCTGTTTCATCGGATAAAGAAACTTTAAAGGAAGTCAAACAAATGGTTGACCAGTTAAAGTCGTTAGATAAAACCCCAGATGAACCATTGCCTGTGGATCAGGCTAATATTTTGTTAGGTAATTTTTTTTTTATTTAGGACCAAAATTGCAAAAATCGGTACACTCAGGGACTGAAACTGTAATTCACTCATAATTTAACTTTTATGTGTTTAACAGAGAAGTTGGATGTACAAGTGAGTATCGATGGCGATGAGTCGTCGATGGACGTGGAGCCGACACCTGTCCCGAGGTCAACAAAGCCGGTGCGGGCCCGGAGACGGGTACGTGAAAAGGAATCATCGTCTTCTGATGATGAAGACGAAACTGTTGTTCCTGTGAATCCTGTGATGATGAGTGTTCGATCACAAAGAGCGAGTAAATCTGCAGCTTTGTCAAAAATGGTTTCTAGTAATAAACCTGTCAAGATTGATGATGAAGAAGAAGATGAGGATGAATCTGAGGTTACATCTGAGGATGAATCTGATTAGATGTTTTGAATGTGTGTGATGTTTGTGTTTTGATATATTTAGTGAAGTTTGTAAGTTGGTTGGTTGTCTATATTGTTGAAATTTGCACTTTACATATTCTCTTTGTGAAGTGAGAAGGTAAGAAGGTTGTATGTTGTAATTGAACTATTTCACCAAGGAACTTAATTAAAGTCCATCGTCATAATTAGTTAAATATATAATCAAACAATATAGTTTTAGTTTTAATCAGATACGGATCTAGTCAAAATTTCTAACTCAAACGACACTTAAATCAGTTTGTGTTAGAAACAAATGAAAACTTAGCACTAAAGGTCTTTATAAAAAAGTTTTACTAGAATTGAAATAGTGAATTTCGTTAAGTTCTTTTTTGGGTTATGATGATAATGTCTCTAGATTGGCTAACGCAATAAGTGGAATTTGGAAATAAAGTTGGTACGAAGCATGTGAGAGTAGAGGTTTGGTGCGCCATTTGTGGAGACAATATGTAAAACTTTCTCAATCAATATAATTTTCATTTTCTCTTGTAGTAAAATAATATTCCCTTCTTTGACATTATCGTAATGTCTATAATTCTATAAAAGAAATGAAATATACCGTTACATATTAAATGTTCTAATGTAATATACATAATAATTTAAAACGAAAATATAGTTTTTTATAGATACCTAATAACGCCTAATAAACAATTAATTTGTTATTGCGAGTGATAGTGCCTAGAAAAATATTAAACCATAAACTTTGATTGGTTACCAACCAAAAAAAATAACAGCTTGTCTTTTGTTTGTTTTCTTAACGCCTTTTGGTAGCATATAACTCGACTAATTAACTTGTTTTAAGATACTATTTAAACGATAATTTAATAGAAATATTATTTTATTTTGATAGTATGATTAATCACTAGATACGTGCTTGGTATATTGATTTTAAATAACAAGAATAGTTTTCTTTTGTTCTAATCAGTGTATATTCTCTTTGTTCCCCCGACACTCACTTTCCTAAAAAAGAATATAAGTAAAATTTAATGGTTGCTTTGTTATTTATTATAAAGTGCAAGTTAAGTTACGTATTGATCTTTGTAAGTGTAAGTTACGCCTTGATCTTTGTAGATATAACCAGTATAAACCCTTTCAATATTTATTGTCTTTTAAACTACATTGGCAGTCATTCAACAATAGTTTGCGTATTAATAACATTACTTAGTTGACATCATTATATAAAGTATCCATTAAAGTGGATCATATTTTGGCGTTCTTCATCCCATTACTCATCGTTATTTTTATAGAGTAGTTAACATGTCGCTACTCATTGGCTTTATTATATCTATAAATATATGACTCTCGACTAGTCTCCAAAATTTCACTATAAACTTTAAAAGATTCAAAGAACAACAAACATGAAAACAACTTTTAGATAAACTGTTAGTGCGACTTGGAATTTGATTATCCAAATAAATAACCTTATTCAAAATAAAGTGAAGAAACCTGAATGATAATTTTGAAGGATACTTGTTTGGAGTAGGTAGAGTACCGTTATGTTACATGCCTGTGTTGTTACCCCAAACTTTCTTGTATATGGGCTAGAACCTATAGTTATGTTACACGCCTGTGTTGTTACCCCAAACTTTCTTGTATATGGGCTAGAACCTATAGTTATGCTACATGCATGTATTGTTACCCCAAACTTTCTTGTATATGGGCTAGAACTTATAGTTATAGTTTTACAATCATAAATATTTGTAGTTAGGGTTCCCACTGTATCACTTTAAACAATAAACTAATAGAAAGAGTTCTCCGGTTCCTGCAAATTGATAAAGGTCACACCGACCGAACGACATTAATTCTCTGTGTCAAATGGCCAGATATCATGTTTGAAGGATGTCCTCTTACAAGTTCTATTTGGAGAAGTTGAGTGGATTGAATGTTGGTGATTTTAGTGTCACTATGTCATTTTAAGTAACTAGAACTAACATGTGAGCTAAGGGGCTTTATAATTTGTACTCTAATATATGTACAGGGTTGTGCGAAGTGCACACATATATAAGATCGATTTAGAAGTCGGTTCGACGACTAATCGGGGGTTCGGGGGCAGCGCCCCTGGGTCCAGGGTTTCTAAAGGGGCAGCGCCCCTTTGGTGTGGTCTAGGGGCAGTTTCTTGAGGGTGATTATGGTAAAACTAACGAAACTCGTTAGTTTTGGTAACCCTAATTCCTCATTAAATCTAGATTATCATGAGTTGCTTCCACAACAACTAATGACGACTCAACCCTAAGAAACCCTAATCTCGTTTAATATATAAACAGTTCTTCCTCTTCAGAAGAGGGTTACGATCTTAAGCTCTCGTTTTCATCATACTTTTACAGAATCCTCTAGCATATTGGCTTACGATTTCTGTGCCTAGAATCGTAAGTGTCCACTTCGATTATCCTAGGCTGAATTTCTTGTAACCCAGACATATGGTAGAAATATCAGTTCGGAAAGTGATATCACAATTCAAGTTGGTATCCAGATCTCCACCATAAACCCTAAATCTTCCCTACATTGAATGACTTCATATTGTGGAGGGTGAAGGTGAAGGCCCTTTTTGGTTCAACAGGTTGTGCAACAACATTGGAAAGAGATGGGAAACTACCAAATGAGATGATGACATATACGAAATCAGATATTTTGGAAAAAGCGCACAATGCAATTCTATTACGTTTGATTGATGAAGCGCTACATAAGGTCGTGGATCGAACGACTAGTTATGGGTTATGGGAGAAACTTTGTGACACGTATCAAAATAACCCTATCACTAATCAACTATATTAGAAGTAACATTTGTATATGCTCTGATGATAGATAGTACCCATGTAAAAGATCATATGGACATTATAATTCCATTATTCATGATTTACAAGGCATTGAAGTTAAAGTTGAAGATGACGATCAAACTCTTATTCTATTGTGTTATTTGTCGAATTTATATGAGAATTTCATTGATATCATATTGTATGGTAGAACAATGATGAGTGTTAATGACATGAAGGATGCCTTGTTGTCCAAGGAATTAAAACATAATGTTTAGGGTAGTGAAGAGGGTTTTGATTTAGGTCATTTTGTAAGCAGGGGTACATCATAAGAAATAGAAGGTGTAAATAGGGAAAGTTAAGTTTCAAGTAAAGCTTCCACTAATGTTACTGGTGTAAAGAACGGGGGGTATATTAAAGCAGATTGGCCACAACGCAAAAACGGAAACAATAAGGTTGAATTAAGCAACAATGGTAGTGTTTCTCTAGTTCAATACAATTTTGATAAATAAGACATGTATATACGATGTTTCGACTATATGTACGATTGATTATACAAACACTTAGGTCTTAGACACATGTGCATCTCATCATATGACATTTTCATGTGATTTATTCGTTTTCTTTAACAGATAGAATGGTAAGGTAATATCATGTAATGTTGAGATATGGCGTCTCAAAGTTAGTGACATAGTGCAGATCAAAATACATGACAATATGGTCAAAACTATAAATTGTTGGTATGTTCCTGATTTTCGGGAATAATTTAATTTCTCTTGGAACTTTTGGTAAACATGGACTCAAATACTATGGTGAAGATGATCGAGTAAAAGTCTCAATGGGTGTTCTTGTGTTAATGAAAGATAAACTACTACATGGAATTTTTTTCTAGAAGGCAATTCGGTGACAAGGATGATGACTGTATCTTAATCTTTGGAGCTACGTGATGACAAAACAGAGTTGTGGCATCGTCGATTGGGTAACGTAAGCAATACGATAAAGTCGATATTGAGTAAGCATGGATTACCTGAGGGTGAAATTACTAGAAAGATAGAGTTCTTTGAATCTCGTGTAAAAGGAAATCAATGCATGTTAAAGTTTATTTATGGTCAACATATGTGACATCCCCTATTTTCGAGAGCCGGTTTTTTTCTTTTTTTCTTTACGCTTTAAAAACCATAACATAGAGTAAATTAAAGAAATGGTCCTTGTGGTTTGGTCGAATTCTCACTTTTGGTCCATAAGTTTTAAAATTGATAGGTTACATCCCTGTGGTTTAGGGGTGGCAATTTATGACACGACACGACAAAAATACACGAAACGAAACGGAATTAGGATGCAACTGAAATTTGAATTCGTGTTCATGTCGTGTTCGTGTTAATTATAAAAAACACGATGTCGTGTCGTGTCGTGTTTGTGTTCAAAATTAGACACAAAATTGACACAATTTAGCAGTTCTTTATCGTTTTTCTGTGTTTGTCGTGTTTTTCGTGTTATATTTGATAAATTATTCATTAAATAAAATAGTTTTAGTATATGTTATATTTGTCATGTCGTGTTTGTCGTTTTTTAATTCGTTCGTTTTCGTGTTAGTTAGAAAAAACACGACATCGTGTCGTGTCGTGTTCGTGTTACATAAAACCTTGTCGTGTCGTCTCGTGTCAGACAGAAACACGAAACGATAGCACAATTTGCCACCCCTACCGTGGTTTCTGAAAATCGCAATGTTGGTCCTTTGTCCATATAAAAAGACCAAATTATATATATATATATATATATATATATATATATATATATATATATATATATATATAATTTTTTTATCTTTATTTTAATAGAATTAATATAGATTATTTATAATTTTTTTTTAAATTCAATTATCTAAATTATATAAAATCATATAATTATTTATTTATTTATTTATCTTTGTTTTGTAGTTTAAAATTCTTTTAAATTTTTTTGAAGTTTTATTTAAATATATTTTTTAATGTTTGTTTTTGACATTTTGTTCGTCCAATATAATTATTTAATGTTGTTTTTTATGTGTTTTTTGTTTACATCATTCACTTACATATAAGGATGTAAACGAACTGAACTTTCAGTGAACCGTTCGTAAATTGTTCGGTGGGAAGTTCGTTTATGTTTGTTTATTTAATAAATGAACGAACATGAACAAAAATTATCATTCGTTTAGTTAAACAAACGAACATGAACAATTGTCTCGTTCGTTCGTTTATATTCGTGAACATTCGTTTATAATGTTTGTTTATGTTAATTTATGTTCGTTCATTTAATTTATTTATATTCAATTTTTTTTAATTGTATTACCATATTATATGTCCGTTTATGTTAATATATGTGTTTTATGGTTTTATGTGTTTTTTGTTTACATTATTTGTTTATATCTCAGTGTTTTTTCATTTATTGCCTAAATAATTATATTTTTTTGTATAACTATTTCTGAAAAAAAACAAAGTATATATATATATATATATTTAAAAGAAAAAGAAAAAAGCAAATATTAAATAATTTTGTTGGAAGATTGATAGTTATTCGAGTTATTATTTTAATTTGTTTATTCTAAAAAAAGGTAAAAAAAATAATTATATAATTTAAACGAACAAAAGGTCAAAAAATCATTAAAGAATGGGTAAGTTGGTCATTTTATATGGACCAAGGACCTGCAGTGCAATTTTCACAAGCGACAGAGATGTAACCTATCAAATTTTAAACTTAGGGACGAAAACTGAGAATTCGACCAAACCATAGGGACCATTCCTATAATTTACTCCCATAACATATTTATTTGCGGAAAATCCCAGTATATTAAAACATTTTTAAGTACAGCTGTTTGTTTCAAAATAATAAAACTCTAAGAATGTCATAATCAATACACAACATAGTTACAACGTAAAGACCTAACTGTCCTGAACACTATTGCAGGTCTTCTCTTTAATCACTCGACATCCTATTCGAGTGTCTAACATTCTTAACACCGCAACATGTGATGCATATAAATTGAGTGGTTCAGGTTGGAAACCTGGTGGGATAGATAGAGTTTTCAATCCCATAATTTTATTATGATATTAATCCATAATCAATAACATGCAAAACCAACTGTTATCCAATAATACATCATAAATATCTATAAGTCACTTTACCCTTAGTTATCCATCCCTTCGATCATCACATACTGATCCTATAACAATGATCTTATAAGATCTATTGTCACTTTAAATATCTATAATATCATAAATATCTATAAGTCACTTTAAACCAAAATTTTCATTTTTAATTTCCCAAAATAAATTTTCACAAACCAACTCATCCAATAACATAAGTGTCTAAAACAAACATCATCACAAAATATCAAAGTATCTCAAACTGGCCCAGTAACAAATCTTTCAGCAAGTGTGTACAATCAGACCTTCGCCTTCTTGTGGTCCTCAGAAGTACCTGAAACTCATAAATCAACAACTGTAAGCATGAAGCTTAATGAGTTCCCCAAGATACCACATATAACACAACAAAAACAAACAACTATGGGTTATCAGAAACTGTGGAGACTATTAGCAGTTCCAGTGGGCAACAACATGCCCTATGGGTTATTAGCAACCCTAGAGCCTATCCACAGTATCAGTCATACATAACAACATAATACAAACATAACAGTCAACCCAACTGGTTATCACAAATACAACTATTCTACCACACACGTAAGAATAAGTGAGGAGACCCACCTGATATCGACGACAAGTAAATCTCTCACCCGAACTGCCAGAACTAGACTCCACCTAATCAACGAAATAATTAACCCTAATTATTAATTAAGGTTTAAAACTCACTCACCAGTCCAAATCCTTCAACTAAGTCCTTTAAGGTCAAAAAGACCATTTTGCCCCTCCCATGGTCCAAAACCCTAAATCTTAACCAAAAGTCAAAAGTCAATGAAAGTCAACTTCCCAAGGCGTATGATCGGTGTACTACTTGAACAACAACCAATCAGGGACGGAACCGGATACGTGGGGCGTAGCCAGGAGTACGCCCGACGTACTCCGTCTGATTCAACTTCACCAATTTTTGTGTCTTAGTCCATTAAGACATCTAACCTAACTTTAGATCTGACCATCCTAGGGTGTCTTAATCTATAAAGTCGTTGACTTTAAGCCTTTGCATGGATAGAAAGGACCAAATGCTACAAACTCTAACTTACATCACACTCTAAGTCACTTTACTCTTGCATGGGCCATAGGAAAAGATCAAGCAACCATTTTATAACATCCCAAAATTATGAGGTAAAAATTTCATTTTTAATTCAACCAAAACACTAATTATCTTTAAGTCAACATTCAATATCTGATTATCCAAATATTCATAATTACTTTTATAAGAAAGCAGTTATCAGAGTACAATCCCAAAATCATCATGATGCGGAAACATGGGTGGAAGCACTGCGATCAAGCCATGCCCTTCCCCTTCGAACCGGATGTTCCTAAAACCACAACCATAAAAATCGTAAGCACAAACTTAGTAAGTTCCTCAAAATACCAGATACCATACATAATAAACACATATTGGGCCCCCGCCCTTCATTGGGCTCCGCCCATCATCGAATCCCACCCGGCCTTGGGCCCCACCCGACATCGAGCCCCGCTCAGTTTACAGATCTGTCAATCACCAAGCTCCTCCAGATACATATAATCATATAAACATATAATCATACTAGCATATGCGATAATCACAAAGACAATAGCATACCATACAGTCATCGAGCCTCGCTCGGCATCGGGCCTTGCCCAGTAGCATAAAAACACATACCGATAACTAGCATACAATATACGCATCAGGCCCCGCTTGGCATCAGGCCTTGCCCGGTAATCATACCATCACATAACACATGTAAGAGTCACACAGACATATAGCATCCTAACATATAAACCATGGACCGACATTGGTGCCTTCGACCCGCTAAACTCAGTGAGGAGACTCAATTCAATCCGCTGATAATCAAATAACTGCTCGGGCCGTTGAACCGAATAACCTTGCGCCAACTGACAATAAATACGATCTTAATCAATAATTAACTTGATAACCCAAAATCCGAGGCCCACTCCATAAACCAACTTCCTAAAGGGTAAAAGACCATTTTACCCTTTTCTTACTTGTTCCATAACCAAGGTCCAACCTAAATGCACAAAAGCCCAAAATGGCAACCCAAAGCCCACATTAAAAGCAATAAAAGCCCATTATGGCCCAATAACCCGATTAGGCCCCAAAACCATCATGGACCTACTTCCAAGAAAACCCTAAGTCCATCCATGGCCCAAAGTCCGAAGTCTAATGGCCCAACAAGGCCCAAATCTCAAAAAGCCCAAAATGGAAAACTGAAGAGTACGCCCCGCGTACCAGAATAGTACACCCAACGGACTCACACTCGAAGCATAGAGTACAAACGACTGATGCACAAAACCTTCATTACACTGAGCGTACTACCTGCGTACGCCCAACGTATTCATTAGGGACCAAAAATTTATTATAAGCTCTTAATGGTTAATACAATGACTTCCAAACTCAAATATGACCCTAATGAGATGTCTTAACACGTAAAGTTGGCAAATCTATTCCTTTACATGGCCTCATGGGACCAAATCCTTAATAACATCCATAATAAACATCCAAACTCATGCATGGTCCAAAATAACTCATCAAGATGACATTTTTATGAACAAGGGACCACCCAAAGGACAAGATCCATCGTTCTAAGCTCTTGGAGTAGCTCATACTCGCAAGGATGGCTCTAAGGACCAAAAAGAACCCAAATTACTCCTTAAACTAGATCTAACACCTAGAATTATCAAGATAAAAACTTTATACCTCCAAAATGTAGATCAAGATGAAACAAACCTGGATCCAAAAGCTTCAAGCAATCCCACACTTCTCCAAGAAGTTCCTTCTTCCTTTATGAACACCAAAAAACATGAAATACCACCAAAAGATCAAAAACCACTCAAATGGGGGATATGGTTTCGTTTCTAGGGTTTGGCGGGATGAAGGTCGAAGATAATAGGGTTTGGTGGTGAGTTAAGGAGGTTAAATAGGGTCCAAGACCCTAAATTAAGGTTTGGGTCTGACTGGAGTACGTCCAACGTACTTCTGGTACGCCCAACGTACCCCTTAAAGCACCCGCGCTCAATTTGCTTAGTACACCCAACGTACAACATTGTACGCCCCGTGTACTGACCTTAGCACTAGTACGCCATGTGTATGCCCCGCGTACTCGATCTAACCCTAGAACCATGAATCTTCTGAAGGCTATAACTTCTTCGTTATAAGTCATTTTCTGACGATACTTATTTCCATGAAGAGGTAATGAGAAGCTATATACATCTATCTACTCATACTTTCCTTAAAACTTCGCAAACAAAAATCCAATTTCCATAAAAGCCTGAACTGATACTTTACTGAAATACCCCTTGGCTCCAAAACCCAAATCGAACACTCGAATCATCCGAATTACATTACTCACACCCAAATGGGTCTAAATCTCTTTTCCTTAAAGGCCTAAGCCTGATGATACCCGGTCATCAGCTCACCACTACGCATTAGGAAATGATTTAGAACAGGGTGTTACACATTTTTATCAATCTACAAGTCCTAAAATGCATGAAAGTACAACTAATATTATCTGGAATGCTCCAAACTCATAAGGATCCAAACTTGGGGACAAAAAGTTCATAAAACTCATCCATGGAGATCAAATAGAAAACTCATCAATGTATAAATCTTATACCTGGAAAAGATGCACAATGAGCAGTCATTTATGGATCTTCAAGCTTTCAAGCAACAACTCCTTCTTTTCTATCCCACTTCTTTAACAACATGCACCAAAATCAGTTAATAAGCTCCCAAAATCTCACTAACAAGCTTAGAATCGAGATTAGGGTTTGAGGAGGAAATGGTGGTTGATAAGGACAGTCCAAGGGAGGTATAAGGTTGCTTAAATAGGGAGCAACCCTTAAAATTAGGGTTTAGTGACTGGGCTAGTACGCCCAACGTACCACACGTACGCCCAACGTACTAGCAGAACATCCACGATCCCGCATTACATGAGTACACTGCGCGTACCCTCTAGTACACCCAACGTACGACTAAAACACGAAGCTTTTACCATAAGGGACCAATTATGCAACTTTGATAAAATTAAGAGCTAGAAATGATAATACCTGATAATCGGACATTAAAATTCTCCCCCACTAGAATTTGACTTCGCCCTCGAAGTCATCCTCAATAAATAGCTCAGGATAGTGCTCGCGCATCTTAGACTCAGGTTCCCTCATCCACTCCGAGACTTTCCGGTGTTGCCACTGAACTTTAACCAAGTTCACTACCTTGTTCCTCAAGGTCTTCACTCTCTGATCCAGAATTGACACGGGCTTCTCAACATAGTTCAGGCGATCGTCGACTTGAATGTTTTCCAAAGGGACCACAACTGTCTTGTCAGCTATACACTTCCTTAGCTGGGAAAGATGGAAGGTATCATGAATTTGTCTTAACTCCTCTAGTAGCTCCAACTGGTAAGCCACTTTGCCCACTCGGGCCAAAACTCGGAAAAGGCCAATAAAACTGAGGCCCAACTTGCCCCGCTTTCTGAAGCAGATAACACCCTTCCAGGGTGACACCTTCAGAAGCACCAAATCCCCCACCTGAAACTCTAGCTCAGAGCGCCGACGATCCGCATAACTTTTCTGGCGGCTCTGAGCCACCAACAATCTCTGCCTAACTTGTTGTATAAGCTTGGTCATATTGATCACTACCTCCATGCTCCCCATGACCCTCTGTCCAACCTTTCCCCAGCAAATAGGAGTCCGACATCTCCTTCCATACAGAAGCTCAAATGGGGGTCAAAATCCCTCGGTTGTCGATATCAAAGGCTAAAATCTGGCCGATCACTTGCTCATTTTTCTAATTTTCTTCTTTTATGGCCTCCGACTGTGCTTCTTTGATAATCACTAAAACTGGGTTCATCACAGTCATCCTTATGCATATATTATGAATCAGGGCACTCATCCCCCTCCAGCTCAAGGCGTCAGCCACCACATTGGCCTTGCCTGGGTGATACAGAATCTCATAATTGTAGTCTTTCACTACATCCAACTACCTCCTTTACCTCATATTCAGTTTAGGCTGATCAATAAGATATCTTAGGCTCTTATGGACCATGTAGATAGTACACCGAACACCATAGGGATAGTGGCGCCAAATCTTGAGGGCGAAAACCACCGCCCCCTACTCCAAATCATGCGTGGGATGCTTCGCTTCATGAGGCTTCAGGTGCCTCGAAGAGTATGCACTCACATGCCCCCTCTGCATCAACACCACTTCTAACCCTCCAATGGATGCATCACAGTAGACCATGAAATCCTCAACTCCCTCAGGGAGGGTAAGTATTGGCGCCTCACATAGTCTCAAGCGGAGAGTCTCGAATGATGCCTTTGCTTTGGTCCCCAACTAAACACAATCCTTGTCAACCTGGTGAGAGGAAAAACCATCCTGGAGAAATCTATAATAAATCTCCGATAATATCTTGCCAAACTGAGGAAGCTCCGAATCTCAGATGGAGATGTCGGCACTTCCCACTGCATCATCGCCTTTATCTTGGCTGGGTCGACCAATATACCATTCTGGTTGACGAGGTATCCTAGAAACCAAACATCACGCATCTAGAAGTCGCACTTGGAGAACTTGGCATAGAGCCTCTCCATCCTCAAAACCCCAAGAATATCGCAAAAATCCTCCTCGTGCTGCTCTCTGGTCTTCGAATAGACTAGAATGTCATTAATGAAGACAATCACCGATCGATCTAACTTGGGACTACACACCCGGTTATTGAGATGATTGAGATCCATGAACGCTATCAGTGTGTTGGTGAGCCCAAAAGGAATCACCACGAACTCGTAATGACCATAGCAAGTTCGGATGACCTTTTTCTGAATATCCTCCTCTCGCACCCTTATCTGATGGTAGCCGGACCTCAAATCGATCTTGGAAAACCAAGAGGCACCCTGTAGCTGGTTGAAGAGATCATCGATCCTCAACAATGAATAATGGTTTTTCATCATCAACTTGTTCAACTCCCAGTAATAGATGCACATCTAGTGTGAACCATCATTCTTTCTGACAAAAAGGATCGGTGCTCCCTAAGGAGAATTGCTCGGCTAAATTAACGCTTTTCCTAATAGCTCTTGTAGCTAAGAGGATAATTCTTGTATCTCAGGAGGTGCAAGGAGGTACGATACCTTGGCAATCGACACCGCACTCTGAATCAGATCGATCCGAAACTCCACTTGCCTCACAGGAGGCACACCTGGTAACTCATCGGGAAAAACATTGGGAAAATCATGTACCACATGAACATCAAAAATAGAAGTTGATCCCTTCTCCTCAACCCGAGTATCCACTACATATGCCAGATATCCCATACACCCATGCTGTAAACTCTATTTCCTCAAGCGACAAAGTAGAAAGCTGATCCCGACCTAGTACCATCACTGTAGATAGTCAACACTCCCCCACTCGGGTCTCGAATCGTCACCATCTGATGCTCACAGTCAATCAGAGCCCCAAACCAGCTCAACCAGTATATACCCATGATCACACCACAGACATCTCCCATAGCAATATGGATAAGATCTATCAGATAACCAACACGAAGATCTCTAACATATAACCCCAGTAGATATCAGTAGCGGAGACCGGGAACTCGTCAAGTATAGAGACTCTTAAGGGCCTGCTCAAGGTCTCTCTTGCATAAACCTGCGACAAAAGGATGATGACACAAAATATCGACTCACACCCGAGTCAAACAGCACATGTGCAGGTACATAATTCCCAAGAAAAGTACCTACACAATCCATAATATAAGCAACATAAATAAATCATCAGAAATAACAAAGAACACATACCAACCACAATATCTGGAGCTTCTTGGGCCCCCTCTACTATTAACTAAAATGCTCTCCGTCGAGCCCTTAGCGCCTCGGACTTCCCCTACCGGCCATCAATAATATGCAAGGTCGTGGGGCTGGAGTCTGAACCACCCTAGATGCAAGCTGAGGACACTCGACCCTCATGTGACTCATCTGGTTGAAATTGAAGCAAACCCGAAATCCCTTGGGGAAATGCCTAGCCAAATGCCCCTCCTTGTCACCCAGGTAGTCATCCAATCCTGATCGATAGGGTCCCTTATGTCCCTTTCTGCACTTTCCGGAAGTGTGGCCCTTCTGGCCTCCAACTCTCTGATCAGCGGGCTTGGGGCACTTAGTTTCTAGATGAGACTATACTACTATCCTATCTCTCACCTGGGTCTCCATCTCCTCCTCATCCTGGGTCTCCAACTCAATCTCTCTCCTCATGGCATTTGTCTGTAGCTTAGCCAATGTACGATACGTAGTGTTTATCACAAAGTTACGGATATCCCTCCTCAGAATACTCAAATACCAACTCACACGTGCCTATTCAGTCGACACATGCTCAGGGAAAAATACGACCCTCTCATGGAACATCCTGGTGATCTCACTCACCGTCTATGTCCTCTGCTTAAGAGACAGGAACTCTTGGGCCAACCTCTCTCTCTCTCTCTCGCTCTCTCTCCCTCTCTCTCAAACACTGGAACAAACTCATATCTGCACATCTCAGTAAATCTCTCCCAAGTCACTACAGAATGCTCTACAAGAGTATAATCAGCTGTCATAAATTTCCACCAATCCATCGCTCCCAAGCGAAGCAGATTCAATGCGAAACGAACCATCAAATTCTCCGAACTGGAGCAAGTGTAAAAACACCCCCTGACATCAGAGATCCATCTCATAGAAACAACTGGATCCTGGGTCCCATCAAAATCGGGTGGCTTCATTTTGTTGAACTCTCGGTACCACAACGAATCACCTCGTATGGTCTCGCAACAGAAATAGCTGCAGTGGCTGCGACAACAAGATCCTCTGTGACGGTGACATATCGCTCATCAAAAGTCTCAATCATCATGGTATTGATAGACCTAAACATATCTGGAACAACCCCTCTGATTGTTGCGGCCACCTCAACGACAACAATCCTGGGGATCTCATCATCACTGACACTCGGCCTCTCGGGGTCGCTGGAGCCTAAACCTCGGGTATCCACTATACTGAAACACACAAGAAAACCATCAGAAATCAAGCTAAAGCGCATACACCGGAACCTAGACCCTATTATAAGTTCTTTAGTTCCTTAAGATTCCTTCTTGAGCTGTGTATAGATCCGGTGCTTTCAGTAGTACAGACCTAATACTACCTTCCATTCCAACCCGTATTTGTCTCAAGTCATCCTCTCAAGAACCTATGTCACAAGGACTCTATTTCCTCATATCAACTATAAACTTGTCCTGCTGGTTCCTTAGAACCATGACTAAGCATCTAGATACTACTTCTAGACTGCTCCCCAACACTGATCTGCCTCATAATATCTCCGCTATCCTTTCCATTTGCTTCACACATGCTAATTGTACACAAATACGAGACTTGATAGACATTCGAATAAATGATTCTACCTCAAATCCACAACCAAACAAGGAACATGAAGAGAGGCTAAATCAGACATTCTAAGGCTATAAAATCCTAACTATGTATAATTATATAACATACACTAAGCAAACAACAATCACATATTCAATCTCATAAGAATGAACTCCTAGGCTAAAGGCATCACAAATAAGACAACACTATCACACCATTCCAGCAGGATTCCTTAGCCTACCACTAGCTAGCATGCAATTTTATCAGCTCATAAAATATTAGCTCCACACTACTCATATTATAAATTGAGGTATTTTGGGAAACTACCGCTCGAGCTATCGTTGATTGTACACACTGCTTCACTGAGTTTTTCTCCTATAAAAATCTTCATTTCTCTGTTAAGTTTTTGTAAAAATTTTCATATCCTTAGTTTGAGTTTGGAATCACCCTAAGGTTCATCCAAATCCCTCAAACCGGGGCTCTGATTCCAAATTGTAACACATCAATTCTAAACCAAAATTTTCATTTTTAATTTCCCAAAGTAAAGTTTCACAAACCAAATCATCCGAAAACAAATGTGTCTAAAACAAACATCATCACAAAATATCAGAGTATTTCAAACTTTCCTAGTAACAAATCTCCTAGTGAGTGTGTAAAATCAAACCTTCGCCTTCTCGAGGTCCTCATAAGTACCTAAAACACATAAATCAACAACTGTAATCATGGAGCTTAGTGAGTTCCCCAAGATATCACACACAACACAACATCAATAAATAGCTATGGGTTATCAGCAATCCTGTAGACTATCAGCAGTCCTAGTGGGAAACATCACACCCTATGGGTTATCAACAACCCTGGAGCCTATCCGCAGTCTCAGTCATACATAACAGCATAATACAAAAATAACAGTAGATCCAGCTGGTCATCACAAATACAACTATTCTACCATACATGTAAGAATAAGTGAGGAGACTCACTTGTTACTAATGACAAGTAAATCTCACACCCGAACTGCCGGAACTAGACTCCGCCTAATTAACAAAATAATTAAATCTAATTAATAATTAAGGTCTAAAACTCACTCGTGAGTCCAGATCCCACAACTAAGCCCTTTTAGGGCAAAAAGACCATTTTTCTCCCCCATGGTCCAATACCTTAAATCTTGACCAAAAGTCAAAAGTTAACGAAGTTCAACTGCCCATTGTACACTTTCTTACGCGGGGTGTACTACTCGAACATCGACGAGTTGGGGATGGAACCGGCTATGCCTAATAGTATGCCTGACATACTCTGTCTGATTCAACTTCACCAATTTTTGTGTCTTAATCCGTTAAGACATCTAACCCAACTTCAGATCTGAATATCCTAGGGCGTCCTAATCCATAAAATCTTCGACTTTAAGCCTTTGCATGGCCAGAAAGGACCCAATACAACAAACTTTAACTTCCATCACACTCTAAGTCACTTTACTCATGCATGGGCCATAGGACCAAGCAACCATTTTTATGAATCTACAAGTCCTAAAATGCATGAAAGAGCAGTTAATATTCTCTGGAGTGATCCAAACTCATAAGGATCCAAAATTACGGACAAAAAGCTCATAAAACTCATCCATGGAGATCAAATAAAAAACTCATCAATGTATAAACTTTATACCTGAAAAAGATGCACAATAAGGAGTGGTTTCTGGATCTTCAATCTTGCAAGCAACAACTCCTTCTTCTCTATCCTCCTTCTTCAACAACATGGACCAAAATCACTTAATAAGCTCCCAAACGCTCACTAACAAGCTTAGAATCGAGATTAGGTTTTGAGGAGGGAATGATGGCTGATAAGGATAGTCCAAGGGATGTATAAGGTTGATTAAATAGGGAGCAACCCTTAAAATTAGGTTTTAGTGACTGGGCTAGTATGCCTTGCATACCACACGTAAGCCCAACGTACTAGCAGAACATCCGCGATCCCGCATTACACAAGTACGATGTGTGTACCCTCTAGTACGCCCAACGTACGACTAAAACATGAAGCTTTTACCACAAGGGACCAATTATGAAAATTTGACAAAGTTAAGATCTAGAAATGATAATACTTGATAATCGGACATTACATCTATCATGATGGATCACTATAAGCAACTAGTTGACTATACTGCTTTGGGGAGTCTTTGACAGTAGGTGTTAGTTAATAAAGGCAACCTTGAGGGGATAGAGTACTCGAATGAACATACGATCCACTCTTCTTAGATCAGTTGTAACACCCTAAATATGGTATAGATTGAAACCCTCAAAAGTTTACATTTTAGGATAATTGGTCCGTTAAGTACGCTGGGCGTACTTAAGTGTACGCTTAGCGTAGTATGTAGGGCTAGTCGCGGAGGAGCTGGAAGTACGCTGGGCGTACGTGCCCGGGGTCCAAAACCCTAATTTTCGGACATGAGGCCTATTTAAGCGACCTTAAGTCCCCTGGACTTAACCCTAGAGAGCCTCCACAACCTTAGAACGTCCTTACACTCCAGAGAAACTTGTGAGTCCAATTTGAGCTTTAAAAAGTGCATTTGTGGCCCTTTTAGTGTTCATTCCAAGAAGAACAGGTGGTTAAACAAGCTTGGAACGAGTTGGTGCTTCAAGATCCTGCATCATAGTCATCTTGAAAAGCTTCTGGAGGTAAAAAGCTTGGATCTTTCATCTTAAACCTCTAGATTTAGCTAGGGTTTTCTACCTTGTCCCTTTTGGATGATTTTGGACATATTTGTGAGTTAAGCAACTCCAGAAGGTGGGAATGACAGATCTAAGGTCCCTTGGTCCTTTAGTATTAAAAAAATGGAGTATTGATGGGAGTTTTGGCCTCATATATGGGTTAAAGACCTTGGAAAGGTCTTAATGGAGATTTTGGGTGTATATGAGGCATGCAAAGGCATAAAGTTTCCAACTTTATGCCTTAAGGGCATCTTAACAAACTTGGATCTAACTCTTCGACGTAAAGGAAACGAGTATTAAGCACTTAATGGAGAAAGTGCTTCAATCGGTTGTATGCTGGGTATAACCCAGTGTACGCTATGCGTAGTCCCACAATACTAGTACGTTGCGCGTACCACGATGGTACGCCGAGCGTACGCATCGCAGATGGGCCGAATCTGTTTTGGGCCTTTGAGCTATTTGGGCCTCATTTGTTTATTGGGCATGGTATATTCTAGGAATTATGAGTCATACCATCTGTTATGGGCCATGGATATATTGATTGGGCTTTATTGGGCCAAGAGGCCCATTAACTATTTTGGACTTGGAGATTGGGCCCATTAACGAGGGAGGGATATTTGGGCCTTATGGAAGGGTTGGGAGATTGGGTTTCCCTTGGTTAATTAAAGTCCTAACATTATCTAATATTATTATTCAGCACGAGAGGTTACGGACCGTTAAGAGAGCAACTTTGGTATTCAGCAGAAAGAGATGAGTCTCCTCACCATACCAATAGGTCTAAGGCACCAAGGCCGGCCCATTTCTTGATATGTAGTGTCCTAGCTGAAATTGTATTATTTTGTATGATAGTTGGTATGAGCTAGGAAGTATGTTAGCAGTATATGTGGTATGTGTGTATGGAAGACCATGGGAGAGCCCATGACACATGGATGTACGACCATGAGGACAGCCCATGGCTTTCCTATCAAATACCATGGGAGAGCCCATGACACTTAGGTGTAAGACCATGTCGAGAGCCCATGGCATCCTGGATTAAGACCCTGGGGTCGATTCCACAACATCCTTATCCGTTGTATGCATGGCTCATGTGATATGTGTGTAGCTTTAATTAGCTAAGAAGATATGTATATGTGCATTGTGTGTGGTATGCTCTAGGGAACTCACTAAGCATTCACTTTTAGGTTGTTGATTTGTTTCAAGTACATCTGAGCCCAAGGGCAAGGAAAAGGTGTGATGGCGCGATGTACGCACACACCCTCTCTCTCTCTATCTCTCTCCCTCTCTCTCTTTCTCTTTTTTTGATATATTTTGGGGACACTCTGACGATTTAAATAAAGTTGTAATGAATGTTGATTTGAAAACAATTACGTTGGGATTTCATGGTTTATGCAAATGTGTTTTATTAATTAAAATGAAAAAATTTCTTGGTAAAAATTGGGTCGTTACAAGTTGGTATCAGAGCCTTGGTTTGAACACCTTCGGGTGTGTCAGGACTTAAACTAAGGAAATGGTAAATGTAACAGCCCGGAATTTCAGGTATTGTTATATTTATGATTTTGGGTGTTTTAAGAGGGGACTCGGCGAGTTGGAGCCTAGACTCGCCGAGTAGGATCGCGGATCTAGTCGCGGGTTCGCGACTGGACTCGACGAGTCCGGATATGGACTCGGCGAGTCTGTGCTGTTTAGCGAAAACCCTAACCGTTCAGGTTTGGGACGTATATAAGGGACCTTATGGCCGTCATTGTTCACCCTAGCCCTCTGAGAGAAACCCTAATTCGATTGTGAGCATCTGGAGCAAGGTAGAAGACCATTGTTGATTTTGGAAGTATTGTCTTGCAAGGAAGAGGAGGCTTGGTTAAGGGAACAACAAGAGAAGCCACGTTCTGAGGATTGGGGACACAGAGAGCACGTTATTCAGGTAATATTTCGAGTTGCATTCTTCTATGTTGATGTGTATATGGATTTAGGGTTTATTGAACCCTTTTGTGGCTAGATTGAATGTTACCTTAGTACCCCAAACGATTGGAACCCTGTATTGGGATCTTTGGAAGTCCAGAATGTCCCATGCCTGAGCATTTCGGAAATCAATGGAGGTTTTGGATTGGAATCCTTATGCCTTAGGTCAAAATGTAAATTATGATTCATGGGGTGTATTATGAGCACTGAAATGAGGACCTTACGTGATGAATCAGTCTAGGAAGGCCAGACCTATGAATGGTCGGAGCAGTTCTGACCTTAGAAAGCAGTTTGAGCGGTTGCATGGCATGGACTCGCCGAGTCTGATGAACAGACTCGGCGAGTAGCTTGAAGATTAACTGGGACTCGTCGAGTTGTTCTTCAGACTCGGCGAGTTGAGTCGGGGTGGCCCCGCGATTCTTCGAGGAGAAACTCGTCGAGTCAAGGAGGATACTCGACGAGTAGAAAGGGAATCTTAGAGAATTGGTGAGGACGTCTAGACTCGCCGAGTCGCCCTAGCACTCGCCGAGTCCGGTCAAAGTTGACCGTTGACCGTTGACCAGAGTGGACCTGTGTTGACTTCTTAGGGATAGTCAACATTAGAGATATAAAGTGTTAACTAGGGACATTATGATGTTATAGGAGGATTAGAGCTCGGAGAATCGGGCACGAGGGATTCCCAGGTTGTGAGATATCGAGACACGCGAGGTGAGTCTCCTCACTACACTTTACCTTGAGTAGGTAACCAGAGTTATATGATAAAGTATTTGTATGCTATGTATGTTATGTGTTGCACTGCATTCTTCTATGTGATTTATGCTATGCTTGTGTACAGAGTTAGAACCTGAGGGTTCACAGAGTATGGGTGCACGGACCCACAGAGTTATAGCCTCGAGTGGCTAATATGTGTTATATGGTATTTTGGGGAACTCAATAAGCTTTATGCTTACAGTGTTGGTGTTATTTGTTTCAGGTACTAGTGAGGATCGCGGGAAGGCGCCGACCTGATCAGTGCACACACGCGGGATTTTATATTATGTGATCTTGGGGTTTTATATATGTTATGAAATAAATTATAAACAATGATGTTTTTATGAATATTAAATGAAGTTTGTCTTTATTAAATGCGAAAAATTATTTTTAAATTCACGGTGTTACAGTAAAATTGTTTTCAAATATAACATAAAAAGGGGTTTTATGAGAAATAAAAAGATGAGAGTGCAACACGCGTGATCGGCCGAGCCAAGTAAGTAGTTCCCCCCAATATGTTTGCCATGTTATATTGATATTCGATCTTTGTTGAACTTGCTATGTGTATGCTTATAAAATTGTATACGGTTAAGAGCTTATAGCCTCAGAATGACCGATTCGTCCTTATTTCCCGTTCCTTGTTTGGTTGTGGTCCTAGGGTAGAATCTTTTATTCGAAAGTCTATTTTATCCTTTTTTGTGTATAATTTGCATGCATAAAGGCAACCTGACATGATTGGTTTGATGGATATGAGTAGAGTAAATCTGAGGACAACCTGAGATTTGATGTTTGCGGTAGTTTGTAGAATATGGTTTAGTTTTGGGATGATTTGGGGTTATCAGGTAGAGCATTGGGGAAAGGTACATGTAGGTATGGAAGGTAGTATTGGGCCCGTACTACTGGAAGCACAGGACTTGTACCTGAACCAATGTTAGATCTGACGACTTCAAGGAGGACCGTTGTGGGGAAATCCCTTATATGGAAAATCATGATCGCTATAATTTATGATATTTCAGTTCAGCATGGTGGTGACACGATTTGGAGCAGGGGGATTAGGATCGGGGACTGGGTCTGGGGCAGGATCGGGCGACACTGCCGATGTCATTGATGAGAGGCTGCGTGAGCTTATCGCAGCCGAGGTTACCAGGGGCATCCTTGATGCTACCCCAGTCATTTTTGGGACGGTCAAGGAGGGTATGATGGGGATTTTGGAGGAGAGACTTAGGGCATCTAGGGATGAGGTTGTTGCAGGTCAGGTTGGGGCCCGAACTCCCTCGTTCCAGAAGTTTAAGGCATGTGGGCTGCTGGAGTTCCTCGGGGTCAGGGACCCCATTGTTTGCCGATGCTGGGTGGCGGATATCGAAAACGCCCAGCGCACGAGTTCTTGCCCAGATGCGGCCAAGGTGGGTTTTGCTTCACGTATGCTGAGAGACAGAGCCCGAAACTGGTGGGGAGAGGTGACCAACCAGGTGGGAGCGGCTGGTGTGGCTGAGATGACTTGGGCCGAGTTTGTGCAGCAATTCGATGTAGAGTTTGCACCACCTATAGAGGTGCAACGGCTGGCGAGGGAGTTTCACGACCTCCAGCAGACCACCAAGACTGTGGCAAAGATCACCGCCAAGTTTCAGGAACAAGCTTTGTTGATCCCGCAGTACACTACAGATGAGGATTTGAGGAGGACGAGATATCACTCCATGTTGAGGGATGATATCCGGGAGATTGCGATTTTTACAGGGTGCAAAACCCTAAATGAGATGGTGGAGAAGGCCCAGGAACGGGAGATAGAGTTAGATTTCCGCACCAAGCAGAAATTGGAGTAGGTACAGGCGGCGGTGGGTCAAGCTAAGAAGCCTAAGACCTCAGATACTTCCAGCAGGGGCCAACAGGGATGAGGTCGGTGTGCCAAGTGCGGTAAACCGCACAGTGGGGCTTACTGGGGGTCAGGCTCGGGATGCTATGCTTGTGTCCAATCAGGCCGCGTGATCAGGGATTGCCCCTAAGAAGGGCTTTATTTGTTTCCATTGCAACCAGACTAACCACAAGCGGGCCGATTGTCCGAGGTTGCAAGGAGGGGGAGGAGCGGTGGCGGTGCCTGCGCCCGCCACGTTGAGGATTACCGATGGCCGGCCTGCCAAGGCGGATGTTCCGGCGGTGAAGAGCCATGCATTTCAGTTGACCACTGAGGAGGCTTGGACAGCACCAGCTTGTGGCGGGTACATATCTATTATTCTCTGATCATTATGATTTGTATGACTTATGTATATATTATGCTTTTATAGGGACCTTTTTGGTCAATGGTATGTCGGCGCATGTTTTGTTTGATTCGGGTGCTACTCGATCGTTCGTATCTCTTGCGCTTAGCAAGAAATTCCAAGACGCGTCCGGATCTTTGGATTCCCCATTCGAGGTAGAGATTGCAGATGACCGCAACGTTAGTGCTGCGAGGGTGTATCAGGACTGTGTCATGAATGTGCTTGGAGAGAGGTTTCGTGTTGACCTAGTCCCGATAACGTTGCGAGGGATGAAGGTGATTGTCGGGATGGATTGGCTGGGGGCCAACGGGGCCATGATTGATTGCGAGCGCCAGTTGGTCAGGGTTCTAACCCCAAGTGGGGGAGAACGTGTTATTCATGGGGAGGGGGCCTTGCAGGGACTGACCCTCTATTCGATAGCGACGGCTAGGAGGTTTTTACAGTAGGGTTGCACAAGATTTTTGGCTTATGTATCGGATACGAGAGTAGAGACCGTGACGGATGTGGGCAGTGTGCCGGTGGTATAGAATTTTCGGGACGTTTCCTTGAAGAGTTACCAGGAGTGCCTCCGGAGAGGCAGGTGGAGTTTTTCATTGACTTGGTATCGGTTGCCGCTCCGATAGCTAAGGCACCCTACTGGTTGGCACCATCGGAGATGCATAAGCTATCTACGCAGCTTTAGGAGCTGCTAGACCGAGGGTTCATTCGTCCGAGTAGTTCCCCGTGTGGAGCACCGATTCTTTTCGTGAAAAGAAGGATGGATTGCACAGGATGTGGATCGATTATAGAGAGCTGAACAAACTAACGGTGAAGAACCGTTATCCGTTGCCAAGGATCGATGATTTGTTCGATCAACTGCAGGGTGCATCATGGTTTTCCAAGATTGATCTTCGGTCGGGATACCATCAGATGAGGATTCGGGATGAGGAAATACCGAAGACGGATTTCAGGACTCGGTATGGGAATTATGAGTTTGTGGTGATGTCGTTTGGGCTCACCAATGCCCTAGCAGTGTTCATGGATCTTTTGAACAGGGTGTGCAGACCGATGCTGGATTGGTCGATGATCATTTTTATTGATGATATCCTGGTCTATTCTAAGACCAGGGAGTAGCATAAACAACATTTGAGGGAGGTATTAGAGACCCTGAGGGAAGAGAAACTTTATGCAAAGTTCTGCAAGTGTGATTTCTGGATGCGGGAAGTACAATTTCTGGGGCATGTCATCAATCAGGAGGGTATTTCGGTTGATCCAGCCAAGGTTGAGGTTGTGATGCGGTGGGAAGTACCGATGAACGCATCAAAGATTCGTAGCTTCTTGGGTTTAGCGGGATACTATTATAGATTTATCCAACATTTCTCTAAGATTGTTGTGCCATTGACCCGCTTGACCAAGAAAAATGTGATGTGCGGATCAACAAGATGGATTTTGATACGCTGAGGCGAAGGTTATGCGAGGCTCCGATTCTAGTACTACCTGAGGGGTTAGATGATTTGGTGGTGTTCTACGACGTGTAGATCTCAGGGTTAGGTGTGATACTGATGCAGAGGGGGCATGTGATAGCTTACGACTCGAGGCATTTGAAGCCTTATGAGGCGAATTACCCCACTCATGACCTGGAATTGGGGGCAGTGGTGTTTGATCTCAAGATTTAGAGGAACTATTTATATGGAGTGCGGTCCACTATCTATACCGATCACAAGAGTTTGAAGTATTTGATGGATCAGCAGAACCTCAACATGCGACAAAGGAGGTGGCTGGATGTGATGAAGGATTATGAATGCGAGATTCTATACCACCCATGGAAAGCCAACGTAGTGGCCGATGCATTAAGCCGCAAGATGGCAGGGTCCCTGATTAGGGACATTTATATGAGGATGAAGGTGACTTCTCCTTTGTTAGACATGATCAAAGAGGCTCAGGTCGAGGGGGTGAAGAAGTGTGGTCGAGTATGGGTACCGGTGTCAAGGGGAGTAAGACAGAGGCTATTAGAGGAGGAGCACAAGTCCAAGTTCTCTATACATCCAGGAGCTACGAAAATGTATAGGGACTTGAGGCTGAGTTACTGGTGGTCCTGCATGAAGCGGGAGATCGCCTGGTTCTTGGAGCGGTGCCTAACCTGCAGGAAGGTCAAGGCCGAGCATCAGCGGCCTCATGGAAAGGTTCAGCCACTACCCATTCCCATGTGGAAGTGGGAAGAGATCTCTATGGACTTCATCACGAAGTTGCCTAGGACGCCAAGGGGTGTAGATGCTATATGGGTGATCGTAGACAGATTAACGAAGAGTGCCCACTTTATTCCAATTTTCGAGAGTATATCTGCGAAGAAGTTGGCAGACATTTATGTCCGAGAAGTGGTGGCTAGACACGGGGGCCCATGTCTATAGTCCCCGACAAAGATGTCCGGTTTACTTCTAGGTTTTGGAGGAAGTTCCATAAGGATCTGGGCACTCAAATACATTTAAGTACGGCGTATCACCCTCAGACTGACGGCCGGAGTGAGAGGATGATCCAGACACTGGTGGACATGCTTCGAGCATGCATACTGGATTTTGGAGGGATTTGGGATGCATACCTCCTACCGGCAGAGTTCTCGTACAACAATAGTTATCATGTTAGTATTGGCCGAGCCCCATTCGAGATGTTATATGGTCGGAGGTGAAGGACCCCAGTGTGTTGGGACGAGGTTGGGCATCGGGTCATAAGGAGCACTGAGGTAGTGCTCAAGACTACCAAATTGATTTAGTAGGGACCGATTGCAAGTCACGTAGAGCCGTCAGAAAAGTTATACTGACCGACGATGTTCGAATCTCGAGTTTCAGGTGGGGGATTTTGTACTGCTAAAGGTGTTGCCCTGGAAAGGGATTATCAGGTTTTGGAAGAGGGGCAAGTTGGGGCCTTGGTTCATAGGCCCGTTCAGGATCACGGCCCGGGTGGGCAGGGTGGCATATCGCTTAGAGCTCCCTGAGGAGCTTAGTTTGATTCACAATACCTTCCATGTGTCTCAGCTTCAGAAGTGTGTTGCTGACGAGTCCGCAGTTGTTTCCTTGGATGACATTCAGGTGGATGGGACCCTGAATTATGTCGAGAAGCCGGTCGCTATCTTAGATAGGAAGATGAAGGGTCTTCGGAACAAAGAAGTGAAGTTGGTAAATGTATAATGGCAGCACTGGAAGGGCTCCGAATGGATGCGGGAGCATTACCCTGAATTGTTTACAGCTACGGACTTCGAGGATGAAGTCTATTTTAAGTGGGGGAGAGTTGTAACACCCTAAATCTGGTATGGCTTGAAACCCTCAAGAATTTACATTTTAGCAAAATTGGTCCTTTAAGTACGTTGGGCGTACTTAAGTGTACGCTTAGCGTACTATGCATGGCTGGTCGCGGAGGAGCTAGAAGTACGTTGGGCGTACATACCAGGGGTCCAAAACCCTAATTTTCGGACATGAGGCCTATTTAAGCAACCTTAAGTCCCTTGGACTTAACCCTAGAGAGCCTCCATAGCCTTAGAACGTCCTTACACTCCAAAGAAACCTGTGAGTCCATTTTGAGCTTTAAAAAGTGCATTTGTGGCCCTTTTAGTGTTCATTCCAAGAAGAAGAGGTGATTAAACAAGCTTGGAACGAGTTGGTGCTTCACAATCCTGCATCATAGTCATCTTGAAAAGCTTCTGGAGGTAAAAAGCTTGGATCTTTCATCTTAAACCTCCAGATTTAGCTAGGGTTTTCTACCTTGTCCCTTTTGGTTGATTTTGGACCTCCATTTGTGAGTTAAGCAACTCCAGAAGGTGGGAATGACAGATCTGAGGTCCCTTGGTCCTTTAGTATTATAAAAATGGAGTCTTGATGGGAATTTTGGCCTCATGCAAGGGTTAAAGACCTTGGAAATGTCTTAATGGTGGTGTTGGGTGTATATGAGGCATTCAAAGGCCTAAAGTTGCCAACTTTATGCCTTAGGACATCTTAACAAACTTGGATCTGGCTTTTGGACGTAAAGTAAACAAGTATTAAGCACTTAATGGAGAAAGTGCTTAAACCGGTTGTACGCTGGGCGTAACCCAGTGTACGCCGCGTGTAGTCCCATAATCCCAGTACGCTGTGCGTACTAGGATGGTACGCTGAGCCTACGCATTGCAGATGTGTCGAATCTTTTTTGGGCCTTTGAGCTATTTGGGACTCATTTGTTTATTGGGCATGGTGTATTATGGGAATTATGAGTCATATCATCTGTTATGGGCCATGGATATATTGATTGGGCTTTATTGGGCCAAGAGGCCCATTAAGGATTTCATACTTGGATATTGGGCCCATTAGTGAGGGAGGGATATTTGGGCCTTATGGAAGGGTTGGGAGTTTGGGTTTCCCTTGGTTAATTAAATTCCTAACATTATCTAATATTATTATTCAACACGGGAGGTTACGGACCATTAGGAGAGCAACTTTTGTATTCAACAGAAAGAAGTGAGTCTCCTCACCATACCAATGGGTCTAAGGCACCAAGGCCGTCCCATTTCTTGATATGTAGTGTCCTAGCTAAAATTGTATTATTTTGCATGATAGTTGGTATGAGATAGGAAGTATGTTAGCAGTATGTGTGGTATGTGTGTATGGAAGACCATGGGAGAGCCCATGACACGCGGATGTAAGACCATGAGGAGAGCCCATGTCTTTCCTATCAAATACCATGGGAGAGCCCATGACACTTAGGTGTAAGACCATGTGGGGAGCCCATGGCATCCTGGAGTAAGACCCTGGGGACGATTCCACAACTCCTTATCCGTTGTATGCATGGCTCATGTGATATGTGTGTAGCTTTAATTAGCTAACAGGATATGTATATGTGTATTGTGTGTGGTATGCTCTGGGGAACTCACTAAGCATTCGCTTACAGGTTGTTGATTTGTTTCAGGTACATCTAAGCCCAAGGGCATGGACAACACACACACACACACTCTCTCTCTCTCTCTTTGATATATTTTGGGGACACTCTGATGATTTAAATAAAGTTGTAATGAATGTTGATTTGAAAACAATTATGTTGGGATTTCATGGTTTATGCAAATGTGTTTTATTAATTAAAATGAAAAAATTTCTTGGTAAAATTTGGGTCGTTACATTAGTATAATTCATTATCACCACATGATTGGGTTTAGTTAGGGGTGACCATTTATACTTTGCTAGATGATGCAGACATACCTAGTAATGGTCTGATACAGACGCACCTTATCTGGATGTCTAAAATAAAAGGTGGGCGAATACTAATATAGTACTCCTATACACTCGTGTACCCCGCAAAATAATCGGTGAATAGATTTCTATTCTCCATTCCAATCTCACACATACCCTTAATCTAATGCTACCCAATATCCAAACTTAATTGACCTAAGCATCCCCTTTAGGTCTTAGTGTATAACTATACAAGATTACAATCTTTGTAATCAACAAAGTTTGCTACCTATGTAATATCTTTACAATACAGGACATAACTAACACTTTTTCAACTTAACTTGAACTAAGCATCCTTTATAGTATTATCTCATCACTAGACAAGACTTTAATGCTTGAAATCAACTTCCAAAACCGTTTTCTTGTTTATAAACTATATTATGCAACTATACTATTATCACACTTATTTGGATCTAAACATCCTTTATATGTCTCAATTTAGAAACTAGAGTAGACTATGATCCCTGTAATCAACTGCCAATACCAACTATGTTTAGAAAACACTATCCTAATTTGGTGAATATATTTAACACAAAGTATTAGGTATTTAATATACAATTATACATTAATATTTTCAATAATAATACTTCTATATTATTAGGTAATAATATCATATATACACCTTAACACATATATAACCATATCTGGTTCGCACAATGTATGTCATCAAATATACATTTAACACATATTCTAGATAATAAGCATGTAATTCACATATAAACTTTCCACATATATTTAATACTTTTAATAAATACTTGTATTAAAATTATGTTCATGAAAATAACTATGCGCTTACTTGATTGAGATGGAAGATCCACGGTTAGGCCATCTCCTCGACTAATACTTCAGCTTATCCCTTTTAAACAACCTAAATACAAGTATTACTACGTCTCAGAATTCATTCGTATTTATAAGGTCATATTAACAATTCCCTAGATTCCTCAATAATCCGTATGAATACGTCAAGCTCTAGATGATAATGAATAACCATGTGAGATCATATCAGAGGTAGGATTCGTTTGCTATACAAAGTATACTATTTGGAAAATCCACTTTAAACACCTCACTAGATCTAGCCTAGACATCACTCCCATAAGTAGATCAATCAATATTATGAATGGAATCACTGATAAATCTTATATATAGATTCATTATAATGACTATGAATATAAATATAATTACACTTAAAACATAGTAAGTGCAACTTAACTTACATAGTTTTACGAAAAAAGCTTGAAAAGTTCGTGGGCAGAACTTTGACTTTGAAAACTTCTTTTTGCTGGGCCCTCTGATGCTTTAGAGCCTCACTACAAATACCATGGAACCCCAAAAGAAACTTGAGAAACTCATAGATTTAGAGAGAGGTTGAGAGATTTTGGAGTGAAGAAAGAATGAAGATTGAAGCTATATTTATAGCTTGCCGTAAGCAAATGCGTGCCATACCTGTGTCAAGAGCACGCCGTGCCTCAGAGAAGGTGGAAAGGCTTTGTTCCTAGTGTGACACATGGCGAGATTCTGCTGGTCCGTTTCACTTGTGCAGGGTATACTCTCAAATCTTCAAAAAATCATATCTTTCACATACAAGATCCGTTTTCGACGTTCTTTATATCCCTACTTTCGTAAGGACGATTTGGTTAATTCTCATTCTATTTTAAGTTTTATATTATGTAATTTTACAGTCTATGAATATTAGACTATAAAAAACCTTGCAAAATTCATAACTTTTTTCATACGAACTCTGTTGTAGATGTTCTCTATATCAACGATTTCGTATTTATGAGAAATCTGACTTTCACTTAGATTTTTTTTGGCTAACAATCAACCTTTTTTCATTTCGATTTCTGAGTCGCACACTATTGTAATTTGTCGCACCGAAACTTCTAAAAATCACAACATCTTCATATGAACTCAGATTTAGGTGTTCTTTATATGCATACTATCATATTTTTGATTACTAAAACTTTCATTTAGATCACTTATGCTAATAAGCAATCCATCTTTTATTCATCTTTTATGACAAACTTTGTCGTATAAGGCTGAATGCGAAACTTCTAAAATTCATAACTTCTTTATACGTAATCAGATTTGGGTGTTCCTAAATAATCTTTTATTTTTACACTTTATTTTATCGCTTCAATGATAAATTTTATAATAAGATTTTCTACAAATATTATATACTTATAATAACATACTTATAATATTTGTTCACATAATGTATATATATATTAATGCATATTGATATAGTCTGTAATGCGTATAATGAATAATTATCCTATTCGATGATTTTGATTATTCAATAAAAAGAATAATTATAACTAAAATCTCTTAAACGTCTAGCCCTACAACCGCATAAATCCTTGAGTACATTCACTCTGATTTATAAGGTCATTCTCCAGTGAAATCACATGGTGGATGCTCATATTTCATGATTTCATTGATGACTACTCAAGAAAGGTTTGATTGTATTTTTTGAAAACCAAATACATGGTGTTTGGTTGGTTTAAAGAGTATAAGACAATGGTTGAAAAACGGACATGAAAACAATCAAAAACACCCAAAATGGATAATATGTTAGAACTCTACAATCCACCATTTGATAACTTCTACAAAAGGAAGGTATAGTGTGACACCATGATGTATGTAACATACCACAATAGATTATGTTTGAAGAACGGATGGGTATTAAGAAGAAACACTCAATGAAGAACATTTTAGGATAGATGGGTCTTAAGAAGAAACTACAAAGGGAGAGCCTAAGGATGGTGATGATGAGATTGAAGAAAAGAGTCAAAATTTATAGCATAAAGGAAGAAAAAGAAGAACAATTAGAACCCTCAAAATATACAAGAGGTATCAATACTTGTACCATTGTTTTAATTGTATATGCATTGGTAGTTGTAGAGAATAATGATTTAGATGAGTCAATATCATATAAATAGGATATTATGACTAAAAAAGCAACATATTTCTTAATGGAAATGAATGAATAAATGATATCTCTAGGAAATAATGAAACATGCGATCTAGTACCGTTACCAAAGGGAACGAAACTAGTAGGGTGCATATGGGTCTTTAAAAGGAAATTAGGAATCCCCGAAGTCGAATCTATGAGATTTAAGGCAAGGCCGATGGCAAAGGAGTTCTAACAATAGTAATGGATAAACTATAATGAAGTTTTATTATCTGTTATGAAGCACAAAACAATTCGAGTTCTATTAGCCATAATGAGTTCGTTTAATTTGGAGCTTGAGCAGCTTGATGTAAAACTGAATTCTTACATGGTAATTTAGAAGAGAAGAGGTATATGTCTCAGCTAGATGGGTTCCTTTACGACAAGAAAGATCGTGTATTTTTGTTAAAGAAATATCTCTACGGTTTGAAACAGTCTCCAATACAATGGTACAAAAAGTTTGATTCGTTTATAATTTTTCATGACTATGTTTAAAACCAATTTGATAATTGTGTGTACTTAAAGGAAATGTTTGATGGTTCATATATATATATATATATATATATATATATATATATATATATACACACACACACACCGACACATGCACACACACACAAGTTGCTATATGTGGATGACATGTTAATTTCCGCTAAGAAAATGGTTGAAAGTAAAGAATTGAAAACTTTATTGAAAAGTGAGTTCAAGAAGAAGGATTTGGTGTAACGAAGAAGATAATGGACATGAAGATTTTAAGGGATAGAGAAGAGGATTTGTTGAATGTTTCTAAAAGGAAATATATTGATAAAATATCACAATATTTCTATATAGATATGTCCAAACCGGTATGCAAACCTTTAGCAGCAGACTTTGAACTTGGTCGTAACACTATACCAACTACAAATGAGGAGAGGTGTTACATGAGCAAAGTTTTATAATATAGTGACATTGGAAGTCTCATTTGTGATATGGTATGTACTAAACCTAATATGGCTCATGCATTTAGAGTGGTAAGCATGTTTATGAGTAATTTGATAAGTAATCAAGTGGATTATATGATCGTTGAAATGAACGTCTAATATTTGTCTAGTTTATGATGCTAGAAAATCTCATGATAGTTTGGTTGGATATGCAGACGATCATGGTGGAGAATTGGTAAGAAACGATCATTTACCTGCTACATTTTCACCCTATCCAAATGTGCTATTAGATGGAAGGCAACATTACAACCGACAATTTCCTTATCCATAACCAAAGCAGAGTACATATTAATGACCGAAGGGATAAAAGAGTGTATATGGCTACATGGTATCATTTAGAGTCTTGGATTGAAGGTGGAGAAACCTACTTTGTATTATGACAGTGACAATGCTTTAAGCTTGGAAAAGAATCTATACATCATAAGAAGACTAAACATATTGATGTTAGATTGAATTACATTTGTGATGTTCTTCAAGGACGTAGGTTCTCTATTGAGAAGATAATTACTAAAGAAAACCCCAAAAATATGTTGAAAAAGGCGTTACCAATAGAAAAGTTCAAGCATTGCTTGGACTTGGTGAATGTTCATTGGTGTCAAGTCCCTTCGGGGCAAACTCACAAGAAAGAGATGACTTTTAGGAATCCTTGATATTCGAAGATAAATCAAGTCATGGTGGAGACTGTTTAGTCTGACTTGGAATTTAATGATTCAAATAAATAAACCGACTCACAACAAACTGAAGTAATCTGAATAAAGATTTTGAAGGGATAAATGTTTTGACTAGGCTGGGGGTTGTTGGCTGTGTACCTGTTTGTTATTCTAGACTTAATTGTATATAGGCACAACCTTTTAGTTGCTAGGGTTTTATAGTTATAAATATTCATAGCTAGTGTTCCTAATGTATCACTTTCAATTATAGTCGATTAATAGAAATAGTTATCTGGTTCCTACATTCGGACATAGGTCGTACCGACTAAACCATGTTATTTCTCTTTGTCATTTTGTATTGTTTTTCTTTGACTGCTTGCTCAACATAAAATTTTATCAAACAATTTTAACGTGAAATCAAACCAAAACACTTATAGTTTTCCTTTTTTATTAATATTACTTTTTTATATAATTTATCAACTAATTGTCATTTGTGGTGTTGCACTAACAAAGATATACTCTCAAACCTTATTTTCTTCGCCTCCTCCATGCATAATTATTTGTATCGAAACTTTATTTTGATACTTTTATGGTCCAATTGATATGATATCGTTACCGTTCTATATGTGATTATGGTCCAATTGATATGATATTGTTACCGTTCTATATGTGAACCATTGACATTTGAAAATGACATTCTATATACGATTTGCAAAAGACTTCAACGCTGTAATGCGCGAGATTACTTAAGTATTAGTTCATTCTTAAAATCTAGATATCTGTTTTCGAATTTGCATTTAGAGGGTGTTTGAGATTATTTTAAAAACGACTTTTGGAATTTTCACTTTTCCAAAAAGTCAAAAAAGTTCAAAAGATATTTGAAAAGTTGAAAAGTTTTTTTTTTTAAAACAACTTTTGGTCAAGGGAAAAAAGTTGGATTCTAAAAGTCACGGAATCATGACTTTGTGACTTTTTAACCTCCTAAAAGCAACTTTTGTCTTTTGTCCATCCAAACATATTTTAAACCATTACTTTTGGGAAAAGACCTTTTACAAAAAGTTCTTTTAGAGAATTTGGTGTAGGCAACTAGTCATTACACCAAATTGGTGTCACTCACATGCCACATAAGCAATGGTGTTATAATACCAAGTGAGGAAATGATCACCATGATAAGAGCATGTTATAACACCAAAGTTTTTTCATTTCATAATTTTTTTGAGTTTCTTTTTTTAGTTAAAACAAATATATTTTAAATAAAACATAATATATAAAAAAAACATAATGTTAAAAAAAAAATAACATAACATTTAAATTACACATAACATCCAAATTGAAAAAAAAACATTACAATAAAAAAATATTATATTTTTCCTAAACAACGCTATTCGTTATCGTTACTGTGGAAGATATAATCTGCTAAGTCCTCTCGAAGTTGTCTGTGTTTATTTGCGTCTTGAATGTCAATGACTCTATGCAAATATTCTGTTGTTCCTGGTTGAAATTGAACATGTTTGGGCTCCGTTAGGATATAATGTGCAATATTTCGCCCTTTATCTTCTACTACCATGTTATGCATTATGATACATGCATACATGATATATCGTAGAGTTTCTACGTCCAATAGTCGTGCCACATGTTCAACTATGTGCCACTTCGCCTTTAGCACTCCATAAGCACGTTCCACAACCTTACGTGCTCCTTCTTGTCTTCTCTTGATTTTTTTTCTCTTTCTTCAACCAGGTGTCGAAGTTGTCTGTGTTTATTTCCATCTGTAAGGTAATACCCATATTTGTATTCGTTTCCATTCACTGTGAAAGGAGCATCCAGGGCCTTTCCATTCAAAAGATTGTCAAAAATTGGCAATTGATCAAGAAAGTTGATGTCGTTGTTGGAACCCGCAACCCTAAAAAATGCATGCCAAATTCATAAATATTGAGAAGCAACAACCTCTAAAACCAACGAAGACGATCTGTGATGACCACTTTCATATTGCCCTTTCCATGCTACTGGACAATTTTTCCATTTTCAGTATCAATGCTTCCAATCATTCCGAGAAACCCATGGCGTTCTTCATGCGCCACATACAATTCTTGCAAATTATGCAACAAAGGTTTCTGCAAATATACGTCTCTAAATGTTTCAACAACACCTCTTGACAATGTATACAAACTCTCCCTTGCATTTCTTTCATACATTCTCATATAGTCGTCCATGGTGTCGGGTGACTCCAGTGGCGTAGCCAATATTTTGTTTTTGGGCATGCCAAATAATTTACAAAATATAAACAAGTAGCAAAATACTTCAAACGATAATAAAATGTAACAATGTATGCATTTTTAAAGTAAATTGTTCATTTTAGTTGCACACTACGCTCTCTTACATCATTAAAATCATCTAAAATAGAGTCTAAACTAAAATTCTTAGCGATATATTTCTAGATGTAAAGAACTAGACTATCAGCAATAAAATCACCATCCATCTTGTTACATAGTCTATTATTCTTTACAATTTTCATGGTGAAAAATGCACGCTCAGTAGTCGCAGTAGACACCGCAAGGGTCAACACAATCTGAATCAATTTGTCAACAAGATAGTAATGACTTACTTTCCCTGTCTCTACCAAGCCTTGACATACTTCAACAATAGATAACAACTTTCCGAAAAATGGATGGTCCTTCACATAAGCTTCAAAGTGATTCAACTGAAATTTTAGAACATATATTTCCTGTTCTCTGAAATCAAGATAATAATATTTTTTTGCAAGTTTGCAAATAGAATCAGAATTGAAGCGTTTATATCCCTCCTTTGGATTCAAAGCAAGACTAAGTTCTAAAAGCTCTACAACTCTTTCATTGAACCTTGTATCAATTTCCTGTAACTGAAAATCAATAGTTTCATTAAATATATCAAAATGATAGTGATGCTCAATAGTAGTATGACCTCCCTTCCTGTTGCTTCTCCCTTCAAAATAAGGATCTTTGAATTCAGGAATATCAATATCATGCTTCTTACAAAACTCAACGACATCATCAAGAAAAGTTGCCCATTCATTATCTGTAAGGGTTTCAGTCAGTTTCTTTGTGCGGGAGACCATTGTAATTGCACTCATGATGTCTTGAGATTTTTGTTGTAAAGCTTGACAAAGAGTATTAGTAATTCCCAAAATTTGTTTCATCACATGTAAAATGAAAACAAATTCAAAAGATGCCATTCTTTTTAACGCGATACTAGCATCACCTTTTGTTTTATAATTAGAAGCACTTTTTTTTTATGTTTTCCAAAACCGTACAAGTTGGATTATACATCCGAAGAAGACTACTTACTAATAGAAGTAAAATGTGAGCTCCAACGAGTGTCTCCGACACACTTTAAAGTACCAATTTGATTAGCCCCTTTACCCATATTAATTTCACCAGATTCTAACAATTCTGCAATTTCAGCAGCTTGAGCAGCTTGTAGCACATCTTGGCGTTTACAAGAAGCACTTATGACATTCACAATGAAAGATAAATTTTGGAAAATTCATGTATAGAGCTTACTTCTTTAGCTGCTGCAACCAACACAAGTTGTAACCGATGAGCCATACAATGTATATAATAAGCACATGGATAATCCTTAAGGAATAATGCATGTAATCCCTTCCATTCACCACGCATATTGCTAGCTCCATCATACCCCTGTCCACGAAGATTCTCAACAATAAGCTCGTAAGAAGTAAGAATTTCACATATAGAAGAATACAAAGTGGAAGATGATGTATCTTTGACAGGAAAAGATCAAAAAACCGTTCTTGTATGTAACCTTTCTTGTCAACATATCTAAGAATAATGGCCATTTGTTCTTTATTACTTTCATCACTTGCCTCATCCATGATTATGCAGTATTTAGAATCACAAATATCTTCAACTATCTTTTTTTGTACTTTCTCAGCAAAAACATGCAAAATTTCCTTTTGAACCTCATGTGAAGTGTATTTTGCATTGTCGGGGTGCATTTTCTAAAACGACACCTGCAACCTCTTCATTGTAAGAAGTTGTGTGCTTGATTAACTTAATGAAGTTGCCACGATTTTTTGAATCAATTTTCTCATCATGCCCTCTAAAAGAAATCCCCTGAAATGAAAGAAAACAAACAACATCTATTAATGTTTTCACCCTTATCCTATTCTTTTCAAATTAATCAGCAGACTGTTTTTGCATAACTTTATCAATATGTACTGATTGATTCATCAAAGTATCATAAAACCGCACAACATTATAATGTTGAGAGTTTGGTATATCTCCAATGTGTTTAAAAAATGAAAAATGTTTCCCTTTAACTTTGTTCCAATTTTTCAAAACCATTGGTTGTAAATGAATCATGACCATTATGGGTATTTGATTCTTCAAGAAAAATATAGCAATAAAAACAATATGCTCTATCTTTAGTTTTAGAATACTCAAGCCAAGGAAATTCGGAATACCATTTAGACTGAAAACGTCGTGGATGACCTTTTGACCCAAATGGAGGATATTTAGGCAACACATATTGATGTGGCCCCGATCTTAAGTATGCTCGTTTGATTTCATCCTTCATATTGGCTGCATATTTCCATATAGGTAGACGTAGGCTAGGTTAATGTTCAATAGAACAAAAGGTAGAATTCTCAACCGTTGAAGATGGTGCAGTGCTCTTAGCTATTGAACATGGTAGAGGGTCATCATCTTCTGGAGGTGATTGAGGTTTCCCAACCGGTAATGATGATGATGAAGTGTTTTTCTCATCGCCTCTTGGTAAAACATTACGCTTGAAAATGAATCAAATCTTTTTTGTTTTGTTCCCATTGTTCAACGAAATCACAAATCACAAAAAAATTCAATTACAAACATAATCTTATATCTGTATACAAAGCAAACTTATATGTAATACAATAACACATAATACAATTATTCATATAACTATTTCATAGCAATAATTAACAACCTAATTTATAAAATACATACGAATATACGATAAAAAATATAAAATCAATGCAAACCTCAATAATAAATTGGTTAGAACCAAGTCAATTAAAAATTAGACAAAATTTCACAATTGGTCCCTGTGGTTTACAGAATATCGCACTTTGAGGATTCCTAGCAAAAAGTCACGCGACTGGTCCCTGTGGTTTTTAAAATTACATGAAAGGTCCTCCTGCCGTTAAATCTAACTTTTCTGCCGTTAGATTTTAAGGAAAAAGACTATTTTTCCCTTGTACTAATATTGCAATACACTACAAACCTCAAGGACCATTCGTGTAATTTTCTAAATATGAAATTATATATATATATATATATATATATATATATATATATATATATATATATTATATAAATTTTGCATTTTTTAAATATATAAATTATAAATATAAATTATATATATATATATATATATATATATATATATATATATATATATATATACATAATTTCAACAATTTGATAACTTTTTTTTTTTTTTTTATTTTATTTTATTTTTTTATCTTTTTGACATTCTGATTTCTATTTTTATTTTATAGTTTTAGTAGTTTATGGCTTTTTGTTATACTTTTATTTATTTTGAATCAAGTAATAAACTTAAATTTGATAAACCATGTGGAAATTATTTTTTCTTTTAATTTTTCTTATTTGTGAATTGAAGCGTTAATATTATTTTATTTTATTTTAATTTTATGTCGTTACTGTTAATGTTTTTTTATCACTCTGTAGGTGTTAAGTTGTAAAAGTCGAATAGTGTCTTGTAATGATTCGCATTTTGTATGTATTTTACTAAGTCAATTTTAAATGCGAAGTGTAGCATGCGAAGTTTCAGTGTATTAGACTTAGTATACTTTTTGTAAGTTCCCTATAAATAGGGACTTAGGCTTGAAGTAGAGTAAAATATCGAAACACAAAAACTATCTTCAGCCTATTCTGTAATCAGTCTTAATAAAATGAGATCTGATTAATATTTACTTCGTGTGTTCATTATATTTCATCATTCAAATCTCTTGTTTTACATCTTAATTCTCAATAACAATTCTCAACAATTGGTATCAGAGCAGGATTCAAACTGCTTAGATCTGATTTTCGTATAAGAATCAATTGCTTTTTGAGTTACAAATTTTACTCAAAATTTTCCGCGTAATTTTGGTTTTGAAAATCACTTTTGATCTTCAGATTTGAATTGATTCTGCATTTGAATTGTTAAGTCGAGTATTCGATTAGCGATTTTTGATCAATTCACTTGATTAATTTCTGAAATTCATCAAATTCTCAAGTTTTCTGAAATTTTTGTTTGTTCATCAATGGCGAACTTCAACATGAACACGATGACTTCTTTCTCTCATTTGCTTGGTTCTTCAACCAAAATCCCGATGTTGATTCCAGAATACTATGATCAGTGGGCTGATAGAATGGAAGATTACTTAAATGGAATTGATGAAGAACTTTGGAATTGTATCGATGGAACAGTTCAAGCTCCTGCAAATGTTCAACAAATTGGTTTATCCACTGGATCTCCTGATGTTGAAGATCAACGAAAACGTCTGAAGGATAACGAAAAGAGATGCATGAGGGAACTAAGAGGTGCTCTTCCTCCTGTGGTTTACAATTACATTCGTAGTTGTAAAACAACAAAAGACATCTGGAATACTCTAAAAGAGAAGTATCAAGGTAGCGAAAAGACGAAGATCAATTCTGTGAAGCAATGTCTGATTGAACTGAAGGAATTCAGACAGAAGGATGCAGAAACTCTCGAAAGTTATTATGATCGTCTGAATGAGCTTGTGTTTCGTTGCAATAGGTACGGTATCACTAGATCTATCATGAAATTCAATTTAACTTTCATAATGGGACTTCGCAAGGAGTGGCGAAGTGTAAGCATGATGATTAAGAATCAACAAAGTTTTGATTCAACCAAATTGAATGATCTCTACAATCAACTGAAAACACATGAATCTGAGGTCTCAGAAATGTATGAAGAATCAAAACTTGTTATTGGTGGTCCTTTGGCTCTAGTTTCAAAGGTATCTGAAAATGATGAAAAAGATGGATCAGATGATGAAGGATTTTTGATGAATTCCGATGATGAAGCTGTGACATTCTATTCAAACAACAGAGTTAAAAAGTTTTTCAAAAAGCCTTTTAATCCAAAAGGGAAGATGAATGATGTGAAGAATGTTACCACAAGGACTGGAGGGGATGAGAGGAAGAAGATGGAGAAAGTTGAGGAAAAACCGAAAAATGCGAATGAAGAGAAAAAATTGAAAGGTGATTCAGGAATCTATTGTCATTTTTGCAATGGTGCGAACCACTTCGCAGCTGACTGCATGTTGCGAAAGAGAGAAGAGAAGAAAGAAAAAGTCAAAGATGAAGCATACTATTCTGAGAAGATTGAAGAGTTACGTGCAAAGACCAAAGGAGTGTCATTGGTTGCGAAAGGAGAAACTACTGAAGAAGAGAGTGGAACTTATCAGATCTGGTCTTCAGGATCTGATGATGAAGAAATGAGGCATCCCACACATGGAGCAATGTTCGCAAGTTTTGAGGAATGCGAAGGGAACATTTCAGGGAAATGCTTTGTGTCAAAATCCACTGACAAATCACCCATGACAACCAAGGTACGTACAATTCTTGAATCTTTTAATATTCCTTTATCTGCTTATGATGCTGAAATTGTTTCCTTTGATGATACTGTGGCTTATTTTGATTCTGTTATTGTGTCTGCTAGTAATGAAGCTAAGAAATTAAATGTGCAACTTAGTGAGACACGAAGAGAGTTAGAAATAAAGAAGAGCAGAGTTGAAAAATTAGAATTGCAAGTCAAAAATATAGACTGTGATAGGAATAATCTTACTAATGATGTTAGGTTATTACTAGCACAGAGAAACATCTATTGTAATTCTGCAAAATGCTTGTATGCAAAATTAACAACTTTACATCACTCTTCTGAAATTAGCAAAGAACAACATAGAAAACTTTTACCTTTTCTTGAGTATGAACGTGAAAAAGTTGATGTTGTTTCTTATGATTGCGAAAGCACAATTGCTCAATTTGACAAAATACCTGATGATAGATATGCATATGGTATTGTCAAAATTGATGAATTTCTGAATGCTGATGAATTGGTTAACATTGTTAATGAAAGTTTGACAAAGAGTGAACAAGTGAAAATCATAAAGAAAACTGAAAATTCAAAGCTTGTTTCTCAATTGAATTATGCTGATATTGATGAAAATTTTGATAATGTGAGTGAAATCAGTGAGATAGAAGAGGAAGAAGAGATTGATTGTTCTCAATTGTCAATCATTAATATCACATCTAAGATCAAAGGTAAAGAAATAATAGTTGATTCAATAGTAGAGGATGAAATTAATAAACCTTCAACTTCGCAACATTGTATGTTTGATAATGTGGAAGTTGAAAGCTGGAAATCTGATGACACAGATGTAAATAAACAAGAAAAGAAAGTTTCAACTGAAACACCTCAAAGGATTGTTGTTGATCAAGTGTTTGAAGATACAAAAGAATTTGATAAAATTTTAAATGATAAAGGGGCACATTATTTGGAAACCAACACTGTGGTATATCCAAATTTTGTATGTACTGATAACAAAATTTTCCCAAATCAAATTTTTGTCACTACTGGAAATGCTGAGAAAGTTCATCCTGATTTTAATAAAATGATTGAAAAAGATAATCGAAAGTCCACAACTGAAGGTTTTTTCGCAAATCAAAGCACAGAAGAAAACAATTTAACCAAAAATCCTTATGTGTTTCAAAAACAAAAATCAACACAAAAATGGGTGGTTAAAGGTAAAAACTCAAACAAAGTTTTTGAAAAAGATGAAAAATCAAAGGTTGAAGTAAAATTAAATTCTCATGAATTCAAATTGATGGTTGGGAATTTTTCAACAGAAAATAATGTTTCAAAAAGAAAAGCAAGAAAAACAATATTCTGGCAAGTTGTGTCTAATGAAAAATCAAAAGATGAAAAAGAGCAAAATTCAAAAACATCATCAAGTTTTCATAAACAAATCAACTCTGTTGACAAGGTTCCATATGTTCGCAAATATGACAACAAACGAAAATTTGAGAATTCGCAAAAATTTGCAAATAATCAAAAGTTTCACAATGTTGGCAAATTCACGAATACTTCATCAAGTTTGAAGAACTCAACTCAAATCAAAAAGAAATTTTCACCAAAACAACCAAATTTTCCAAATCCTTCAATATCAAAACCAAACAAAGTTTCATATACAAAAGGAAAATCTGATGTTAGAACGTTCAATCATTGGTTTGAAGGAAAAGCACAGAAATATCAAAATGGAAAATTTTCAGAAGAACAAATCTCAACAATTGGTATCAAAAGTGCATTTGAGAAGTATACAAATAATTCTTCAACTGAGAGTACATCATCTAATAATTCGCAAATTCCAGTTCAAAAATGGAAAGCAGTTATCAAAAATGCGAATGTTGTGAAGGATAAGATTACAATTAATGGAAATCCAAAGTTATTGAATGATTATATTTCAAAATCTAGAACTGATGATGTTGATATTATTGATTCAGTTACAAACAAAGTGAAAACATGGTTCTTAAATTCCAAAAATTTGTTTCATTCTACTAATGATGGACCCAAAAAGTCTTGGGTTCCTAAATTTTTTCAATAAATGCAGGTGATATGTGACGAGCAATATGACATGAAATGGTACATTGATAGTGGTTGCTCTCGTCACATGACTGGAAGGAAAGAAAATTTGCGAGATTACAGAAGCTTGGAAAATGCTGGAGTTGTCAAATTTGGAAATAATCACAAGTGTCAAGTGAAAGGATATGGGAAAGTCACAAATGGAAACTTCACAGTCAACAGAGTGGCATATGTTGAAGGACTTCAACATAATTTGATAAGTGTATCACAACTTGTTGTGGGTACTGGAAATCAAGTTGTATTCAATGAAGAAGGTAGTGTCATTTCAAATGTCAAGACGAATGAAATACTCCTCAAATCCAAAAGATATGGTGATACGTTTACACTGGACATCAAACCGATTGTGGGAAAACCAGCTGTGTGTTTACTATCAAAAGCATCAAACGATCTTTGTTGGCTTTGGCATAGAAGATTGTCACACTTGAACTTTCGAAATATAAATAAACTAGTAACTGAAGATTTAGTTCGAGGATTGCCAGTACTGAAATTTGATAATGATACTTTGTGTGCAGCTTGCGAACAAGGAAAACAACATCGAAAGGGTCATCCGATTGTGATAGATTCAAAAATAGTAGAGCCATTAGAACTTCTTCACATTGATCTATGTGGACCATCAACTGTTGCAAAAATAAACAAAAAGCGGTATATTTTAGTTGTTGTAGATGATTTCTCTAGATTCACGTGGGTGTTTTTTCTCAGGTTGAAATCTGAAGTTGCTCAGACGATGATTGATTTTATCAAAAAGATTGAAGTTAGTCTGAAGAAGAATGTGCGAAAAATTAAAAGTGATAATGGTTCTGAGTTTAAAAATCAAACTCTTGACAATTTTCTCACAAGCAAAGGCATTTCGCATAATTTCTCATCACCATATACACCACAACAAAATGGTGTAGTTGAAAGAAGAAATCGATCTCTATGCGAAGCTGCCAGAACAATGTTGACATATGCGAATCTACCTCAATATCTTTGGGCAGAAGCTGTGTCCACAACATGTTTTACTCAAAATCGATCATTCATTCATCGAAGATTTAATGTTACTCCATATGAAATAATCAATAATCGGAAACCTAATGTAAAATTTTTTCATGTTTTTGGTTGCAGGTGCTTTATCATGAATCTAAAAGATAATTTGTCCAAGTTTCAAGCTAAAGCTGATGAAGGCATCTTTTTAGGATATTCACAAAATTCAGTTGCATACAGAGTGCTAAACAAACGAACAAGAAAAATTGAAGAAACGTTCAATTTAACATTTGATGATTACTATCTTAAACAGATTGATAGTAAATTTGAGAATAAATCAATACTTGTAGATTCACATAATCCAATTGATAATTCTGAAATCAATGATTTTGATTATGACTTGATTTTTGGGATTCCTGACAGGGCCATTAATGCAGAAAGTAATGCTCCTGATAATCATACATCAGAATCTTCAAAACATACTGATGAATCAACAATAACTTGTGAAAGCACATCAGATATTCACAAGGAACAAGAACATCCAATTGATGGGGAGCCTTCGCAAAATCAACAAGAACATCAAATTGAGGGGGAGCATTTACAAAATCGACAAGAATATCAAGATATAGATCATGTTGAGGGGGAGCATGATGAAACAGAGACAATTAATCTTGATAATAATGACGAATTTCATGAAGTTAATGATAATTTTTCTGTTGCAGGATCTGAAAATGAAGATATGTTTGAAGATGCACCATTAGAATTTGATCCAAATTATCCACCACTTGAGAAATGGACAAGAAATCATCCAAAAGAACAGGTAATTGGAAATCTACAAGAAGGTGTGTTGACTAGAGCTCAACTTCGTGCGAAAAATGAGGTACTGAATGCGAACCAAGAACTTTGCATGTTTAATGTTTTTATTTCGAAAATAGAACCAAAAACTGTCAAGAATGCTATGGAACACTCAGATTGGGTTGTTGCTATGCAATCTGAATTGGCAGAATTTGAACGAAACAAGGTTTGGAGATTAGTTTCTAAACCCTCTGATGTTTCAATTGTTGGTTTAAAATGGATTTTTAAAAACAAAACCGCCAAAGATGGCAATATTATTCGAAATAAAGCAAGATTAGTGGTAAAAGGTTATTCGCAACAAGAAGGTATTGACTATGAAGAAACATTTGCACCTGTTGCAAGACTTGAAGCAGTTCGCATATTTTTAGCCTATGCAGCTCACAAAGATTTTGATGTTTATCAAATGGATGTTAAATGTGCATTCTTAAATGGAAAACTCGAAGAAACAGTGTATGTTGAACAACCACCAGGGTTTGTAAACAGTGAGTTTCCTGATCATGTATATGTCCTTGACAAAGCTGTATATGGGTTAAAACAAGCACCAAGGCCCTGGTACGCAACACTTACAAATTTCTTGAAACAATCTAAATTTAAACAAGGATCAGTTGACCCCACATTATTTCGCAAGAAAGTTGGGTGTCATCTAATGCTTGTTCAAATTTATGTTGATGATATTATCTTTGGTTCAACTGATCCAACATTGTCAATTGAATTTGAAAATTTAATGAAAAGTCAGTTTGAAATGAGCATGATGGGAAAAATTAATAATTTTCTTGGTTTAAATATAAGACAGAACAGAGAAGGAATATTAATCAATCAAGAAAAATATACGAAGAACTTGCTTGAAAAGTTTGGAATGCTCAATAGCACAAAGCTCAGAGTACCTATGGCAGTAGGAACAAGACTAACTCCTTCGTTAGATGCTCCTGCTGTTGATCTGACACTGTATCGTAGCATGATAGGGTCTTTATTGTACTTAACTGCAAGTAGACCTGATATTATGTTTTCGGTTTGTTGTTGTGCTAGATTTCAAGCTAATCCAAGAGAGCCTCATTTGACTGCAGTGAAAAATATTTTTCGATATCTCAAGGGTACTGTTTCTTTAGGAATATGGTATCCTGCGAAAACAGGATTCTTCATTCAAGCTTTTTCAGACTCAGATCTATGAGGATGTACTTTGGACAGAAAAAGTACAACTGGTGGATGTCAACTTTTGGATGGAAAGTTAGTGAGTTGGCAATCAAAGAAACAAACTTGTGTGGCTATATCAACTACTGAGGCAGAATACATATCTGCAGCTGCTTGTACTTCGCAAATTATCTGGATTCAGAGTCAACTTCGTGATTATGCAATCAACATGAAAAAGATTCCTTTGTATTGTGATTCGCAAAGTGCAATTCGCATCTGTCACAATCCAGTACAACACTCAAAGACAAAACACATTGCTCTTCGATATCATTTTATTAAAGATCATGTGGAAGATGGAAATATTGAAATTCATTTTGTCAAAACAACTGAACAACTTGCTGATATTTTTACAAAACCTCTTGATGAAAAATCCTTTGTTCGAATTTTAGCAAGTTTGGGGATGATTAATGCGAATTCAATTTTGTCAGCACAAGAGTAAAAGCTTTGTCCAGCAGCTAAGAGTCGAAATCATTCAGAGGTTACTGTTCATTCAGAACGCTTCGCATGACTTCGCAACCACAGTTTTTCGCATCTGGTTTCAAAATACTATGGTAAGGTTTACGCTTAATGTTTTAGTTATGAAAAATCGAAAATCCAAAAAGATTTTATCTTTTGAAAATTTAAAAATCCAAAAAGATTTTATCTTTTGAAAATTTAAAAATCCAAAAAGATTTTATTTTTTTTGTTTGTTCTTTAAATTTAAAAAAAAAAATTAAAAATACAAAAAGAGTTTATTTGTTTTATTCTTACGTTTCTTGAAAAATTTCAAAATCACAAAAATATTTTTTTGTTCTTTAAACTGTGTGTTGAGAATTTGATACAGGGATACAATGCGAAGAGGTCATACATTTATGTTTCTATGGGAAGGTATTAATTTTTTTTAAAACTAGTTAGGATGTCCCTAGAAGCATGCTGCTGTATGTAGACCTCAAGCCTCGAATGATTCTATGTGTGAAAAACGAAAGCCTTGATGAAATTTTCTCATGAACATTTCTACCCAGCAAGGCTTGTATTCGCATAAATCAACAAGAGCTACCTTACTCTTCTCATATGAGTTAAGAGTTTTTTGTTTTGTCCACATCATAACAGAGGTACAATTTGATTCTTAACCAATCTTTTTAAACCCAAATGTTCTTCAAATCCAAAATTTTTTTTTGAAAAAGATTTGTCCTTGAGGTCTTTGATAAAACCAATCAAAACCTAGACAAATCAAAACTCTGTGTTTAAGATCTAACATCATGAGACCGTGATGGAAGTGAAACCCAAAAATCATACATCTTTAAGGAATTGACGGGGAACTTTGTTCCAGATTTTTACGAAACCTTTGTTTCAGTATCAAAAATTTCGAAACTTCAAATCATATTCAATTAGCATGCGTGGTCTTGATCAAATATTTACAACCAAGAATATTTGTTACCCAACAAGATCCAAACCAAATTTTTCTTGAATATGATTGCTGTGTAAGTTTCATTCGCAAATTCTTGTCATGATAAATATTTTCACAAGCCAACTTGTCACTGACTACACTGGTCAAACAAGTAATTTCATTTACAATTTCTCACCTTATGTTAAGGCTGATATGTTATGAAATTTCAAACCAACCCAAAATAACCTTTAAAAGAAGCCCTTCGAAACTTCTTTACAAGTATTCGATTGTAATTCACGGGAAAATACACAAGCTGTTGATTATCTCTCTTGATAATTAACGAAGCAACCTTTGCCTGGGGTTTTACTGCATTCATGTCAAATTAAAATTTTGACATCACTACATTCCAAAAATTTCTTGTTTCTTATCTTATTTCATTGGCACAATGCACACACGAAATCCTTGAGGTTCTGAGTAAAACCAACTCAGACTGATGATTTCGCAAGAATGGCATATGATTTCGCTTTCAATCCCAAAAGTGAAAGAGCCTTGCTTCCATGCGAAGGGTTTTATCGGTTCGTATTCTATAACGGTTACTTGACAGGCTGTCTACTAAAATTGGTTGGTATTCTATCCGGTTTTTGAGGAGATGTGACAGTTACTTTTTACTGCATAGTGATCTTTTACAGCGATGATCCGAGATTCAAGGTGCCACATCGGATTATATTAAATGCATCTCGCTTTAATTTCAAATCAAAGTTTGAGTAACCTATAAAAGGGGATGAAGAACACTGTGTACGGTTACGCAAACAAGAATTCTCACAAACCTTCAAAGCGTTCATCTTGATCCTATACTTCAAATCTCTTTCAAACCCTACAATGGCAGTCACAAACTCAAACACTGATGAGGTCCTTTCTCAATCCCTCATGAAGATTCAGAGCACAAACTATCAGGTTGATCCCAATGTATCCGCTTACCCAGAAGAATTGAAGATGCTCATTGTGGCTTTGAAACGATCACCGTTGTCAACTGCCATGTTCCGATCCTTCCCAGTTCCGATGATCTGGTTATCCCGTGCTGCATCCACGACTTCCTACAATCACACGACGGATGTGATTACCTTCAACCTCGTCAACAACAAGAGGGTGAAACTGTCCAAGAACTTGTTCGTGGAGTTCTTGGAGATTCCCAACAACCCACCTTTTGTGAAACCGGTCAATTCACAGATTATCCACATGTTTAACGAGATGGGTCATCAACCGGAGTTGGAGAAGATCAGTGATTTCCGGAAGTCGGGATTGCCCTGTATTTGGAATTTTCTATTTGGAATTTTCCTCAGGTGTCTTACAGGAAGATCTGTTGGTCTTGACAGAGGAAGAGTCGAAGTGTATGCCATGGTAATGGGTATATACTATGACATCAATGTTGACTATGCGACTCAACTGTGGAAGGAATTCGTAAAAAGTCTTGAAAACACGAATTCGGAGAAGGGGATATCCTGTGCTAGGTACTGGAGTATGATCTTGGAGAAAGTATACGAAAAAGAAGCAATTCCGGCTGAAGCAGATGTCGAAGTGGCTGAGTTTTCACTTTACCAATTTCCAAAAGTGGTAGAAGATGATGAGGCCATATTCACCAGGGTAGCTCGCATTCCGGATGCGATGCTTCGCAAAGTGTCTCCCACTCACAAAGTGTTGGTGAGGTATTTGCGAAACATAGACACAGATGATCAGACGGGTGTCTTACCTGATGTTACTTCTCCATCAAAGAAGAAGAAGGGGAGCAAGAAACCTGCGAAGGGTTCACCTTCATCAAATGTTCAAAAAGAAGAGGTGAAGAAAGATGTTTTACCCTCCAAATCTGGAGTGTTAAAACAAATTCGCAAGGCGGAGGTGAGTAGTAAGGGAGTTACTATTCGCAACATTCCTGCACCCGTTTCTCCTGGGAAGAAAAGACAAAGGGCGGAAGATGTTGCGAAGAATATGCAACGAACACTAGAAAAGAAGAGGAAGCTGGTGATTCGCAATGAATCATCAGACGACGAAGTTGTCCCTGAAACTCCACCTATTTCTCTACCTATCACAACCATGGTAACCGTGTCTCTACCTATTTCTCAACCTTCGCAAAGTTCACCAATTATTTCTCAAACCCAACTACTCGAAATAGATCTTACCAAATCAATTACTGAGGAGGTACCTATTTCGGATACGGTTGTCAACGTATCTGATACGGGGGCACCTATCCCGAGTGTTGCATCCACACTACCCATCACCACCACTTCATCCATATTTGACCATGCCCTTCAGAACCCATTCACCACCCTTTTCCCATCCCAATCACCTGAAAATCCTATACCTTCGCAACAAATGTCAGATCCAGAAGTCGAAGGAGGTGCTTTTGGTGGTGTCCTTGATGACATTTCTTTTGATTCTGATGAAGAAGAAATTCCTGATCATATGCTGATGACAGGAAAACAGTTCAAAATCCTTAATCAAAAATTGAAGACAATTATTCAATCACAAGCTGATTCAGGGAGAATGTCTTCGATTTCAGCAATGGAGGTGGATATAATGATTAAAGGGGCTGAGAAACGCATTTTGGAGAAAGTTGATCAGTCTGACAAAAATAACGAACTCCGAGTGCAAACTCAAGGGAATAATTTCACGACTACCCTTAAAGATCTTAAAGCTGCAAACAAAGAAAGACATCTTCTCTTTATTCAAGATGTAAAGAAAGTTCGTGAAGACATCAACTTCAAAATTCAAGAGTTGAAGTCTGACATTGAGAAGGATCTGCAAGCAGTAAACACACGACAGGAAGATCTTCATGAGCAGGTTGTGGAAATTTTGTCTCAACTCCACAAACTCAACAACATTCCTGTTGCTGCTGATCAAAACGTTGCTACCATGGAGAAGTTTGATATCCTGATCAAATTGGTCACAAAGCTCAAATCCGCAGTTTCGCAGTCTTCTACTTCGCAAATCATTACTCCAGAATTCTTGTCTCTAAAGATTAACACTTTAGAACAAGCCATTCAGAAGGCTCTAGCTCCGATATCGAACTTTAGTTCTTTACTTCCGAAGGGTGCTCCACCTGTTTTCACAGGGGTGCAAGGGGGAGAGAAGAGTCGAAGTAAAGAAGTGGATGCGAAAACAGTGGGGAAGGTCATTTCGACTCAACTGGTTGCAACTCTTCCAATCCCTACCAAACCGATTTCTTCAACAACAATAACTACAAAAACAATTTCTAAGGGAATTGTTATTGGAGGAAACGAAGGAGGTTCGAGTTCTCAACCTCAGAAGGATGTATCAGGGAAGGGAAAGGGCATCCTTTATGAAAAATCGAAAGAGGAGATAAAAGCTGATGCTGAAGCAGAACTAGAAAGGATGAGACAGGTTCAAAGCATAATGCGACAACGTGCAAGTGATCCTCCTTCAATGAACAAAGGCGATCCTGCGAAGCTTTACTCTTACGAAACGATAGAGTCTAAAGTAGTAGGAAGGGAGATGTACGAGTTCGAGAAGAAGCCAAAACGAAGTTACGACATTGCGAACTCAGATCACTGTCAGCTGGACTTCCCTATAAACGAAATGTTGTTCATCACAGCACAATACAAGATCAGTGAAAAATTTGATAATCCAGATGACTACACTCATATGAAAATCAGATTTCATGCTGTTCTTGCGAAGAATCCTGATGAAGTCTGGTCCCTGATGAAGATCAAGAAGGTGCTCACGATAAAGAAAGATGTTCTGTTCAAAGACTTGCTTCAGAACTTTCGATACTTTGTCATCAGGGCGGACAACAAACAATATGACTTCACTATTGCTGACTTCCCACTGATGAACTGCAATGATCTTATTCAAGTAGCTTTGATTCTGAAGCACATGGAAGAGAACAAGATTAAAGGCTCAGAGACTGATGTTTTCAAAGTCGGGTTTGCACATGTGAAGACTTACATCGACAACTACTTCGATTGTCTTGCACTGACTGATGAGGAATTGGCGAATGTGCTTGGAAGAGAAGTGAAGGTTCCATGGGAAGATACTTTGACACAATCAGCATTGTCGAAGTATGTAGTGGGTGAGATTTGCCTTAAACCATTCGGCATGGTGTTTTCGGGAAGAGACACTAAGGGTAAACCCAAGAAGTTCTTGTTCAAAGCTTCAGAGATCGAAAGATACAATTCTTCGCAATATACGCACTTCATTGTACGTATGAATAATTGCAAGAAAAACAACGAAGGTGACAAGAAGGACTTGAAGAAGGTGATCTCCTGGTATGGAGACGTGCGAAGAACAATTCACTCTGCAATTCAAAGGCTTATAAGTTGAATTGTATCGACTGTTTACAAAGGGGGAGAATGTAGGTGTTAAGTTGTAAAAGTCGAATAGTGTCTTGTAATGATTCGCATTTTGTATGTATTTTACTAAGTCAATTTTAAATGCGAAGTGTAGCATGCGAAGTTTCAGTGTATTAGACTTAGTATACTTTTTGTAAGTTCCCTATAAATGGGGACTTAGGCTTGAAGTAGAGTAAAATATCGAAACACAAAAACTATCTTCAGCCTATTCTGTAATCAGTCTTAATAAAATGAGATCTGATTAATATTTACTTCGTGTGTTCATTATATTTCATCATTCAAATCTCTTGTTTTACATCTTAATTCTCAATAACAATTCTCAACACACTCAATAGTTAATATCGTTAGCAACTTTATGTTTGCATTTATCATTATCCTTATTTGACCTTTTGTTTCTATTTTTGTTATAATTTTAATTATTTATTATTCTTCTATTATTTTTATTTATTTTGATTCAAGTAATGAAAAATAGAAACACAAAAAACAAAAACTCAAACACCAAATTCTAATATACTCTAATATATTAATACATTTTAAATTTTCATCTTTTTTTGGTTTTTTTGTATTTTTTTTTAATTTTTTTGTATTATTTTTTTAATTTGTTCGTATTATTTTTTTTTAATTATTTCCTATTTTTTTTGTTTCGTTTTATTTTTCATCAACTTGATAACAATTTTTTGACCTTTTCCAAAAAGTGTAAAATGTATGAATATAGTAGAGTATATTACAATTTTGGTGTTTGAGTTTTTTTAGTTTTTTTTTTTTTTTTTAATAATTTTGGTTATTTATGGTTTTTGTAATTTTTTTTAATTTTCATTCGTGTAAATAAAATAGTTATATTTACAAATATAAATAAAGAAAATAAACATAACATTTTTATTTACACAAATCAAAATAAAAAAAAGTTACAAAAACCATAAATAACAAAAACTAATAAGAAAAATGCAAAAAAAAAAAAAAAACAAAAAAACAGGAAATGTGTTAAATGTATCAATATAATAGAATATTTTATAACTTTGGTGTTTGAGTTTTTTTTTTCATTACTTGAATCAAAATAAATAAAAATAATAAAGAATAATAAATAACAATATATATATATATATATATATATATATATATATATATATATATATATATATATATATATATAACAACAAAAGGCGAAATAAGATAATGATAAATGCAAACATAAAGTTGCTAACAATATTAAGTATCGAGCATCAAAGTAAAAAAAAACCGTAACAACATAAAGTAAAAAAAATAAAAAAACATTAGCGTTTCATTTCATAATTAAAAAAAAAAGTTTCGATACGGTTTATCGAATTTAATTTTATTTACTTGAATCAAAATAAATAAAAACATTAAAAAAACCATACATAACTAAAATTATAAATAAATACATAAATAAATAAAATGTTAAAAAGATTAAAAAAAATATCAAGTTGTTGAATATATATATATATATATATATATATATATATATATATATATATATATATATATATATATATATATATATATAGAATTTATATTTTTAATTTATATATATACAAAATTTCATATTTAAAAAATTACACGAATGGTCCTTGAGGTTTGTAATGTATTGCAACATTGGTACAAGGGCAAAATAGTTTTTTTTCCTTAAAATCTAATGATAGAAAAGTTAGGGCAGGAGGACCTTTCATGTAATTTTATGAACCATAGGGACCAATCGCGTGACTTTTTGCTAAGAAGTCTTCAAAGTGCGATATTTTGTAAACCATAGGGACCAATTGTGAAATTTTGTCTAAAAATTATATACAATATAAATAAAACAAACTGATTAATTAAGATAACAAGAAAAAATACAAACCTGGTGAGACTATGGAGACCTGAAGATTAAACTTTGAAGCGTTCTATTGCTATAAGAAATTGGAACGACGAACGATAATCTAATACAGTTTCAAAAGCTTAATTAATTGAGATGCCGGCAAAAAGCGTTTCCCTAATGTTAAATGAGAATTTACGAAAAAAAAAAAAGAAAAAAAAAACTTAAAAGTTGCTGACGGTGGGTGGGCCACTGTAGCCCAAAACCTGCTTTCACTAAAAAAAATTATATATATATATATATATATATATATATATATATATATATATATATATATATATATATATATATATATATATATATATATATCCTCAAGTTATTAGGGTGGGCTATGACCCACTCTTGTATTCAATTATCTCCGCTCCGGTGACTCTCCTGTATATCAAACGAATGGTCGGAACATATTTCTGTAACACTGTAAACCCTCGTCTACTTCTAAGATCATATCTCAATTGAAAAAATTCATACCTAAAATATAAATTAACGACAGTTTAAAAATATAGTACATTTGTATTAAAATTAAAGAAACATATAGTAAATTTGTATATATTTTGTTTAAAAGTATAGTAAATATGTATTACGATTAAAGAAATGATACCGGCTTTCCAAGGTGTTGACGATCCGTAGGAACACATTCCAACTCAAACGGAAATCTTCTTTTGAAGTTTTTCAACCCGTATACACAATTATCCGCAAAGTAATCGCGATTCGTGTCCTTCCTCGTGATTTCTATTTAACATCGCATGTCTTGTTAGTAGCGGGGCTGAGTCTGGTTGTAACAGCTTGTTAGTGTAATAATGATACATCATCTTGAAGAATATATATCGTTATCAGAAAAATCGGACGAGTCGAAATGATCCGTAATTTTTTTAAAAATAGTTGAAATTATATAAAGAGAAAAAGAGAAATTGTGTGAAAATATCTATAAAATGGTAGGTATTTATAGAATAAATGAGTTTTTTTAATAGTTATTTAAAAAAAATGACCGTTGGCAACGGGTTGGTCAACATTAAAACTTTAAAATTCAACTCATTTCTTCCGGTTGTGACGCCAACGAGATAAGCTCTTATAACGAGAAGGGGGGGGGGGGGGGGTTCCCCGTTGCAACGCCGTTGTGGCTTTGCCAGGTCGGCCATAACGAACAACTTTGTGCCTATACCGTTTAGTCTTATAAAAAGGACTTTAAAATTAAAAAAGTAATCTCAAACACACATCAGAATTTTTTTTATCATTTATATATAATTTATCTTTATACTTTACATTAATTTCTGAATGTGGATACATTTAGTTAATTAGGACTTTTCACTTTAAAGTCACGTTCACTGTTTACCGCTGTGTTCATAGTTTACTGTTCAATTACTTTTTTGCTTTGTGCGTTTGTTTGCAGTATGACATTGATTCATTTATGGACCTGGTGCTATGGCCTGCTGCATCAATGGCATCCACTTTACTTGGTCTTTAAAATTAAGACAAATGTAAAAGAACGTTGGTAAACAAATAGCATATAAAAAGAGTAAATTACACGAATAATCCCTATGGTTTGAGGTAATTTGTATGTTTGGTGCTTATTTATTTATTTATTTTTTAATTCGGAAGGTCCATACTGTTTGTTTTTGTTGCACGCTGATGTAGGTAAGGTGAGGTGGAAGTGAGGTTGGGGGTGTGTTTATTTAAATAAATTAAAAAATCAATGGCAAAATAGTTTTTTTAGGTAAGACAGAGACCAAACACGCAACAAAAACAAATAGTAGAGACCTTTCGAGTTAAACAATTAAGTTAGGGACCAAACATATAAATTACCCAAAATTAACCATAGGGACCATTCGTGTAATTTACTCTAAAAAGTATTTTTGGAAAACTTGTAGGAAAAAACTCAAAGAGCTTATTAATAAACTATACTATTATATATTAAAAAAACTACCTTATAACCAAATACTATATATATTGCAATAGGCTAAAAAAATAAGCTACTTTTATGCATGCTAAACACAACCCAAGTTCATATTTGATGAAAAAAATAATTATATGAAAGAGTTGTGTATCGATAACATGCATGTAATGTCAATGTTCTTTGGTATTTATAGTATTAATGATGGTATTGGTGGTTGTGAGATGACAACTTATGAATACATGGGTGTCTTTTTCAACTTATTGTATCCACAGTATAGTATTGTAAGTTTGTAACAATATATTGACTCTGTCAACTATAAGCTATTTGATATTTGATGTGTTATTCGGAGGATCCGGACTCCAAAAATGTGCAGAATTGCTTTGGAATTCGTGACTCTGAGGGGGTACCCACTAAAAATGCACAAATAATTGACCCCAAAAAACTTAAGTTTAATTCGTGATGTAACATGGCTCATATAGTCTTAATTTTTATGTAGTCACGTAGACTTGTATATAATTATTTTGAGGTTGACTCACAAAACATCACAAGTCGGCTTGGCTAGCTAGTCTCCCCTAATTAAAAAAAAAAACAAAAGAAAATAATTAAAATGACAACATTAGTTTTTACATATCCTTAATTGTTTATTGGAAAATAACAAATGTAGGAATAAGATTTGTCACAGATTATCCAATATAAGTCCAACATTTTTCAATTTTATGAACATTACGAACTAGATTAGTGACGTGAAATGTATAAATACATGGAAAATCATCTTCTGACTCAAAATATGCTACAATTTCACGTCGATTAAAATGTTATTCGATATTTATTTTATTACTTCTTTTTTCTTTTTCTTTTGACCTTTTCTTTCCTAGAGGATAGATGATTGGAGGGTAGGGGAGAAATACTGAACGAGTTAGGACATTAAATTTCCATGAAATTTCCCACAGGAAAGACAAAGAAGATGTCATTTTCTAACAAATAATTAAAAAGGGTTAATTATATTCTTCCACCTTAATTTTATTTTCCTTTTCAATAAAAAAAACCTTTACATTTTTTCCATATTTCCAATTTAGCTCTAACCATTTTCACATTTTCGATTTAGCCCCCACCTTTACATTTTTCTATTTTTTTGGGTTAAACATCAATAATAACTTTTTTTTTTTCTAAAAAAAGCCCTTACATGTTATTATCTCTAAAGATTTCTTGTATGCATTTTCATAACCAAATGACATATGCTCCCAATTTCATGATAGTTTTAGAATAAATATAGAGAAATGGGGTTGTAAATCCGTTGCTTGACAATTACATTAATTCCACGTGACTTTATTAGTGTGGTCAAAAACATCTTGGACTGTAAATCCATTGTTTGACGATTGCATCAATTCTTTTCCACGTGGCTTCATTGATGTGGTCAAGAACATTATAGACATATGTAATGATCTGGAAAAGTTCAACCAAAATGTGTAATGATCATCGATTTGATTGTTATGCATCTTAGGTTGAACTTTTCCAGATAATGGGTTATCGACTCCTAACGAGAATAAAAAAAATTCCAACAAGAACAACTTTCACACTTCTTTCGCCATAACCAACATAAAAAACTTAATGCCGATAAACCTTGATCGAACCAATGATTATTACGCATCTTGGGTTGAACTTTTCCATATCATTACATGTGCCTATAATTAACCACATAAATGAAGCCACACCTCCATCAATGAAGCCACGTGGAAGAGAATTGATGCAATCATGAAGCAATGGATTTACAACACCATCTCTCTAGATTTACTCCAAACCATCGTGAAGTTGGATGCAAAATTTCAATTCTTAAAACTGATGTAAGAAATCTTCCAAGGTAACAAAGATATAAGGGTTGTTTTAGATAAAATAATAAAGATGGGGTTTATCCGATAAAATAGTAAAATGTAAGGAGCAAATCGAAATAATTGAAAACTATAAGGGGCTGAATAAAATAAATGATAAGTGTAAGGGCCAAATTAAAATAATGGAAAAAACTATAAGTAGGTATGATTTATAGGTAGGTATGAAATGAAAAACAATGAAAACATTTCTATTTTTTATGTCAAAATAAATACACACTACAAACATAAACCTCACAACTTGTAAGACTCATATAAACCTACTCAAATCGAGGTAAAGATAAGGATTGGGATAATGTTGATAACATATTTGTTGGTGATTTTAGTGTCATCTCACATTTTGTGTAATTGGGACTGACATGTGAGCTAAGGGGCTTATCGTTTGTACTATATATTATATGTTTGGTGAATGCGGAGTGCATGCATATATAAGATCGAATTATAAGCCGGTACAAAAGAAATGTGGGGGTCAAGGGGGGATGTGCCCCTTTGTAGGGTCATAGGGGCAGCGCCCCTAGCAGGGTCCAAGGGGCAGATCCCTTGGCGTTGGTCCTGCTGGATATATAACCTTTTCTTTAACTCTTCTTCTAGATGAATACTCAAAATTCTTTGCGATTTGACTTGTGTTTCTATGCCAAGATACACAAGTGTCATTTTGGATTATCCTAGACTGGATTTTCTGTAACCCAGACATAGAGTGAAAATATCAATTTAGAAAGTGAACAAACACGATCCATAAGGAATTCGGATTTCCACAATCACCCTACTCTCATATATCCCCCAACAATGACAAATTACGTCTTCATGGTCTCTTTGTTGCAACTTACCTACTAAATCTTGCAATTTAATTCATTCCTCTAATATAAATAATTAAATATGATGTTCTAGAAATCATACTTTTAAATTGTATGATTGGATATATATAATATCAACAAACACAAACATATGATGTTCTGGAAATCATACTTTTGAATCACAGAACCTTTGATGTAGGAGATAACAATAAAAACATATTATTATTCTGTGTATCCACATGATCCAGTCAAGACAAATGAGGCAATCAACTTGATTAGATACGTGCTTAATCTTCTTTGTTGTGGTCGATAAACTACAAAGAAAGAGGGAAAGTGAGTCGTCAATTGTGGTTGGAGGTAGGCTTAGTGTTTAGGAATAATATTTCTTAATTCGTTATTATCACACAACCCACACTTTAAATACATATCTTGTTGGGAAAGACTTCCAAAACCTTTTCAAGCCTGCCCATATAATATAAGTGTAACATCCTTAAATTAGGCTAAAATAATTTTTTATTAAATATAAAATAAATATATAATATAAACAAAAATATATATATATATATATATATATATATATATATATATATATATTTGAAAACATTTGTGTTTATAAAGTCTAATTATAGTGAATTAACATTTATTTGTGTCAAATATATAAACTAACGCTAAAATGGTAATTTAGACAAGAACATAGTGTTGACCCATATTTGACTTGATTAACTCTTGTTTTTTTGATTTTTTGAAACAACAAGATATATATATATATATATATATATATATATATATATATATATATATATATATATATTAAATAGCAACACTTAGCAAGAAGCTAAGGCGCAATGTGCAAAATATACAAAATGTCCAAATAAAATTACATATTAGAAATGAAATGAGAAAATGATGAGATACTCCAGTCCACCTATCTTCCGCACCTAAGCTTACTTCTATGTTTTCACCATAAATAGCAGAGGGATATAACATTATCTGCCGCCTTTGTGAGTGGGATTCTCAATTCTTTGAATAATATGTTATTCCTTGCAATCCAGATATTCCATAGTAAACAATACACAATGGAGTTGAAGATTGTTCTTTCCCTTGGACAGTTTCCCCAGGAGGCTGCAAAATCCATGAACTCCCTATAATGTAAATATGAAACAAACTAGATAAATTAATCCATTTTGGGGCAAATGTTGGAAATAGAGGAATTAAGGGTGCAATATGTCAAGTTAGTAAAAGTTCATATACTAGTTACTATTTTCGATACCTATTCCTCATTTAAACAACTTTGATAAATTAAGAAGGGAGAAATGTCGATCAAGAGAGATTTGGTAAAGATCTAATAGCACCAACAATGAAGCATTGGAATCGGAGAATTAGCATTCAATAAAAAGGCGTTGGGAAGGTATAAAACTCCTTCATCTTCTCCATATTGGATTTAAGGCTTGGAGGTTTCTCAAAATCCCAAAATTGTTAGTGATATGTAGTTCTAATTGGTTTTCTAAGCTTGCCTCTAGCATTTATATCTCGAACTGCATGAAAAATCTTATTTGAAGTGTTTGTTATGGATTTTGGGAGTTTTGTGAAGCTTTGGAGCTCCATAAACAGTGAATTTAATATATATCTTGATTTGATGAAATCGATAGCTAATCTAGATTTCTTATGATATGTTAACACCCTATCCAAGTAATGACTTCATCAAATCGTTTTGAAACCAATGAAATCGTATTTGAATTTCAATGTTAATATAGAGCTTCAGTTGTGGGTTGTAGCTTTAAACAATATTTCTACTCAGTTTTGAATTATTTAAATTTATGAAAATGTTATGAATTGAAGCATAAGGTCACACTGAAGCTTGAAAGTTAATGATTTAGTTTTGTTAAAGGTTTATAAAGAAATTTGGAAATTATCTGACTCTCAAAATATAGATTCAAGTTTTGAATATTCCAATGATGGAATCATCACTTCCAAGATATAAATTCATGTATAATTAAATTATTCAAAGATTCATTAAGATGTTTTGATGATTATCTAATAATAGAGATTAAGTTTATGGAGTTTTCCTTGACGAATTTAGAACTTATGAGAGTTCCATAACTTTTTTATTGAGAGTGTTTTGATGATTCTTTGGGCCCCCCTTTAAGATCTTGAGGTATTAAGCTATTAAACATGAATTCATTAGGTAAATTACATATAACTAATTAAAACATAAGTTAGCTAGTATTATTTCACCTTATGGAAGCAATTTGGTAAGATATAGAGGGATTGAATTCATTAGGGGCAAAGTACAATGTTGAAATGAGAAATTTAACATGTTTATGTGCCTACTGGGCTAAGCCCGATATAGCTCAAACCCAAGGCAAACTAAACCCTAGTGGGTTTAGTCTCATGATATCATCTATTTTACATAGTTATATTATGCGATATCGAGTACATTTATGCTATGTTTTGATGTAATTTAGGATAATAGGTGCTTAAAATTCTTTAAATTAATATTTTGTAGATTATATACATTGCTAAGACAAAAGGATCTAATTGGTGTGTTGTTAAATTGGATTTCTTTAATATTAGTCCAAAGGTGGATTTGAAGATTACATGTCGCGTTCCTTACCATGTAGACCACGCGTTGAGCTGCCATTACTTGATAAATAAGTGATGTAACATCCCAAAATCACAATAAATTTTTTATTTTTAATTAAAGAGAAATCATTGTTTTCAAGCAAACCTAAGTCATAAAAACCCAAGATTAAGTACAAATGTTCCAAAATCAATGTATCATAACATCTCCAAAACATGTCACCGAAGGATGTGTATGATCACGTCTTTGCTTTTCCCCTGATCATCTAATGTGCCTGAAACCATAAAATCAAACAGTAAGCATGAAGCTTAGTGAGTTTCCCAAATACCACAACACAACATAACATATATACAATCATGCATGTTTGGTCCAATCAGTCATCATACCAGAATACCCTTGAGTCCACAACCATCGGGCCAGATTAATCCTGAACCAATCAGTCATCGGACTGGAATGCCAATGTGAAACTGGTCCAATCATTCATCGGTCTAGAATACCCTCGGGTCCACAACCATCAGGCTGGATTATCCCCGACCCTATAAGTCATCAGACTTATAACACCCGTTATTAGGTAATTTTACTTTTCAGTCTTTTATGTTTTAAAGCTTGCATATATGGCCCTTACGCTGGGCGCACAAAGCCTATGTCAGGCATAAGTCAGCAAAGATTTGGCGGGTCAAGACTTAAGTACGTTGAGCGTACATATAGGTATGCCGGGCGTACGTATGTTTTCTCCAAAATCTAATTCCTTTGGGTGTGAGCTCTACTTAAGCAACATAAACCCTCTTGGACCTTCTCATGACCAACCTCCATATTCCCCAAACCCTAAAATCAAACCCTAGTGTGTGAAAGAGATTTTTGATGCTTGGAAAGTGATTCTTGTGTGTTTGGTGTTAGAAAGAAGATCTTTCAAGTGGAGGTGGTGCATTCTAGCTTGTAGATCCAGAAACTCCATCTTCTTGTGCACCTTTTACAGGTATAAAGTTCACATCTTGGAGCTTAGTTAAGTAGACCTTGTTTAGTCTTGCATTTTGGTTATTTTTGTCCCAAATCTTGGATCTTTGTGAGTATGGAGTACTCCAAAGCTATTATGTTGTCCTTTCAGACATTCTAAGATGTCTAGAACCATAAAAATGCTAGCCTGACCATTTCCTTTCTTCCATGCAAGAGTTGTGGGGGGCGGGGGGGGGGGGGGGGTTTATGAAGTAAAAGTGATGGTTTTTGAGTTTTAGATCATTGTAGCCATGCAAAGGCTTAAAGTCAGAGACTTTATGGATTAAGATGTTCTGTAGGGGCCAGATCTATGTTTGGAATGGATGTCTTAAGGATGAAGACATTTTGCACGAAGGTTGTAGGAACAGCTTACGTATGCTGTGCGTACGCCTGGCTACGCCCCACATAGCCAGATAAGAGATTGTTTTCTGGTATTGCACTCTACGCCCATCGTAGAGTTGAGTACGTTGAGCGTACTGACCAGTTTGACTTTCATTGACTTTTGTGGAACTTGACCATTTGTGTGTAACATCGTAAGTTTTCAAACAAAATTTTCATTTAAAATCACATAATTATCACAACGCATTTTACAAAAATCCTATTTATTTAATTTACCAAAATTAACTCCATTAGTATTTAGTTAACAATCCAGGATCCTCAAGATATAGCTTCTTTTCAGGTGTGTACAATCAAGCCGGCGCCTTCCCGTGATTCTGATAAAAACCTGAAACACATAACACATAACACGGTAAGCACGAAGCTTAGTGAGTTCCCCAAGATACCACACACACAACTGATTAGCCACTCGAGGCTATATCACTGTAAGATCCTCCGGTCAATATGTCTCAGTGGGACCCTCCAGTCCCACGACTTGTTAGACCCCCTGGTTCGGTCTGTAAAGCTCCGCATAGCATAAATCACAAAGACATAATGCACAACATGATTCACAAAACATAAGGCATGATAAGATAATACTCAATGTAAGCACATAAGACACTACGGTCACACATAAGTACCACTCTAGGTAAAGTATAATGAGAAGACTCACCTCGAAAGCTTACAAGTGATAATCTGCACACGGAAATCTCGAACTAGCCTCCACCTATCACATAGGATAAATATCTCTAATTAATACTCTATTCATACTCAATACTAATAGGTTTCCCTCTCTTTCTCTTTCTAACTCCTGGATTGGGTAAAAGACCATTTTACCCCTCCATGGTCTCCATTACTCATTATGACCAAACCCTAAAGTCAATAGAAGTCAAACTCGAGTCAACAGTCCCTGTTTGACCCAACTCGCCGAGTGCATCTATGTGACTCGTTAATTCCCCTTGTTTCTTCTGTCATATCACAAAAATCCACCTTGACTCATCGAGTTGTCTCGCCAACTCGCTGAGTCACCCGTATCTAGACCCATCAGGGAAAAACCCCAGCCGACTCGTCGAGTCAGCTTATAGATGCGACGAGTCTCTTCAATCTGATTTCTCATTCAGACAATTCAAAGCAGATCTACTACTCCAAACATTAGATCTAGTATCCCAAGTCCCCATTGTCATGTAAAGCCTCAATCTTTACGTTCATGCATGGTAGTTTTTGTTCCAACATACCGAAACATGTTCTCACAATGTGTTAAGCACAATATCCTTCATATGGGTGAATAAAGTTGGGACCTTTGGACTCTAGGGACCTCACAAGGTCCAGATCTGAGGTCTAATCCTCAAGACAACTCTACAAGCTCAAAACCCCAAATAAAGGTGGCATAAACCCTAACCTTTCAAAAAATCAAGAGATCTATCCACAAGAATGATAAAGGTATGAACTTTTCACCTTTTACAGAAGCTCTTGGATGCCAAGCAACATATCTAATAGCCTCTTCTCGTTCCTAGATTGAATTCCATTTCTTCCCCTCCAAAGATGTACCAAAATACTCAATATAAGTTCAACATTCTCTCTTTTAGCTTAAAAAGGCGACTAGGGTTTCTCTCAGTGACGTTGGGCTACTCATAAGCCGCAAATGAGGCTATAAGTTTCTTTATATAGACCCTAAACCCGGGGATTTAGGGTTTCACCACCCAACACCTACTCGGCAAGTCGGCACATTGAATTGTCAAGTCCGTTCATTAAACCATGTGGATACTTGACTCTACTCGACGAGTTGGACTCACAACTCGTCGAGTCGTCCCATAATTCTCAAAATTTACTCTTACCATAAGATACCAGAAAATCCGGATGTTACATTGTGTATTAAGTGGATGGTGAGGGGTAAAATGGTATTTTACTCTAAGTGTGGACTAGACTTGTCTTGGGCTTAGTAGTGTGTGTGAAAATCCACTAATTATTAATTAAGGTTAATTGGTGTATTTATTTAGGCGGAGTCTAGTTCCGACAGTTCGGGTGTGAGTTGTATCAGTCATCAGTACCAGGTGAGTCTCCTCACTTATTCTTACTTGTGTGGTAGAATAGTTGTATATCTGTGATGACCAACTGGGTCTTAGTGCTATTACCGTGTTTGTGTTGTTTATATGTGTTGAGACTTCAAGTAGACTCCAGGGTTGCTGATAACCTAAAGTGTAACATTTGAGATTTGGTATGTTTCTTTTTAACCCTTATTGTAAAAATTCCTCTCAATTTAGTCCATAGCTAGTACGCAGGGCGTACTGGCTCATTTCAGGATTGCAGGTTCACCCACATACGTGGGGTGTATGTGGGAGTATGCATGGCGTACACAATGCAAAGAAAAACCCTAATTTTTATGGTTTTTTTTCCCTATAAGCAACTTAAGACACCCTTGGAACTTCTAATGAACAGCCTCCATCTCTGTATACCCTAAGATCGAAACCTTAGTTGTCATTTGTGAGATTTGAGCTTGAAATTGGTGGTGTTTTTGGTGAAGTATAAGAAGAAAAACACTTGGAGGTTTCTTGGGAGTGGCTTGAGCTTGTAGATCCAGAGTCATCTTCATCTTAGCAAGCCATTTGACGTAAAAAAAACTTTCATCTTGATGGTTCTTTATGCTAGATCCAACTTAGGGTGTTATTTATGTAATTTTGGGTCTTTTAATCTAGATTTGAGTTTATGGTCTACTCCAAAAGCTATGGAGGTTAGATCTTAGCACATTTGAGGTCCATTGTCCATAAAAATGCAACCTTTATGAGTTATTTTGGTCCATGCATGTATTAGGTTCCTTGTTATGGTTCTCTTTGAGTTTTGGGTCTTATTAAGACATGCATGAGAGTAAAGTTGTCAACATTATGTGTTATGTCACCATTTGGGATCAGATCTGAGAGTTTAGCATAATGGCTTAACCGATTAAGTGCTTAATGGGTTGGATTGGTTGTCTGCAGAGTACGCGGGGCGTACTCAGCTCATATGATGCTCACACTACTCAACTGTTTGACTTTAGGTTAACATTTAGGATTTGGGCCTTGTTGGGCCATTGGACTTCTGACTTTGGGCCATGGATAGACTTTGGGATTTATTGGATTTTGGTTAATGATGGTTTTTTGGCTCAGTTAGGATGTTGGACCATATTGGGCCTTAGGATGCCATTTAAGAAATTGGCATTTTGAGCAAATTGGTTGGGCCTTGGTTTTGGGCCAAGTAAGAAAAGGGTAAAAATGGTATTTTACCCTGGATGTTGGGCAAGTAATTTAGATTCTTGATTATAGGTCGAGATCCAATTATTAATTGGATATTACTTGATGGTGTTAGCGTGCAGAGATTTTTCGAATCAACAAACTAAGATTTTATTTGATAGATTCAACAGCTAGAGGTGAGTTTCCTCACTATGTTTAGCGGGTCGAAGGCACCAATGCTGACCCATGGTTTATTATGATTAGGATGATAGTTGTCTGTATAACTTTGCATGTATGTTTTTCTGATATGTTTATCAAGCGGAGAATGATGATTATTTTGTATGTTATTTATCTTTGTGATTTTTGCATGTGTTTATGTGTTTGTATGTATATTGGGGGGGGGGGGGGGGCGATGCCAGGTGGGGGCTGATGACTGACAGATCTGTTTCGAGCAGGGCCCAATGATGAGCGGGGCCCATTATATGTCAGATATGTATGGTATGTGGTATTTTGCGGAACTAAATAAGCTTTGTGTTTACGGTTTCCAGTTTATGTTTCAAGTACTTCTGGTTCGAAGGGGAAGAGCTCGGGATGATTGTAGTGCACACACCACGTTGTTTTGCATTTTATATGACTCTGATTGTACTTGGATGCTATTGGATATACTATGATTTCACTATAGTTTTATGATATTGTTATGGATAATGGTTTTATTAATATAAAAATCATAATTTTTGGTCTTAATTTTTGGGACGTTACAAGTTGGTATCAGAGCCTTAGTTTGAGGGATTCAGGCATACTCTCGGGTGTGTCTGAACTTAAACTGAGCGTTTGGTAGATTTTTTTCAAAAAAGAAATGTTTTATAGAAGGGTTTTCTAATAAAAGAAAATGGGTGTGGTGCATGAAATCGATCAAGCTCTAGTAAGTTTTCTCAAAATACCCATACATGTTTTATGATATGCTTTGATTTGTGAATCTATGAATCGCATGCTAGTTAGGGCTAAGGATTTGCTCAGGATTTCATGATAGAATTCTAGGAGAGATTCCTTTATATGCCTACTATATGAGCATGTAGACTTGCATGCCAGTATTGATATGTTAGTGATATGATGACCTGTTTAGGTTATGCTTGTTCCGATTATACTAAATGCTTGAATGTTGTTTGCTTTGTGCTTTTAGTAGTTTCCATTTACTTCAGCTAACTAGTAAGCGAATATACTAAGTTACATATTGTTGAGACTACATAATTTTAGAAGGTTAGGTTTTAACTCTATTGCGTGACTCTTGTTTAAGTCCAACCGTTGTACTGTGAGACCTTTCATTAGAAGAATTATCTAGTGCCAATGATGTGTAATTGTATTTGTGAGACTACATAATTTTAGAAGGTTATGTTTTAACTCTACAATTGATGGCTGGGAGTAGTGTGGTGGTTGCCCAAGTAAAACCTAGGAAAACATTTAGTACCGGGAGCCTTGTATTTTTGAGGAATATATGTATGGATAAGGAGTGACTTGGAGGATTCAAAGCGATCCTTGAGGAAAATACGGATATATGTGGAAGGTAGTATACGTCCGTACTACTGGAAGCAGAAGATCTGTACTCGAGTCAAGGAGAGCTGCGATGATACCAGGAAACTTGTAGAGTATGAGACTCCTAGACATATATTTATGCGTGTTCTGATGGTTTGAATGCTCTATTTTCAGTATGGTAACCCTTCGAGGAAGACCGGTTAGTGGTTCTGGTACTGATGAGGGTTCAACTTCGGGTTCTGGAGCCGGACAGTTGGATGATCAAATGTGGGAGCTCATATCGTTTGAGATTACCCGCAATATACTTGAGTAGACTCCTGTGATCTTTGGTATAGTCAAGGAGAGCATTCTAAAGATTTTGGATGAGCTCTTGTGTAACGTCTGGTTCCTAGTATGCACTTTATTTATTTATTTATTCATTTTGGAAGGGCTACTCGATGGGTTGGTGGCCCTAAATCGTCGTGTAGAAGGCAATATATGCACGGGTTTTATGTGAGCTACTCGACGATTCACAACCCTGACTCGACAAGTAGGACAGGCTGGATGAAACCCTAATCTCGAAACCTAATCCACATTGAGTGGTCTTGAGCTATTTTTTGCCATTTTGAGTTTTATTTGTGCTTTTTGAAGCTTGTGGAAGAAGAAGAAGATAGAAGGCTCAAGGCGGAAGAAGTAGATCCAGGAACTACACTCCATTTGCTACAATTTATGGTAATCAAGTCTCTAATTTGATCATTCTTCTCTTAGATCTAATTGTTTCCATTTTATGAAGGTTTTTGTTCAAGAACCTTGGTCCTTGGGATTGGGACATCCCAAGAGACTTATATCTCATATCTAGGATCTTGGAAGGGTTCCATGGTGTAAAGGTGCAAACTTTGTGACCATGGAAGCCCCATGCAAGCTTATAAGCAAGTTCATGGCCTTTTTAGCCCTAAAAGACCATGAATGGAAGGAAAGCTTGGGACATTATGTGCCCAACAAATGTTAACAACCTAGATCTAGTGTATTTTCCTTGGTTAGGGTGTTATGGATTTTGGACCAAGATTCATGCTTTAGAGAAGCCAGGGTTTGGGTTAAACCCATTAAGAGGGACTAAGGACGGGTAAAGTTGGAAACTTTACCCTTAAGAGTGTATTTTCATTATGTAGATGAAGTTAGGAGTATAGATCTGAAAGGTAGGAGCTTAATCCATTGAGATGGCTCAATCAGATAGGGGAACTGGGTGAGTCCAGGAAAGGACTGGATGAGTTGAAGCGGGCTGTCCCGATCTTTATGATAGGAAGAACTTGACGAGTTTGTTAAGGGACTCGATGAGTTGACTTAGTTGACCACGTGTCTGAGTTATTCATGAACTCGCCAAGTTGGGTGATGACTCGACTAGTTGGGGTTGACTGGGAGTTGACCTTGACTTTGATTTTGACCTGGATCTTGACTTTGACAATGGGTAAAATGGTCATTTTAACCTAAGAAGGATTATTAGATTTTGATTAAGTGTTGTTATGGAATTGATAGTTGGAGAGTCGTCGGAGCAGCAAACAGGGATTCCTCACTCGAGTTTTCAATAGTCAGTCTTGCGAGGTGAGTTCCCTTTCAGTAGGAATGGGAAAAGGCACCAAGGTCGGCCCGTATATGTGATATGTTAGTAGCTGAGTGTGGGCAGGGCCCGAATCTCCTAGCATTCGAGTGTGGGCGAGTGTAACATCCCAACTGTCAGGTATCATTATTATTCAATTTAGGCTTCATGTTTTAAGGCCTACTCGACGAGTAGCAGTGGGATGGGACACATCATTTAATGATTTAACTTAGCGAGTCTGGTAGGGGACTCGACGAGTAGAAGTTGGCAGGGGAAACCCTAAATTTCAGGGTTTTGCACCCTATATATTGGACCATTAGCGCCTCCCACTGTCTTTTATCACCCCTTGAGAGCCAAAAACCCTAATTTTCGTGTGTGTGAGCCTTGTGAGTGTTTTGGAGCTTTGGAAAGTGATTTAGTGAAGGAAATTTGTAGACCAAGAGGCTAGCATCAAGGAAATTTGTGTGGATCCAGAGTCTGCTTCAGTTTGGGCACATTTTTGAGGTAACCAGCTGATTACCTTGATCTCTTTCCTCTTAGAATCTCTCTTGTGTAAAGTTAAAGTTTCTTTAGCTTATTTATGAAGGGATTATTGTGTGGGAGCTAAATCTGAAGTTGAAACTTCATATCTGAACCTCCCTTGGGTCCTAAGTTCATAAAGTTTCCAGTATGGTCATGAAAGAACCCTTCCTTATGAGTAAAGCCTCATTCCAAGCTTGGATTCGGATTTTGGGGCACGTAAATACGTAAAGGTAGCAACTTTATGTTGCTAATGCACTCTAGGGACCTAGATCTACTATTTGGATCGTAGGAATAGTTCATAATCGCTTGATCATGGGAGTATTCGTATAGACTTGGCGAGTTTGGAAGATGACTCGGCAAGTCGAGTAGGGTTTTTGTCCGAATTGGTCCCACGTGGACTCGGCAAGTCTGGGAGATGACTCAACGAGTCAGTTTGGATTTCCAAGCATAGGGTCGTGCATTGACTCGGCGAGTCTGTTAGAAACTCGGTGAGTTGAGTCGAGTAACTCTTGAATCATCAGGGATTTGATGGAGGGAAAGTTGCACTCAGCAAACAGGGCAACATGGATTGTTGGCCATTGACCAGTGACTTTGACTTTGACTAGGGAGTGTCTTGTGCCTTCCAAGGGCTTTTTGGTAATTTGAGTAATTATTGAGTGGAACACTTATGGGTACATGCGAGGTGGTTGAAGCTATATCTCGAGGTGTGGACAGTATTATTCCGAGTTGATAGTGAGATGAGTTATCCTCACTATATCACTAGGGTCTAAGGCACCAAGGCCGACCCTTTAGGTTGTTATTCTGATTATATTATGCTGTATGTGGTTATGATATGTTAGATCAGTATCCGGATAGACATGATGTTGTTATGCTTTATGATCCGTTAGGATTGGTATGTTAGTGGCCTGGTTAGGTCGGTATTCTGGTTATATGTGATTACTATGATAGATGATCTGTGAGATAGTTATATCTAATATATATATATATATATATATATATATATATATATATATATATATATATATATATATATATATATATATGCCAGCATATGTTATTTATGTGCACATGGTTATTTGTTTGATGGTTGGGTTGAGGTGGTCCTGCTTTGTGCTGAAGGCCAACACACCCGACTAGCGGTCCGGATAGACTGTGGGCCCTGCATGACGGTCCAGTCATACCGAAGGCTCAGGATAGATCCAGATAGACTGTAGGCCTTGCAAGGAGGTCTAATCAGGCTGAAGGTCCAGTATACATGTTGTTGTTACCTGTTATTGATATGGTATTATCGGTGTAGTATGGGTATTTTAGGGATAACTCACTAAGCTCTTGAGCTTACAATTTCAGTTTATTGTTTCAGGTACATCAGGAGATCGTGGCAAGGCAAAGACATGACTCTATCGCTCCTCATCTTTATGATTTTGTTTCTGGGACACTCTGATGAATAATATTTTGAAAACAATTTGTATAATACTATTTGGTTTTTAATGGATGAAAAAGTTAAAAATCTGGCTTAAATTTTTGGATGTTACAGCAGGGCCTGAATCTCATAGTATTATTTGAGTATAGTTATGTGATTGATTGATATATATACTTGTTGTTTGTGTGATACTTGTATGCATGTTAGTAGCGGAGTGTGGGCGGGGCCTGAATCTCCTAGACAGCGGAGTATGGGCGGGGCCCAAATCTCCTAGACAGCAGAGTGTGGGTGGGGCCCGAATCTCCTAGACAGTGGAGTGTGGATGGGGCCCGAATCTCCTAGACAACGAAGCCTGGGTGGGGCCCATATCTCCTAGTTGTATGTTATTTGTATGGTATGTGGTAGTTTGGGGGAGCTCACTAGGATTCGTGCTTACGATTTTCAGTTTTGGTTTCAAGTACTTCCACTAGCAAAGGGAAGGGCTCGGGATGATTTACTCTGATATTTGATATGAGATTTTGATATGTTGACAAATATTATGATATTTTGAGACACATGGATTATGATTTCATACTATAGCGATGATATTATGGTTTTAATAATGATTTAAAAACGAAATTTTTGGTTTGTATTTTTGGGACATTTCAAGTTGGTATCAGAGCCTTGGTTTGAGGGATTCGGGCACACTCTCAGGTGTGTATGAACTCAAACTAAGGACTTGGTATGAAAATTTTCAAAAGGAAATCATTTTTATAAAAAGAATTTAGAAAAGAGAAAAGAATTTGGAAAGACAAAAGAACTTTGAAAAGAAAAAAATTTGTGGTGCATGCAATCAGTCGAGCTCAAGTAAGTACTCTAAAATTACCCATACAAGTTTATGTTATGATATGATTTTCAGCTTTATGAGAACTGCATGCTAGATTAGGACTAAGGATCTAGGAAGGATGCCTTATGTGCCTGTTATATGTGTATCAGCTCTATGAGAACTATATGCTAGTACAGATTAGTCAGGGATAGCCTGAGAAGTATATGCGTGATTATGTGTACTCCATGCTCGAATGCTACTTGATTTGTGCTTTTAGGAGTTCTAGTTATCTTTTACTAACTAGTAAACAAATATGCTAAATTACATATTGCAAGGACTAAATAATTTAAGAAGGTTAGGTCTAGCTCTATTTCGCAGCTCTTGTTTGAGTCCAACCGTTGTAGGGTAGGATCTTTCATTCGAAGAATTATCTAGTCTTAGTGATATGTAATAGTATTCGCGAGCTAATTAGGGGAGGATAGTAGGGACTTTTTATGCAACTGATGGCGGAGAGTGGGATGGTGATTACCCTAGGGCTAGCCTAGGATGATAGTAGCAGAGAGCAGTAGTGGTAGAATGGACTTGGTGGAGTCAAGGCAGTTCTTGAGGAAAATACGGATAGATGTGGAAGGTAGTATGGGCTCGTACTACTGAAAGCATAGGATCCGTACTCGAATCAAGGAAGGCTGAGTTGAATCCATGGAACTTGTAGTTTATGAGATCCCTCGAGTTATGTTTAGTATTCTGATGTTTGTTATGGTGTGTTCTTTTAAGAATGGTGGTTTTACGCCATAGACCAATAGTTGGCACTTCAGGTGCCGGTGAGGGATTAGCCTCAGGCTCTGGGGCAAAGCAGCTAGACGAGCAGACTAGGGAGTTCATCTCCTCAGAGATCATGCGCAGTATTCTTGAGCAGACTTCTATGATCTTTAGTTCGATCAATGAGGGTATCCTGGAGCTTATGGAGGAGAGATTGAGTGCTTTCCGCACTAAGGTGGTGGCCATGATGGGGTTGCACACACTCACTTTTTGGGAGTTCAGAGCATGTGGAGCTCCCGACTATCATGGGGTCGAGACCCCATTACGAGTATTAGATGGTTGGCTGATGTCGCCAACGCATTCTGCACCAGTAAATGTCCCGATGGGGACAAGGTTAGACTAACGTCCGGTCTTCTAAAGGACAAGGCACATGACTGGTGGGAGGAGGTCGGACATGCTATTGGGGATGATGCCAAGTTGGACGCGATGACATGGGGTGACTTCTCGGCCAGGTTCAGAGCCGATTTTGCACCTATGATAGAGGTGCAACAGTTTGCTAGGGAGTTCCAGGATTTACAGCAGACTACTAAGATGGTGATGAAGATCACCACTAAGTTTAGGGAGAGGGCCCTTCTTGTTCCGCAGTATGTGGCGAACGAGGAGATGAATAAGGCCTGATATCACGAGATGTTGAGGAGTGACATTCGACAATTTGTGATCCGATCCAGCTGAAAAATGTTGGAGAATATGATTGCCAGAGCTAGAGAGAGAGAGAGATAGAGAGAGAGAGAGAAATTGACTTAGAGATGGAGAGGAAGAGGAAACCGAATGCGGCATCTGTTATGGAGGGTTCGGGCAAAAGGCCCAAGACAGATTCCCGAGGGATGGGCCAGCAGGGCCGATGCCACTGCGGCAAATGTGGCATGGGGCACTATGGGCCGTGTAGGGCGGGTAGTTCGGGCTACTTTAAGTGCGGCCAAACGAGACATATGAGCAGGGACTGTACAACCACCACCACCACCACCACCACTACAACATCTGATTTGATTTGCTTCTAGTGGAATCAGAGGGGCCAAAAGCGGTCCTAGTGTCCGAGCTTGGCATCAGTAGGACAGGTGGCAGCACCCGCTCTTGCTACATTGAGGATTACAGATGGCCGACAGGGCCGTGTTGAGGCACCAGTGGCAAAGAGTAGAGCTTTCTAGCTGACAGCAGAGGATGCATGTGCAACACCTGATGTTGTTACGGGTATGTATCTTATCCTTATCTCTTTATTTACATTGATTGTTACTTATGTTTATATGTTTTGTTATAGGATCGTTCCTAGTGAATGGTATATCAGCGTTGGTATTGTTTGATTCGGGTGCCACCCGATCTTTTGTGTCGCTCGCCCTCAACAATGATTTACAGGAGCTTCGAGGGAGCTAGATTTCCCACTTGATGTAGAGATAGCAGGTGACAGGACCGTCAGGGTCACGAGGGTTCACAGAGGATGTACGTTACAGCTTTTCGATCAATAGTTTTCAATAGACCTGGTTCCTATTCCCCTGTGTGGGAACAAGGTCATAGTGGGTATGGATTGGTTGAGACCTATTGGGACCGTGATTGACTGTGAGCAGCAACTAGTGAGGTTTCGCACTCCTAGTGGGGGAGAGTTAGTGATCCAGGCTGAGAGACCACATCACAGACCGGTTTTATGTTTAGTAGCGAAAGCGAGGCGCCACCTTCAGCAGGGTTGCACAGGTAACGTCGCTTATGTCATGGATACCCGGGAGAAGGGTAAGGCGATAGTTGATGATGTACCGGTAGTGAGAGAGTACCCGGATGTATTCCCAGAGGAATTACCTGGGATACCTCCGAAGAGACAGGTTAAGTTTAGGATTGACCTGGTCCTTGGTGCGGCTCCAATAGCCAAGGCACCATATTAGTTGGATCTTCCCGAGATGCAGGAGATTTCTACGCAGCTGCAAGAGCTGCTAGACAAGGGTTTTATCTGGCCGAGCAGTTCACCTTGGGGAGCCCCGATCCAGTTTGTGAAGAAGAAGGACGGGTCACATCGCATGCGCATAGACTACCGGGAGCTGAACAAGGTAACAGTGAAGAATCGTTACCCAGTCCTGATGATAAATGATTTATTTGACCAACTTCAGGGAGCGTCTTGGTTCTCCAAGATTGATCTACAGTCAAGGTATCACTAGATGCGAGTCATGGAAGATGATGTGCATAAGACAACTTTTAGGACTCGCTATGGTCATTATAAGTTTGTGGTGATACCGTTTGGGCTCACTAATGCTCCAAACGCATTCATAGACCTCATGAACCGCGTGTGCAGACCGATGCTTGATCGGTCTGTAACACTTTTCATTGATGATATCGTGGTTTACTCCAAGACTCAGAAGCAGCATGAGGAGCACCTGAGAGAGGTGCTGCAGACAATGATGAGGGGTATACTTTTCACAAAGTTCTCCAAGTGTGAGTTATGGTTGCGCAAGGTGCAGTTCCTTGGGCATCTCGTTAACAAGAAAGATATTATGGTCGATCCGGCCAAGATAGAGGCCGTGATGCAGTGGGAGATTTCGAGGTCTCAAACTGAGATTCAGAGTTTCCATGGTCTGGCAGAGTATTACAAGAGATTTATTCAGAACTTATTCAACATTGTAGTTCCGTTGACCCGAATGACCAAGGAGTCGGTGGTTTTTCGTTGGGGACCTGAACAGCAGGCAACCTTTGAGACGCTCAGGCAACGGGTGTGCGAGGCACCAATTCTCACTCTGTCAGAGGGTGTAGATGACTACGTAGTCTACTGTGATGCTTCAATCACAGGCAGGGAAGCAATCTTGATGCAGCGGGGTCATGTGATAGCTTATGCCTCGAGACAGCTGAAGCCTCATTAGGCTAACTAACCGACACATGATTTAGAGCTGGGGGTTGTGGTATTCGCCCTAAAGATTTGGCGACACTACCTTTTTATGGGGTCCGTTGTACCATTTACACGGACCACAAGAGTTTGAGGTACCACATGGATCAGCCGAATCTGAACATGAGGCAACGTTGGTGGTTAGATGTGGTAAAGGATTATTATTGTGAGATCCTTTACCACCCAGACAAGGCCAATGTGGTGGCTGATGCTCTGAGCCACAAGGCGGTAACGGTTCTGATTAGAGATTTATGCTCGAGGATGACGGTGATCACTCCACTAGTAGAGCAGATTAGGCAGGCGCACGTTGAGGGCTTGAAGGAAGAGTGCCAGAAGTGTGAGAGGATTATGGGCCGAGTGGCCTCATTTGATTATGACAGCCGACGGTTGTTGACCCTGAAGGGTTTTGAGCAATCTAACACTCCTATGGTGTACATGCAACCCTAGATGCTTTGGATCTTTGTTTTCTCTAATTATACATGCAAACTTTTGTTTTTCCAAAGAATCATCCTAACTAGCATACTATGGAGTATCTACACTTCAAAAATCTAGTTAGATGACTTACCTTTGTTGTAGCTTGTTAACTTGGAGCTTTAAGAGCCTAGCACCAATAATGTGAATGCCTCAAATGAAACCACAAATCACCACCAATAATTGGAGGAGTTGAGAGAATGTTGCTTGCACACAAAATCAGATATGCTCTTTCAAAGACTCACTAGTCCCGATTTCATGAGCTAGAGAATTTCTTATATAGTATGTCATGATTAGGGTTACACCATGCAAAACCTGACTTTCCAAATTCCTTAGGTTCCATGGGTTTAAACCTCCATGGAGTATCCATGGGTTACCACATGGGTTTAGCCAACATAAAGAACTATGGATCATAAGCCCACTTTATAAGAATGAATGATTAACACAATCAATCCCCATATATTTAATTAGTCTCTTTTGATCACAAAATTATTTCCAAAATAATTCTTTGATCAATACTAATTAAATAATATGATTTCATATTAATATATTAGAACTTATAATATATTAATAAATCATAAATAACCTTTTCTCAAAAGTCCATCCTTACAACTTGTTCCAGTGAAATGCAACCCAAATGGACCATGCTACTCTCGGGTCAAGTACATACCAATTATAGTTATGGACTTAGACACTAATCCAATAGTCTCCCACTTGGATAAGTCTAATAACTATTATTGCAAGTACAACTCCACAACCCGACTAGCAATCGTAGATCTTAAAAGCCGCTGTCGAACTCTGACCTAGTCAATGATGCGTCCATTAGATAAGGGATCATATATTCCTCCATTCTAGATATCATATAGAATGAGACATGGATTATAATCATTGTTTCTATCCATCTGTTGTTTCCCGATTTTTGATTTATGACGACCGACTAATTGAACAAATCAAATCAGTCCAGGCTTGGCCAAGCACTTAGGGGTGTCATCGCTAAATCATTGAGGGGCCCACAAATATCGCTTTTATCCCTCCAAGGGTAAAAGGAATGGATAAAATTCGACTCAAATGCTTGCTTGTACTTACTCATCAAATTACACACAACAATATGTTTTATAGCAACAAGTTACTGGTGCGTTTACATACGTCAATATGCAACCGAATTGTAAACTACAACTCACTAGTCTTGGTTTCAAGAATATAAGATATTATCGTCTCACAATCACTTGTGATAAAATCCATGAAGTGATTCAGATGAGTGTGGGTTGAATCCAATACTCGAATCTTATTCCAGAAGTACTCATGAACACTGCGGCTATGTCTAAAACACGTAGACAAACTACATACCCATTCATGATAGTCTTGCCTCAATACCTACTTCCAAAGTATGATCGACTGTGGATGGTTTGAATAACCTAGTTATTTGGGAAGTTAAAACATGTAAAATGAAACACAAGAATAATACTAATCCTATATAACCCCAAAACGTTTGAGCCATATTGATTACTCATTATTCATTATATAATGTTTTGAATAATCAACTTAATACTTGAATTAAGACAATAGTCGTGCCATGCTCCAAGCATGCACACTACATTTGTCTATGGTCTGTACTTTGTGAAATAGATCAATTGACAACATTTCAATGATGCTCATTTCACAATCCCAAATCCTTACCGTAAATGTAAGAATATCAAATTCTTGCCATTTACTGTAATCTGTTAGATTCTAAACTTATATGCAATGACCCTCTTGTATTGATTATGAACAAAAGTCACAGAGACTTGGCAACAGACAATACAAAGTATTCCAATGGAGAGCAATTCCACGGAAACGAAGTCTCAAATTCAAAGTACATACCTTTGAACATCCTTCTTGCATTAAGTTTTTTTTTAATATTACACAGATTTAAGGAATAACTTCCACCTATGGAAACATATCCATATTCCCATTTTGACTATCACTTCTGAACAAAAGTTGCCTCTTTTAAGAATATATCAATATGGTCCATCCAAAATTTACACTATACTTCCAACTGTCCATGAGCAATCAATCTTTGGTAAACCTCAGATTGTCCTCGACAACTGCTTAATCATTTTAGTCATATACAGTTCTAGTCCTTTTCCCTCTTAATACCCTAGGCATTTGGAAAATTAGAACACGAGAATATTATAGCATATGCAATCGATCCTATACCCGGAGCATATGGGACGCGATTCATAATGTCTAACATAAAGACATGATACTTGATCTATCTACTGCTATAATATTTCTATTTGCCATGTTCTCATAATTTTGTTTATAAAGAGGGATGCTGTAATCATAATCAAAATTTGAGTATGCAATTAACATTTACATATATATAATTTCCTTATGTTGAACCATTCCAACATAACATTCATATATATTTGACTAAATTTAATTAAAACCTCAATCTAAGCTTTTAGATTTTGAAATGAAGCATAATTTCCTCTCCCTTAATTATAGCAAACAACTTTTCAAACCCTGCAATGTTGCAAATTGAAACTTTTTTTTTTCTATAACTAACATTGCTAGCTCACAACACTTATAATAATTATGCTCCCACTATCATAATAATTATTATCTTACTAGCATAACACTTATGCTACCACTAGCTTTGACATGTATTCAGGAATCAGATGGACTTCTAGAAATCAATGCTTATTGACTTTCTTACCAAAGTTCAGATTTATGATACGAGATGCTTCGATAAGACTTTATCTAGGCTTCTCAAACTCATACACCTCTCCTTAGATAGCTCACATGTGGGTCTAAACAAATTTAGAACTTACAACGATAAGTCTCAAATTTTTAGACCTTTTTGCCATTTCTCACAATTCGAATTATGAAGAGGGATGCCGTAATCATAATCGAATTTGAGAATGCAAATATCAAAATTGCCATCTCCTTAAAATCTACTTAGTGAAAGAATTTCCTCACAATCATTTTCATGAATTGGAGAGAAAACGTATGACACTTAGATTTTATGGTGTATGTGTTCCTATCCACGTGAATTTGTCATAACCATAATCACAAAACAAGGTTAGTGAAAAATCCAAACTCATATGGACTGAACCTGTTCAATCTTAATTTCCTGCCACCTGGCAGCACAATGGCCTAGCATTTCTTCCTAGGTTGATATACAAACAACTGAGAACTCACAAAACTCACATGCATGGTCAACTTAACTGGAATGTTCACAGAAACAAGAATATGTCAACACGATAGGTTACAAACCTCAAGTCGTGTGCTAGTGTCTAACAATAGGTTTACGCTTAATTAGTTCTTGAAACTTTCAAGATCTTTAAGACTCCAACTGACCTCTTTACATATAAGACTCTCTTGTCAAGAACCATTCCTTGACAAACAAATATTCAAGAGTCAATGCGGATTCTAATCAAGACTAACACTTCACACAATTGGCCTTAGTTGGTCTTTGTCCTTGCCTAGACATTACAACTTACCAATTTCCAAAGTGCAAGAGTAAGAAACATTTTATTCTAAATTTGATGAGTGTTATAAACATTTCTTAAGATTATGTCACTTAAGTTACAATCTTGAAGTATGACTCTAAGACTTGTTCTTGGAACGAAGTATGACTCATCTTCTTGATTTAACCATTTCAACAATTCACGATTCCTCTTCTTAGCCATAAAAATGCACTAAGATGTCCTTAGAGGATCAATTGTGATATTGGTTTCCATAGTCATTAAGATGATCATAAAACACGATACTAAAGTACTCTCCCATCTTTTCAGATTGGAGAAACTTTTATCTTTCTACCTACTCTGATTCTTCTCATTCGTTCTGCCATACATTGAAACTTTTCCAATGTTTCAAAATTATACTTAAACTTGTAAGCATAATCATATTTACTAAACTTTAGTAAAATCATGTCGAATAGTCTTATCGTTCTTTGTGGTGGACCTGACCAGCACACATCCAGTGTACCTGATCCCCTAGTCCTTCACTTGACTCACATATTCATGTGAACAAGGAACTAGTCTTAATTTACCAAAGATGAAAGTTCTCATTCATCACACAATACATGTTGTATGATTCCAAGTTTCTTTCCAACTGAAACTTGGGTGATGAGAATCTTTCCTTATCTGGTAAATTATGACACTACCACAATCGAAAGAATCAAATCCATATTGAACATTGCTAGAATATACATAAACATCAATTTTCACAAAAGCCATTATAAGGAGATATACAATAAAACAAAATCAAAAATTTTATTTATTTATAAAACACGGAAAACTTTTTCTTACAATGCAATTACAAATGATAACTATGTTTCTAAATATTTGTAAGTAATGTATCATAACTCTTAAGCAGCAACTCAAGAATCTGATATCGAACCATGCGATCAAAATCCATCTTCGCGATCAGACTCATCCTACTCTTCTTTTAAGCTTCTTTTGATTCTAAAAACATCAAAATGTAATTATATTACATCATGTATTAAGAATCTCCAAATAGGAACTTAAAAGAGTTAGACAGTGGATTTACCTGAAGTAGAGTCAAGCTTTGACTTTACCATCCTTGCAGTCTTTCAGGTAAATATGAACGTTTCGCAACCAATTCCCCTTCTCTTGGAAATAGAAACATATGGACTCTTTGATAATGGTTCACAAGATTATCTCAGACTTAGCCTTTCTCTTTACCATTTGGTCAAATGACTTGACCATGGCCGATCCCTTTCCATTGGGAAGAGAAATCTTTTCTGGACTTCCAATGTTTCCATTGTCAATGCCCATGGAAGTTTAAGAGGCAGATCTTGCAATCAAATTTGCTTTTCCAGTGTGCCAAATCATTGCTGATTCAACAGCAAAAAGCAAATATGAAAGATCAATAAGGGTCATGTCATGGTTTGTCATATAGTAGTCCTTAATGAACTCACTATATGACTTAGGAAGTGACTGAAGAACCCAGTCAACAACCAAATTCTGCGAGACAATGACACCCAATACTCTCAGCCTGTCAATATGTGACTTCATATCCAAGACGTAAGTACACATATACCTTCTATCTTGATGTTTAATTGCAAGTAGGGCTTGAGTGACCTTGAAATTTTCAAGTCTTTGAACTTGTAGGTTAGGTAGAATATTGGAAGAGGTGGAGGAAGTAAAGTATGATTTCATTTCCATTAATGCACGACAAGGGGATTAATCTTTCACCTTGATCGTCACATGGTATATCATCTTCAAGAGGAAAGCTTGTTCCAAAGGATTTGGGATGACCATAGTTGTCTGAACTAGGCATATAACACCCAACATGAAATATTAAGGCTAGGAACCAACACAATATTTTACAATTCGGAAGAGGGATGCCATAATCCAAATTGCAAAATATTTGAATGTAGGTAAATGACGATTTACCTATTTCCACCACGAAAAACGAAAAAGAATTTTAGGTTTTAACTGAATTGAAATTCCTAGATCCTTTGAGATTCATTGAAGCTTTCAATGGCATGTTTAAATCTCGATTGTGCCCTTCAAGTTTGTGACTAGGATGTCGAGGATCACAAGCAAGGTGTGAATAACCATGCAAATTAGCTTGGTACACTCAATGTTACAACCACCTAATCAATGTTTCGGTTAATGTCACACCCCCAAACCAGAATGGCGGAAACATTCGGGGGTGGGTGACTTCACGTAGTACCATAACAATTGAATATCGTAAAGAAAGTAACACAACCATCATATATATAATAAAAACGTACATTGTTGCGTTATACATGTTTCCAAAAGAATATTACAATAAGATGGTTTAAAATTTTTGATAATAAATGCCATAGCGTTCCTTCTTCAAAAGCTGGTAGTTACCTGTATTACCGATTCCCTGAGAAATACAAGTGGTTTCAAAAAAGTGTCAACAATAAAGTTGGTGAGTTCATAAGTGTTTTTGTATTGAAAAGTATGTCATTTTGGAAGAAAGTAGATGAACGTAGTTTCCAGAAAATCCAATATTTTCCACATATAGTATGAAAAGTTCCCAAAGTTGGAGGGCATTAGTATCTTTCGTACTTAAATGATAAAGATAAGTTTTGTGCTCAAAATAAAGTAAATACTGAATGCATTTATGAGTCTCGTAAATCAAGCTTGTTTTTATACTTTCATGTGAGTTTTATAACCATACTATTGACACAGACTGCCTGTAACAACATTCTTCAGGTGTTGTAGTGTTATGACATTTGTCACCCCAGACCTGCCGGTCTAACTGTAGCTAACAGTTTAGGTGCGGGGTTGTCAATCCCGTATAAATCCTTACACAAGTATCATGCTCTCCCTCCAAGAGATTATAGTTTATAATACAGGGCTTGAAATGCATACTAGAAAGTACGTTGAAGTTGAATGTCTCACATCACTTAGTATAAACAGATTCATGATAAGAAAATCTTTGTTTTACTTTAGGTGAAAGTATTTCGTTTTTCAATATGTATACGTAAGAATGTATGAATAACTCGCAAACTATACCCATTATAGTTTTTCAGAAAGTATGTTCCATTTGGTGAAAATAACTTGGTAAAATACTAAACTTTATACGTAAAGCAGGATAGATGTTATATTTATAACGATACATTTCCTTGTATTGTACTTGTATTCCCCCCCTAAAACATGAAAAGACTTGAAAAGTAGGGGTATGAACTCACTTGTTTGGTTTGGAGAGAGAGGGACTAGAGTCGAGCAGAACTTCAACTGCGGAAAGTTACGTCTTCGAGCTTCTTGGGGATCTCGGTAGCGTTAAACCTTCGTCGGGGGCTCGGGTGTGGAACCGGGGTTGTCGGGATGGCCTCTAGTGCTTACAAGTGTGTGAGAGTGAGTGAGAGTTTGAGAAAAAGTGTCCAAAATCCGGATTCCTTGCTTTCTATTTATAGGGCTGAGGGCTTGAGTACGTTGGGCGTACCACCGGAGTACGTTGGGCGTAACTTTGCGTCATGGCTTACGACTCGGGTCTAGCTAGGCGTAGAGCTTGCAGCCGATGGGACTCGACCTTGCACCTGAGTATGCTGGGCGTACTCTGGAATTACGTTGGGCGTAATCCTAGCTTCAATCTTCTAAATTCCATAACTTTTGCGTACGGGCTCCGTTTTTCGCGTTCTTTATATCCACGCGTAGGTGAGACTATGCTCTACAACTTTCATTTAGACTCCGTCGGCTAGTTTTGACTTGATTTTTAATACTATTTTTTTAACAGGCTGGGACTGCTAAAGTCCGTTAAAGATTCATAGTTTCTTTATCCGACGTCTATTTTCGTTTGTCTTTTTATCATCTTACTCCTGATGTGGAGACCTTCAACTCTCTTTTAGGTTGCGTTAGCTAAATATCGTTCGATCTTCAATTCGAGTTTTTAGCTCTCTACTACTGTTACGAAACTTTGAAAATTCGTAACTTCTTCATACGAGGTCCAATTTGGGCGATCTTTTTATGCACGTTCACCGTTTAACATAGTCTACAACTTTTGTTTAGATACTTAAGGCAAAAATGCATTTTATTGAAATTTCTCATTTTACGTTTTATAATGTCTTACCGGGTGTGTCGTGAATATTTGAGTAGTCGAAACCTTTTCATTATAACTCGGTTTTGAATGTTCTTTATGTTTTTGGAAACCTTGGCACGATATCTATCATTTGATGTATCCCAACTTTAGATTTTGAACATTTTATTTTTGAGGTTAATTCTGTTGATTCCAAATAGTTTCGTTGTATTAGACTTTTGAGTGTTACATTGCTTTGGAAAAATATAGGGTTGTCACATTTAACCACAAATGCTCCATTATTCTATGATTAACATCAAGCTACCCTTTTCCACACACTATTAGTCCTAGATTAGTGTGTCGGTTAACCACACATGCTCCACTAACGACTTAACAAGGCGTAAAGTTCAATTTCTTGGGATAGCACCAAATTCACATTTTCCTAAGTAACTAAGATTGGGAATTTATAAGTGTTTAGTTACTTAGTATTTCATTATACGTTTAATGAGAATTTAAAAGTCATGTCAAACCCGTTCGGCTAACGACACTCCGCCAGTCAAGGAAGCGGTGGGTGAGAGTGGACACCCATTAAACTGCCATTTTATAGGCAGTAACCTTATACCCCCTTATAGATCGGCTTCTTGAATGAGGCCTACTAACAGTAAGATTGACTTTACTCTTATACATATATAAATATTAAACCTATAATATTATAATAGTATAAGGGTTGAATTTTAAACTTTTAAAATTCTAGGGTTTGGAACTAAATGTTTCAAAGTGAGACTTTGCATTTACAAATTCCAAAACTTGAGGGCAAGTTTTGAACTATTCAAAAACTTTTTGGAATCCATAACTTATGACTTTAATATAGGTTTTAATGAAAAGACTTTTGAAAATCCAAAACTTGAGGACAAGTTATGGAGTTCATAAAACATTTATGTAAAAGACTCTCCAAGTTCCATAACTTGAGGACAAGTTATGGATGACATAAAACCATTTAAGATGACATTTAAAAATGTGACTCTTCACTTTCCATAACTTGAGGACAAGTTATGGATTTCATCAAAAAACATTCAGATAAAAAATTCTAACTGACAAAATCAAACAATTTATCTATGATCTAATTAAACTCATAAGAACAAGAAAATTCGTATAATTTTTTTTAATGTAATTAGCCTAACCATATAAACTACTACAAAACATGAAACTTTGACAATTATCTTTTAAATTGGATAAGCATGATCATTACCACATCAAAAATAGGTTTATAAGTTCAAAGACAGTTTAGGGTAATGATCTTAGTCCAATTGCAACCTTTGAACTCGAAAATTTGCATTCTAGAGCACCAACTCGTCAAGTCATGAACTGACTCGGCGAGTTGGTCAGTTTTCTGGGGGGACTCGGCGAGTTCCCCAGTGGACTTGGCGAGTCCACTGTCCAGAAAACAGAAAATTGATTTTTCAAGCTTTGAAAAGAACTAGCATCAAGTATAATGGAAAACAAACCTAGGCTCTAATACCACTAAAGGGTTTTGAGCACTCTAACACTCCTATGCTGTACATGCAACCCTATATGCTTTGGATCTATGTTTTCTCTAATTATACATGCACACTTTTGTTTTTCCAAACCATCATCCTAACTAGCATACTATGGAGTATCTACACTTCAAAAATCTAGTTAGATGACTTACCTTTGTTGTAACTTGTTAACTTGGAGCTTTAAGAGCCTAGCACCAATAATGTGAATGCCTCAAACGGAACCACAAATCACCACCAATATTTGGAGGAGTTGAGAGAATTTTTCTTGCACACAAAATCGGATATGCTCTTCCAAAGACTCACTAGTCCCGATTTCATGAGCTAGAGAATTTCTTATATAGTGTGTCATGATTAGGGCTACATCATGCAAACCGTAATGTGCATGACTTTCAACATTCCTTAGGCTCCATGGGTTTAAACCTCCATGGAGTATCCATGGGTTACCACATGGGTTTAGCCAACATAAAGAAGTATAAATCATAAGCCCACTTTATAAGAATGAATGATCCACACAATCAATCCCCATATATTTAATTAGTCTCTTTTGATCACAAAATTAGTTCCAAATTAGTTATTTGATCAATACTAATTAAATAATATGATTTCATATTAATATATTAGAGCTTATATTATATTAATAAATCATAAATAACCTTTTCTAAAAAGTCCATCCTTACAACTTGTTCCGATGAAATGCAACCCAAATAGACCATGCTACTATCGGGTCAAGTACATACCAATTATAGTTATGGACTTAGACACTAATCCAACAGACCCTGCATGCGAGGGTTTGGGTTCCATACTGGGGCAGAGTACAACAGGTTCTGATGGATGAGGCCCATTACTTGAAGTTCTCCATCCATCCCGGGGCAATGAAGATGTACCGAGATCTTCGCCCATATTACTGGTGGCCTTGCATGAAGTGGCACGTAGCATGGTATGTAGAGAGGTGCTCGACCTACAGGAAGGTCAAGGCCCAACAACAGAGACCACATGACAAGATGCAACCGCTAGATATTCTCGTGTGGAAATGGGAGGATACCACCATGGATGTCATTAAAAAGCTTCCCAGGACCGCACGTGGAGTAGATTCGATATGGGTCATCATGGATTGGTTGACCAAGAGCACTCATTTTATCCCGATAGAGGAGAGCATATCAGCTGAGAAGTTGGCCGAAATTTATGTGCGCGAGATAGTGGCACGACATGGGGTGCCTGTCTCGGTGGTGTCAGACCGATATGTCCGTTTCACTTCTAGATTTTGGAAGCAACTTCACGAGGAAATGGGTAATCGTCTCCAATTCAGCACCGCTTTCCACTGTCAGACATACGGACAGAGCAAGAGGACGATACAGACTTTCGAGGACATGCTACGCGTATGCGTGTTAGATTTCGGTGACAGTTGGGATACGTATCTTCCGTTCATTGTTGTAAAACCCGTCGATTTGGCCAATTACTCCTTCAAGTACTCGCTACTCATCCCTTTACCGAGGCGAGTTATAGAATCCCGAGTACTTCCCGATCTACCCCTTACTGAACTAAGCAGTGCTGTAAAACTCTGTCAACTCGGTGATTAATATGTATAATATACCTAATGATTTATTATTTAACACACACACACATGTGATTATTAATACATATATATCTTAAATTTTTAGTAATTATTCATGAAGTGAGTCCATGATGTGTTTTTCAATTTTTGTGTATTCACATGTATCTAATTTTGTTATATATTTCAATCAACTTATGATTTTGACATATATAATTTCCCTAAAAATATTTCTACATGAATTACCGAATCTGAGTACTCCCTGAGTACTCCCGACTACTCACTACTCGGTAGTCGGCCGAATAGGTACCGAGTAACGAGTTCTACAACCTTGCTTCCGTTAGCGGAATTTTTGTATAACAATTGTTACCATGCCAACATAGACCTCCCTCCCTTTGAGATGCTCTATGGGAGGAAGTGTAGGACCCCAATCTATTGGAGTGAGATCGGCCAGAGAGTTATGGGGAGTACTGAAGTAGTACTCAAGACTACTGAGAGAATCCAACAGGTCTAGAGCAGGCTCCAGACTGCTTAGAGTCGGCAGAAAAGCTACACCGACAAGAGGTGTTTGGACTTAGAGTTCTAGGTGGGCGACATGGTCCTCCTGAAGGTGTCACCCTTGAAGGGTGTCATTCGGTTTCGGAAACGGGGCAAGTTTGGCCCCATGTACATCAGTCCATTTAGGGTATTGTCCCAGGTGGGTCGGGTTGCTTACCGGTTAGACCTTCCAGCAGAGCTCAACTAGATCCACAACAGTTTCCACGTTTTGCAGTTGCGGAAGTGCTTAGTGGACGATTCAACAGTGGTACCATTTGATGATATATAGGTTGATGACATCCTGAACCACATCGAGCTACCTGTAGCTATCCTTGATAGGAAGTTGAAGGATTTGAGGAATAATAGAGTGGAGTTGGTACAGGTGCAATGACAGCGCCACAAGGGTTCAGAGTGGACTTGGGAGCCCGAGGAAGAGATGAGGGAGCACTATCCATAGTTGTTTTCAGATGCAGCAGACTTCGAGGATGAAGTCTAAGACAATTGGGGGAGAATCGTAACACCTGGTTCCTGCTATGCACTTAATTTCTTTATTTATTCATTTTGGAAGGGCTACTCGATGAGTTTGTGGCCGTGACTCGTCGAGTAGAAGGTAGTATATGCGTGGGTTTTAAGTGAGCTACTCGACGAGACGCAACCATGACTCGATGAGTAGGACAGGCTAGATGAAACTCTAATCTTTAGGGTTTGCACCCTATTTAAGCATCATATCTGGCCTCTATCCCAGCCACTATCACCTCCAAACCCTAATCTTGAAACTCTATTCCACATTGAGTGATCTTGAGCTATTCCTTACCATTTTGAGTGTTATTTGTGATTTTTAAAGCTTGTGGAAGAATAAGAAGAAGATAAAAGGATCAAGGGGGAAGAAGTAGATCCAGGAACTAGACCCCATTTGCTATAATTTATGGTAATCAAGTCTCTAACTTGATCATTCTTCTCTTAGATCTAATTGTTTCTATTTTATGAAGGTTTTTGTTCAAGAACCTTGGTCCTTGGGATTGGGACGTCCCAAGTGACTTATATCTCAGATCTAAGATCTTGGAAGGGTTCCATGACATAAAGGTGCAAACTTTGTGACCATGGAAGCCCCATGCAAGCTTATAAGCAAGTTCATGGCCTTTTTAGACCTAAAAGACCATGAATGGAAGGAAAGCTTAGGACTTTATGTGTCCAACAGATGTTAAAAGCCTAGATCTAGTGTATTTTTCCTTGGTTAGGGTGTTATGGCTTGTGGACAAAGATTCATGCTTTAGAGAAGTTATGGTTTGGGTTAAACCCATTAAAAGGGACTAAGGATGGGTAAAGTTGGAAACTTTACCCTTAAGAGTGTATTTCCAGTATGTAGATGAAGTTAGGAGTATAGATCTGAAAGGTAGGAGCTTAATCCATTGAGATGACTCAATTAAACAGGGGAACTTGGCGAGTCTAGGAAAGGATTGCACGAGTTGAAGCGGGCTGGCCCAATCTTTATGATAGGAAGAATTTGACGAGTCTGTTAAGGGACTCGATGAGTTGAATTAGTTGACCACGTGTCTGAGTTGTTCATGAACTCATCGGGTTGGGAGATGACTCGACGAGTTGGGGTTTACTGGGGAGTTGACCTTGACTTTGATTTTGACCAGGATGTTGACTTTGAACAGGGATAAAATGGTCATTTTACCCTAAGAAGGATTATCAAATTTTGATTAAGTGTTGTTATGGAATTGATAGCCAGAGAGTCGCCAGAGCAGTAGACAGGGATTCCTCACTCGAGTTTTCCACAGTCAGTATTGCGAGGTGAGTTCCCTTTCAGTAGGAATGGGTCAAAGGCACCAAGGCCGGCCCGTATATGTGATATGTTAGTTACTGAGTGTGGGCGAGGCCCGAATCTCCTAACAGTCGAGTGTGGGCGGGGCCCGAATCTCAAAGTATTATTTGAGTATAGTTATGTGATTGCTTGATAGATATACTTGTTGTTTGTGTGATACTTGTATGCATGTTAGTAATGAAGTGTGGGCGGGGGCCAAATCTCCTAGACTGCAGGGTATGTGCGGGGCCCGAATCTTTAGACAGCAAAGTGTGGGCGGTGCCCGAATCTCCATGAGAGTGGACGGGGCCCGTATCTCCTAGTTGTATGTTATTCGTATGGTATGTGATAGTTTGGGGGAGCTCACTAACCTTCGTGCTTACGGTTTTCAGTTTTGGTTTCAGGTACTTCCACTAGCGAAGGAAAGGGTTCGGGATGATCGCATGGCATACACCACAGTCTTTAGCCTGAGAGATTTACTCTGATATTTGATATGAGATTTTGATATGTTGACAGATATTATGATATTTTGAGACACATGATTTATGATTTCATACTATGATGATGATATTATGGTTTTAATAATGATTTAAAAACTAAAATTTTGGGACGTTTTAGCTTGAGTGCTTTTTGGTTTGAGATGGTGGAATTGATGGGAGCTCACACTTTGACTTTCCATGAGTTCCAAGCATGTGGACCCCCAATTTTCTTCGGGAAGAAGGACCCGATCGTGAGCAGATGTTGGTTAGTGGATGTCACTAATGCCTTCCACACTAGCAGTTGTCTCGATGGGACAAAGATCAGACTTGCTTCCTGTCTTCTAAAAGATAGAGCCCGCGAGTGGTGGGAGGAGTTAGGAAATGACTTAGAGGCGAGGCGATTAAGTCCATGACTTGGGAGGATTTTGTGACTAGATTTCGGGCCGAGTTCGCTCTTGTGATTGATGTCCAACAGTTGGCGTAGGAGTTTCAGGATCTCTGCCAGACTACTGAGATGGTGTTAGGTTTTGAGCATTCTAACACTCCTAAGGTGTACATGCAACCCTAAATACCTTGGATCTATGTTTTCTCTATTATACATGCAAACTTGAACTTTCCAAGGTATTACCCTAACTAGCATACAAAATATTGATACTTGGGTAATAAAACAAGTTAGATGACATGCCTTTTGTTGTAGTTGGAAGCCTTGGACCTTTATGAACTTAGTGCCCCAAGTGTTGCACCTCAAATGGAATCACACAACACCACTAACAATTGGAATAACTAGAGAGAAGAACACTTGCTTCATAAATCGGCTAGCCCTCACTTCTTATCACTTAAAAGGTGCCATTTCATGAGCTATGAGGCTTCTTATATAGTGTGCACATTAGGGTTACACCGTGTAACTCAGGACTTTTCATATTCCTCATGATCCATGGGTTTTAACCTACATGGAGTATCCATGGGTCACCACATGGGTTTAGCCCAACATGAAGAACTATGGATCATAAGCCCACTTTATAAGAATGAATGATTTACCAAATCAATCCCCATTTATTTAATTAGTCTCTTTTGATCACGAAAATAATTCCAAACTAATTCTTGATCAATACTAATAACATAATATGATTTCATATTAATATATTAGAACTTATAATATATTAATAAATCATAAATATGCTCTTCTCACAAAAATCTATCCAAATTGTTCCGATGCCATGCAACCCAAATGGACCATGCTACTCACAGGTCAAGTACATACCAATAATATTTATGGGCTTAGACACCTAATCCAACAGTCTCCCTCTTGGATAAGTCTAATAACTATTACTGCAAGCATGACTCAATCGTAGCTCTTAAAAGCCGTTGTCAAACTCTGACCTAGTCAATGACGTGTCCATTAGATAAGGGATCATATATTCCTCAATTCTAGATATCATATGGACTGAGACATGGATCATACTCATTCTCTCTCTCTCCATGTGTTGTTTCCCGATTTCCGATTTATGACGACTGACTACTTGAATAAATCAAACCAGTCCAGACCTGATGTCATCATTAAATCATCGAGAGGCCCACATATATCACTTTTATCCACATAGGATAAAAGGAATGGATAAAATTCAACCCAAATGCTCGCTTATACTTACTCATCAAACTACACACCACAATATGTTTTATAACATCCAAGTTATTGGTGTGTCAACATATGTCAATGTGTAACCGACTCGCAACTACAAATCACACGTCTCTGTTTGAAGAATATAAGATATTATCGTCTCATGATCACTCATGAGAAAATCCATGAAGTGATACAAATGAGCATGGGTTGAATCCAATACTCGATTCTTATTCCAGGAGCACTCATGAATACTGCAACCACCTTGTCCCAGACAAACTACAAACCCATTCATGACAGTCTTGCCTCAATACATACATCCAAAGTATGATCGATTGTGGATGGTTTGAATAACCTAGTTATTCGGGAAGTCAAAACATGCAAAGTGAAACACAAGAATAATACAAATTCTATATGGCCCAAACTTTTTAGGTCATATTGATTACTCATTATTCCTTGTATAACGTTTTGAATTATCAACTTAATACTTGAATTAAAACAATAGTTATGCCATGCTCCAAGCATGCACACTATGTTTGCCTAAACAATAGTTATGCCATGCAACAAGCATGCACACTATGTTTTTCTATGGTCCTTACCTTATGAATGATGGGTTTTTGCCATAAGAACATCCTATGTGCTCATGCAAACCCTAATGCTTGGATCTAGGTTTCTCTATTGTACATGCAATTCATCCAAGAATTTAAACCCTAGTTCTAGCATACAATTAATCATATTAACATAAGAAAGAGGTTTAGATCTTACCTTGATTGTTATGTAGCAATAACAATCTCAAATCCTCCTTGTAATGACTTTAGAAAGCTTAGAGTCACAAATGTCACTCCTCTAATGGTTTACAAACACCAAGAGCAAGAGGATGAAGAATAAGGAGAGGGAAGGCTACCCAAAACGTGTGGAAACCCTAGAGAACAAGTTCACCACGTTTTTGAGTCTCAAGGGTCCTTTAAATAGTGAGGCTATTAGGGTTATCTAAAAAGGAAACCCTAATTTGGATGCTTAGGCCCTAAGCAACCCATGGACTCCTTCCTTAGAGGCCTAGGACGATTTCTAATGGGTTTCCCCATAGAATTCGTCCACCCCTCTAATATGGAGTCCATTAGCCCAATATTCAACTATCACACAATTGACAGTTCTAGTCCCTTAAGTTTAATTAATGTCTTTTAGCCACAAACTTAATTCTTATTAATTCTTGACTAATATTAATTAAACAATATGATTTCTCCTTTAATATATATTATTCTCATAATATATTAATAAATCATAATTATTCCTTTCTCTCCATAATTCATCCTATCAAGTTGCTTTGGTGAAGGCAACCCAAAAGGACCTTGCACCATCGGGTCAAGTACATACCAAAATAGTTATGGACTTAGACACTAATCCAACAATGAAATAGATCAATTGAAAAACATTTCAATGATGCTCATTTCAAAATTCCAAATACTTATTGCAAGTATAAGAATTCCAAATTCTTGTCACTGTCAGAAAGTGTTAGATTCTAAACTATCAGGCAATGATTCTTTTATAATGTCTAGGTGCCAAAAGTCACAGAGACTTGACCAATGATATTAGAAAATATTCCTTTGGAGACTGTTACAAGACAATTCCATGGAAATGAAGTCTCAAATTCAAAGTACATTCCTTTGAAAATCCTTCTTGCATAAAATTTTCTAACTTTCTCATTTATTCTTCAACTCCTAATATGAAAACATTCCATATTTTCCATACAGCAACTCATATTTAAGATGCTCCTATCTATAATAATGTCAATATGGTCCTTCCATTACTATACTTCCAACTTTCCTTAAGTGACCAATCTTTGGCGAACCTTAGATTGTCCTTAACAGTTGTTTAACCACTTTAGTCATATCCATCTCTCTTCCTTTTTCCCTTTTAATTCCGTAGGCATTTGGAAAATTTAGAACACGAGAGTATTATAGCATATGCAATCGATCTTATACCCGAAGCATATGGGATATGATTCATAATGTCTAACATAAAGACATGATACTTGATCAATCTTTTGCTACAATATTTTTTATTTGCCATGTTCTCCTAATTCTAATTATGAAAAGGGATGCCGTAATCATAATCAAATTTTGAGAACGCAATTAAGATTTCCATATATAGAATTTCCTTATGTTGAACCATTCCAACATAACATTCATATATATATATATATATATATATATATATATATATATATATATATATATATATATATATGACTAAATTGATTAAAAACTCAATCTAAGTTTTTAGATTTGAAATGAAGTATGTATTCCTCTCCCTTAATTATAACAAAACAACTTTTCAAAAACCACAACTTTGTGAATTGAAAATTTTTGTTTTCTATAATTAACATTACTAACTCGCAATACTTATAATAATGATGCTCCTATTAGCATAATAATTATTATCTTACTAGCATAACACTTATGCTCCCACTAGCTTTGACATGTATTCAAAAATCAGTTGGACTTCTAGAAATCAATACTTATTCACTTTGTTACGAAATTTCAGATTTCTGATACGAGATGCTTCGATAAGACGTTATCTAGGCTTCTCAAAATCCTACACCTTTCCTTAGATAGCTCACATGTGTGCCTAAACAATTTTAGAACTTATAACAATAAGTCTCAAATGTTTAGACCTTTTGCCATTCCTCACAATTCGAATTATGAAAAGGGATGTCGTAATCATAATCGAATTTGAGAATGCAAATACCACAATTGCTATCTACTTAAAATCTACTTAGTGAAAGCATTTCCTCTCAATCATTTTCATGAATTGGATAGAAACCTTATGACACTTAGATTTTATGGTGTATGTGTTCCTATCCATGTGACTTTGTCAAAACCATAATCACAAGACATGGTTAGTGACAAATCCAAACTCATATGGACTGAACTTGTTCAATCTTAATCTCTTGCCATCTGGCAGCACAAGGGCCTGCCATTGCTTCCACCAAGTTATGAAACAACTAAGAACTCATAGAACCCACATGAAAGTCAACTTTAACTTGAATGGGCACAGAAACAATAATATGTCAACACGATAGATTAGAAACCTCAAGTCGTGTGCTAATGTTTAACAATAGGTTTACTCTTGATTAGTTCTTGAAACTTTCAAGATCTTTAAGACTCCCACTGACCTATTGACATATATGATTCACTTTGTTAAGGAATATTACTTGATAAACCAATATTCAAGAGTTAGTCCGGATTCTAATCAAGACAAGCACTTCACACAATTGGCCTTAGTTGGCCTTTGTTTTATCCAAAACATCACAACTTACCAATTTCAAATGTACAAGAGTAGAAAACTTTTACTCTACATTTGACAAGTGTTATAAACCTTTCTTAATATTGTGTCACTCAAGGTTACAATCTTGGAGTATGACTCTAAGACTTATTTTGGGAACGAAGTATGACTCATCTTCTTGATTCAACCATTTCAACAACTCACGATTCCTCTTCTTAGCCATACAAATGCACTAAGATGTCTTTAGAGGATCAATTGTGATATGGTTTTCCATAAACATTAAGATGATCATAAAACGCGATACTTAAAGTACACTACCATCTTTTCATATTGGAGAAACTTTTATCTTTCTGCCTAATTTGATTCTTCTCGTTCTGCCATACATTGAACCCTTTCCAATGTTTTAGAATTATACTTAAACTTGTAAGCATAACCATGTTTACTAAACTTTAGTAAATTATGACGAATAGTCTTATCGATCTTTGTGGTGGACCTGACCAGTGCACACCCAATGTACTAATCCCTAGCCCTTCATTTGAATCACATATTCATGTGAACAAGGAATTAGTCTTAATTTACCAAAGATGAAAATTCTCATTCATCATACTATACAAGTTGTATAATTCTAAGTTTCTGTATAATTGAAAGTTGGGTGATGAAATTCTTTCCTTATTTGGAAAATACTCGATATTACCACAAACGAAAGAATCAAATTCATATTGCTAACATAGAAACATCATTTTTCATAAACGCCATTGCAAGGAGATATAATAAAATAAAACAAAATTTTATTTATTTATAAAAATGCAGAAAAACTTTTCCTTACAATGCAATTACAAATGAAAACTATGTTATTACATATTTCCTAGCAATCTATCATAACTCCTAAGCAGCAGCATAAATTCTGATTATCGAACCATGCGATAGAAATCCATTTTCGCGATTAGATTCAACTTACTCTTCCTTTAAGCTTCCTTCCCTTTTCATGATCCTAAAAAACATCAAAATGCAACCTTGTCACATCATGTATTAAGAATCAACAATTAGGAACTTAATAGAGTTAGACAGTAGACTTACCTGAAGCAGAGTGAAACTTTTCGATTCTGCCTTTCTCAGATCTTTCAGGTATTCAGGTCAGCTTCGCAACCAATGCCCCTTTTCTTGGCAATAGAAACATATAAACTCTTTGGGAATGGTACGCGGGACAATCACAGACTTAGCCTTTCTCTTTGCCTTGGAAGGAGAAATATTTTCTGGACTTCCAATGTTTCCATTGTCAATGTCCATGGAAGTTTGGGGAGTAGATCTTCCAATCAACTTTGCTTTTCCAGCATGCCAAATCATTGCTGATTCAGCAGCAACAATCAAATAGGTAAGATCAATAAGAGTCATGTCATGGTCTGTCACGTAGAAGTCCTTAATGAACCCACTATATGTCTCGGGAAGTGATTGAAGAACCCACTCAACAGCCAACTTCCTTGAGTCTTCGACACCCAATACTCTAAGCCTGTCAATATGTGACTTCATCTCCAGGATGTGAGTACACACATGCCTTCCATCTTGATGTTTCATTGCAAGTAGGTCTTGAGTGACCTTGAATTTATCAAGTCTTTGAACTTGTGGGTTAGGGAGAATTATTGGAGAAGGTGGAGGAAGTCAAGTATGACTTCCACGATCCAACCGCTGGACACCATCTTTAGGAGGAAAGCTTGTTCCAAAGGATGTGGGAAGAACACAGACGTCTGAACTAGACATCTACAATGGGAGAAATTCAAGTTAGTTGATTTAAGTCCTTAATATAACACCCAAATGAAATATTAAGGCTAGGACCCAACACAGTATTATACAATTTGGAAGAGGGATGCCATAATCCAAACTGCAAAATATTTGAAGGTAGGTAAATGACGATTTACCAATTTCCACCATGAAAAACGAAAAAGAATTTTAGGTTTTAAGTGAATTGAAACTCCTAGATCCTTTGAGATTCATTGAACAATTCAATGGCATGTTTAAATCTCGAGTGTGCCATTCAAGTTTGTGACTAGGATGCCGAGGATCACAAACAAGGTGTGAAGAACCATGCAAATTAGCTTGGTACACCCAATGTTACAACCACCTAATCAATGTGTCGGTTAACCACACACGGTCCATTGATCTATGATTAACATCATGCTACCCTTTTCCATGCACTGTCAGTCCAGATTAGTGTGCCGGTTAACCACACACGCTCCACTAACGGCTTAACAAGGTGCAAAGTGCAATTTCATGGGTTAGCACCATATTCAGATTTTCCTAAGTAACTAAGATTGGGAATTTATAAGTGTTTAGTTACTTTATATTTATCATTATACTTTTAATGAAGGGAGAATTAGAGTCTTATCCGACCCGTTCAGCTAACGACCCTCCACCAGTCAAGGAAGCGGTGGGTGAGAGTGGTCAGCCATTAAACTGCCATTTTATAGGAAGTAACCTTATACCCCCCCCCCTCTTTATAGACCGGATTTGTGAATGAGGCCTACTAACAGTAACACTAACTTTGTTCTTATACATATCTATATAAATATTAAACATATAATATTATAATAGTATAATGATTGAATTTTAAACTTTTAAAATTCTAGGGTTTGGAACTAAATGTTTCAAAAGTTAGACTTTTACATTTACAAATTACAAAAATTGAGGTCAAGTTTTGAACAATTCAAAAAAACTTTTGGAATCCATAACTTATGAGTTTAATATAGATTTTAATGAAAAGACTTTTGACATTCCATAACTTGAGGACAAGTTATGGAGTTCATTAAACCATTTATGGGAGAAAAACTCTTCAAGTTCATAAACTATGATTTTAATGATCTTTTTAAAAGAAAACTTTTCATTTTCCATAACTTGAGGACAAGTTATGGAATTCATCAAAATCATTTGGATCATAATTCTAACAAGAAAATCAAACAATTTGTCTATAATCTAAATTAAACTCATAAGAGCAAGACAATTCAAATCAAACAAATTTCATGTAATTAGCCTAACCATATAAACTAATACAAAACATGAAACATTAACATTTATCTTATAAATTGGATAAGCATGATTATTACCACATCAAAAACAGGTTTATAAGTTCAAAAACGGTTTAGGGTAATGATCCTAATCCAATTCCAGCCAAAAAAACTCGAAAAACTGCATACTGGGGCACCAACTCATCGAGTTTATGAATCAACTTGGCGAGTTGGATGAGTTTGTGCTTGGACTCGGCGAGTCCATTGTCCAGAACAGCAGAAAATCGATTTTAAAGCATTTCCAAGCAAGTAACATCAAGTATAATTGAAAACAACCCTAGGCTCTGATACCACTGTTGGGTTTTGAGCATTCTAACACTCCTAAGGTGTACATGCAACCCTAAATACATTGGATCTATGTTTTCTCTATTATACATGTAAAATTAAACTTTCTAAGGTATTACCCTAACTAGCATACAAAACATTGATACTTGGGTAATAAAACAAGTTAGATGACATGCCTTTTGTTGTAGTTGGAAGCCTTGGACCTTTAAGAGCTTAGTGCCCCAAGTGTTGCACCTCAAATGGAATCACACAACACCACTAACAATTGGAATAACTTGAGAGAAGAACACTTGCTTCATAAATCGGCTAGCCCTCACTTCTTATCACTTAAAAGGTGCCATTTCATGAGCTATGAGGCTTCTTATATAGTGTGCACATTAGGGTTACAACATGTAACTCATTACTTTACATATTCCTCATGATCCATGGGTTTTAACCTCCATGGAGTATCCATGGGTCAACACATGGGTTTAGCCCAACATGAAGAACTATGGATCATAAGCCCACTTTATAAGAATGAATGATTTACCAAATCAATCCCCATTTATTTAATTAGTCTCTTTTGATCACAAAATTAATTCCAAACTAATTCTTCATCAATATTAATTAAATAATATGATTTCATATTAATATATTAGAACTTATAATATATTAATAAATCATAAATATGCTCTTCTCACACAAATCTATCCAAATTGTTCTGATGCCATGCAACCCAAATGGACCATGCTACTCTCGGGTCAAGTACATACCAATAATATTTATGGGTTTAGAAACCTAATCCAACAGTCTCCCTCTTGGATAAGTCTAATAACTATTACCGCAAGCATGACTTCAACCCGACTAGCAATCGAAGGGTGTGTGGGTTCATGTTGCTTCAACTGCGACTGTACGGGTCATATTAGCAGGGATTGTACTGCTACTACCACCACCACCTGGGTATCTGATCTGATTTGCTTCCATTGCAATCAAAGGGGCCAAAAGAAGGCTAATTTTTCGAGTTTGGAAGTAGAAGTACCAGTGGTAGAACCCGCTCCATCTACTCTACGGATTACTGATGGCCGCCAAGGCAAGGCGGATGCGCCTGTTGTGAGGAGCAGGGCTTTTCAGCTGACAGCAGAGGAAGCTCGCACAACACCTAATGTGGTGGTGGGTATGTATCTTCTCCTTATCTCTTTATTTATATTGATTTTTATGCTTATACTCGTGTGCTTTATTTTAGGATCGTTCATCATGAATGGTATCTCTGCATTGATATAGTTTGATTCGGCGGCTACATGATCTTTTGTATTGCTTGCGCTTAGCAAAAGGTTTGCTCGAGCTCCGGGGGAGCTGGATTGCCCTTTAGTGGTTGAGATTGCAGATGATCGATTTGTCTGGGTATTGAGGGTTCATTGGGGTTGTGTTCTCGAGATGTTCAGCGAGCAGTATCCGATTGCTTTAGATCCCACTCCTCGGTGCGGGAATAAGGTTATTGTAGGGATGGACTGGTTGAGCCTCAATAAGGTCGTGATTGATTGCGAGCATCAGTTGGTACGCATTCAAACTCCAAGTGGGGGAGAATTAGTGGTTCAGCGAGAGAGTGCTCAGCATGGGCCGATTCTTTTCTCAGTAGCTAGGGTCAGGCGCTATGTTCATTAGGGTTGTTCCAAATATCACTACTAGAAAAAAGGCCTTTTACGACGCGCAAACAATGACACTCGCTGATAGACGACGCGCATTTGTAAGTGCCCTAAAAGATAATGTCAATTTTGCAAAATTTGAAGGATAGAGGGCACGCATTTGTGCGCGCCCTAAAATTAGTGTCAGAAAAGAAAAAAAAAGAAATGCGGAGGGCGCCTTTCATAAAATGTGCGTCATGTAAATGTGTCGCTTTATAATTTTTAAGTGAAATACGCGTTTTAGGCGGGAAATGAAATCGACGAAAATTATCCCCGCCTATTGAATCCCAAAAATTAATCCCCCCGCCTCTTCTACTTAGCAAGAAAAAGCCCTAGGTCCCTCATCTTCATCTTCAGTATCATCAATCTCTACTCGATATCCTTCTTATCAGTATCATCAAACATCCCGTTCATCCTCTGCATTATTTCCATCATTCTTCCCTCTGCTCACTGATCAATACCCAAAAAAACCCTAATATCATAACCACTCCTCTTTTCTCGCACAACAAAATCCCAAAACATCACCAAATACTAAATTCCACAAAATCGTTGTGACCATTTTAACTAGGGCTTTTTTCATGAACGAAGACACTCTCGCATCTCTTCAAGGGTTATTTGATAGCTCTTGTATGGTTTATTCCCTATACTGAATCAAGAGTCAAGGTTGTTGGTATGAATTCTCAATTCCCCTTTAATCCTTCATCACACATTTAACCCTAGATCTTCGGATTCTATAAATATTAGGGTTCAATTGATAGAGAAGCGTCATTTAACTCTTCATTTTTCCTAATTTTGGGTTGATTTACGTTTGGAATTTTGTTAATTTTGGAATTAGGTGCAACTTTCCTATTACCGAGACTTCTGCGTCCCTCCCTTCAGCGTCGTCGCCACCCTCAAATTTGCACCACCTCCAACGTCGGCTTCCCCTCTACCTCCGATAACTTCTCCATTCACGCTTCCGAGTCCTCCAGCTTATGCAGGTAAGGTTTCCATTTCCTTTTCATCTGAAAATCGCGTTCTAGATGCATAAATGTAGTTCTTCTAGAACTGTTTGAGGCTGAAATCGAGTTCCAGATGTGTATATTTAGTTTTTTATGTCTTTTCTTTTTCCTCTGAAAATCGAGTCCCTGGTCTATGGTAATTCATTGGTCTAAGTAAAATATTTCTTTAAGTTTGACTAAAGAACATTCAAAATCCATATCAGATCACAAAGTTATTTATTCCATTCATCATGCTTTTGTTTATTTTCTTTGAAGTCAAGATTCAAGATCTGGGGGTTATCAACCATCAGTGTTAGCTCTAGCTACAATGCTTCATATCATAGATAAAGTTGACTCTTTAAACTATGTGTGACTATTCGGATTAGCTTCTTGATGTACTCAAAACCACCGGTTATTAGGAAAGTTAGAAACAAGGCTTTCTTTAAGGGCAAAAAGGGAATTTGTGATGTTGTGTTTGATCACGTAAGGATGTAGCAGCTTTTAATTAGATTAGTAGTAGGTGTAGTAAATATAAAATTGAGTGAAATGCTTGGTTAATTAGCTCTTCTGTGTAGAGCTCTAACTCCTTTGTACGTAGTTTTGTGCCCAGCCAACTTCTGTGAGGAGCTTCAATGCTGTAAAGATTACTGAATTCATCATTTGGTTGTAATGGATTCTGCGCATCTAGTTTGGGTTTTTAATTTTTATTTAATCGATCCTTGATTTTAGTCTAAACCATGTTTGAGTTTTGTTACCTAAGATTTAGTAGATCTCAGTATCAATTCTGATGATCGAGAAATTGATTAATCTTTGTTTTTGTTGCAGGTGCAACTTGGTACAGATTCCTTCACTTTCGATCATGTCTATGGAAGCTCTGGTTCCCCATCATCCTCCATGTTTGAAGATTGTGTTTCTTCTCTTGTTAAGGGTCTACAAAAGCAAGGCAGACAATGTCACCTGGTCATCTGGGTTCAACCTCAAATGCAAGTCAAGGTCAAGGTCAGCAATTCCCCATTCATGGGAGGGAGAACATGAACTAGTTGCCACCTAGGCAACCCACCAATAATGGTATTGGTAGTGGAGTGTCTTCTATGCCTCCCCCACAGTCACCTGCTAACATGAGCCTGGGTCCAGATCATCTGTTGCAGTTACAGCATGCTAGGCAGCAGATGAATAGGTCTTCTCCATAGCCTCCTGCAGCTTCAGCTAATGGTGTTGGATTGGAAAACCCTTTAACAACTCAGAAACAACAAACACCACAAGGCCAACCACACCCAGGATTTACAAAGCAGCAACTACATGTTCTCAAAGCCCAGATTCTGGCTTTCAGGCGTATAAAGGTTTGTAGAACTTGTTTTTTTTTTTAAAAAAAATATATTTTTCATTTATCATCTCAGGGGTTATTTCTTTCCGACTTAATGAGCTTAATGGGCTAAGCACGTAATATGGACAACTATTTATATCACTGTTGTTTTTTGACTTAATTCGGACAGAATAGCTTACCGGTTTAAGCAAAAAACTTGGCTTAATGTATTTGGACACTACTTGTTTACCTATTTACCCCCCCCCCCTTTTTTTTCCCTCCAGACAACTCTTCTCATGTTCTCCCTTCATGATGACCTAACAAGGTTTTACATTAGTTTTGATCTGAAAAAGCTTTGCTTAATGGTTTTTTGAATTTGAATTTTCAGACCATTTTCATTTACGTATTCGAACATTTCAAACACTTACAACCTCCAAAATCATTTTACTTTGTATTAAAATATTATTTTAACGATATTTTTCTTATAATCATCTTTGAAAACTGAAGTCTAATAGCTTCTTAAGATCAAAACTAGTGTAAAACCTTCTTAGGTCAACATATTTGTTCGAGTTGAAGTTTATTCACAATCAAAACAATTCTTAACTACTATGTCCGGTTAAAACTACTATTAATAGTATTTATGATTAAATTTCATGATCAATCTAAGTTGCTAATCTTATTGTAATTAAATATATTATCATCTGTATTGTTATTTATAGAAAGTAAACTCTGATTTAGAAATGTTCTTAAATAAAATCATCTGTTATTTACCCTCCTTTCTATACAGAAGGGTAAAATGTTCATTTACTCATTTTCCGACGGTTCATTCAGTACAACACTTTATTCAGATATAATCATTTCTGCACTAGGCTACTTGATGCTGGGAACTTTTATTTATGTGCTTATCGTTGATGGATCTACATTCAATGCCAATGTATTATCAAGGTACCATTTAAAATTTCCCTTTTATTTAATTTATGTAAAAAAGTGTAATAGTAAATGCTCATACATAGTTGTAAATGCTCACAGGTGCATGATAGCAACAACAACCGATTTCTATTTTTGCATTGTCATTGTAGCAGTAAGTCTTTGTTTATTATATACTTTCCAACTATAGTGAAAAGGAGATTTTTCGATTTTTGTTATAACAATAATGTTTGATTGCTTCTTTTGATCAGGTGTGGATTGCATATAAGGAATGAAGGTGGATAAGTGCTTTCTTTTGGATACTTTCACTTCTATCTTTTTGGAGGGTAAGCATATATAGAAACTAGCCCACTTTCCTTTTTTCACTCTCTTAAGTATATAACTATATATGGGATGTTGTTTGGATTTACAACTGAAGGAATCATGGTATATTTCTAGGACCCTGAAATCATTTACATTGTCTTATTTTCTCAAAATATTAGTTGTTTATGTTGCTTCCAAATACAAGGTATGAAAGGCTGCAACGGTGGGATGATGCCCTTAAAGCATACACTTCAAAATCTGCTCAAGCAACAAGTCAACGTCTTATCTTGGATGCTACACTAGGTATTATTCAAATATACCATGCCATGGTGTTATAGTATTTATATTATTATCATTTCAAGGTAATTAATTAAAATATTTGTTCATTCTTATGACGAATGAGGAGTCAGTGACAGATGGGTATATATTATATAATCAAAACACTATAATTATAAATATTTATTTTTTTTACTATAAATAAATTATTTGAGTTAAAATGGCATGAATGATTTCAGGTAAATGGGGATGGTAATTCTGAAAATGGCTCCCATATATGTGAACAATATCCATTTTCAGTAAATGAGAAGGTTGTTATTTTTATTTATTTCACTTTTGTTTTCTATGTGAAGATATACTGACAAAAAATACATTACATGACATGATATGTTGGTTGAGTAGCTTTACGTGTTCAAATGGGTGGTGTTAGACGGAATTGTGATGATATACTCTCTAGTTTATATGATCAAAGATTGTCATTGTGATTATCATTGTTGATAGCTTTACAGATAATATTTACCATTTGTATGCGGGTATTCTTGTCATTGTGTTTGTCATTGTTGATATTAGGTAATTCATATTGTAGTGTATTTATTCCAAATCCCAAATTCTTTGGATGGAGAAAAGGGTAATTTCGTCTTTTACAACTAACATTCCAAGTTTGATTCTTCTAATAATTGTATTAACATATTAATTTTTTGACTTTTATTTGATCAGGTCACAAGAATTATCGGAGCAGGGGTTCAATATTAGTCTTAAAGAAGTATGAAAGGCAAGATTCAACTCTACTTAGTTGGAATTTGATGTTTATCATCTTTGTGTATATCTTTTTAGTTTGTATAGCATTACATTACATAAGGTGTCCCTTAATAACAATTTAGTATTATGTTATATAGTTAGGGAAAACCTCTTAATAACAATGTACAATTAGATCCCCTTAATATAAATGTATTACAATTTTTTGACATGATGTTTTTGGTATATATTTGTTTACATATGGAACAATTATTTGTATGACATTAAATTTATGCAATGGATTCTATTTTTGTATATGATATTTTATTATCTATTATTAAACATTAAATACAAATTTAATTTGAAAATAAGCAAATCTATAAATAATATTTTTTTAAACATTTAAAATTATGATACGCAAAAATGTGTGTCATCTTCATTTATGACATGGCCTTTCTTGACAGGGGCTTCCTTGATACGCATTGCGTGTCATAAACACGCGCGTCGTAAGGTTACGACACGCAAATGCGTGTTGTCTTCCTTTATGACAGGGCCTTCCTTGATATGCATTGCGTGTCATAACCGCGCGTCGTAAATGCGCGTCATAAATGCGCGTCATAAATGCGCGTCGTCTCTCTTTATGACAGGGCCTTCCTTGACACGCATTTGCGCGTCGTCTGAGCGTTTTACGACGCGCAATGAGCGTCGTAAAAGGCCTTTTTTCTAGTAGTGTATGTATCTTATGTTATGGATACCCATGATATGGGTAAGGCGTTGTGGATGATTTGATGATTGTATGGGAGTACCCAAATTTGTTTCCGGAGGACTTGCCTAGGATGACTCTAGAGAGGCAGGTGGAGTTTAGGATTCACTTGGTTCCAGGTGCAGCTTCGATAGCCAAAGCACCATATCGGTTATCTCCTCCAGAGATGCAAGAGTTGTCTACATAGCTGCAGAAGCTGTTAGAGAAGGGGTTCATTTGACTGAGCAGGTCGACATGGGGATCATCGACTCTGTTTGTGAAGAGGAAGGATGAGTTGTATCAGATGTGTAGTGATTACTGGGAGCTGAATACGCTAACGATGAAGAACCGTTATCCACTATCGAGGATTGATGATTTGTTTGACTAGCTTCAGGGTGCATCTTGGTTTTCCAAGATTGATCTACGTTTGGGATATCATTAAATGAGTGTCAGAGAGGAGGATGTGCAGAAGACAACCTTCTAGACTCATTATGGTCATTATGAGTTCGTAGTGATGCCCTTTAGGCTCACCAATGCTCCAGCCGTGTTCATGGACCTCATGAACCGCATATGCAAGCTGATGTTGGATTGGTCTGTGATTATATTCATTGATGACATCCTGGTATATTCCAAGACCCAGGAGCTGCATGAGGAGCACTTGAGGGATGTATTGGATACTTTGAGGATGGAGAGATTGTGTGCAAAGTTCTCCAAGTGTGATTCTAGTTGCGCGAGGTGCAGTTTTTGGGGCACCTTGTCAACCAGAATGGTATTTTGGACGATCTGGCCAAGGTCGAGGCCATGATGAGGTGGGAGGTTATGAGGTCTCCATCTGAGATTCAGAGTTTCCCTGGGTTGGTAGGTTACTATAGGAGGTTCATTCAAGATTTCTCCAAGATAGCGGTTCCTATGAATTGGTTGACGAAGAAGACTGTCACTTTTCGTTGGGAGCCTGAGCAGCACACAACTTTTTAGACCCTGAGACAAAGAATGTGTGAGGCGCTGATGTTGACCCTGCTAGAGGGTTTTGAGGGTTTCGTGGTTTATTGTGATGAGTCGCTCACGGTTTGGGTGTAGTTCTGATGTAGAGGGGTCGCATGATTGCATATGCTTCGCGGCAGCTGAAGACTCACGAGGCGAATTATCCGACACATGATTTAGAGTTGGGGGCTATGGTTTTCTCCCTCAATATTTGGCAACATTACCTTTATGGGGTCCATTGTACTATTTACACGGATCACAAGATCTTGAGGTATCAGATGCATCAGCCAAATCTAGATATGAGGCAGCATCGGTGGTTGCATGTGGTGAAGGATTATGATTGTGAGATCCTTTACCATCTGGGGAAGGGCAGTGTGGTGGTTGATGCTCTCAACCGCAAGGCGGTCGCGGCTCTGATCAGGGATGTCTGTATGAGGATGCCAGTGATTACTCAACTCTAGGAGCATATTTGAGAGGCTCAGGTTGAGGCTATAAAGGAAGAGCACTAGGAGAGTGAGAGCATAGTGAGTTAGGTGGCTTCCTTCGACTATGATATCTGGGGGTGATTAACTATCAATCAGAGGGTGTGGGTTCCTTATTATGGTGGTGTGCGTCAGGTTCTGATATACGAGGCGCATAAATCAAGATTATCTATTCATCCCGGGGCGACAAAGATGTATAGAGATCTTCGTCCTGATTATTGATGGCCCTGTATGAAGCAGGATGTAGCTTGGTATGTGGAGAGGTGCTTGACTTGCAGGAAAGTCAAGGCCGAGCATCAGTGGCCTCACTGAAAGAAGCAACCATTAGACATTCCCGTTTGGAAATAGGAGGAGATCACCATGGATTTCATTAAGAAGTTGTGTTGGACAGCCCTCAGAGTGGATTTGATTTGGGTCATCATGGATCAGTTGACCAAGAGCATGCATTTTATTCCAATTTTAGAGAGTATCTCTGTGGAGAAGTTAGCTGATATATACATCAAGGAGGTTATGGCACGACATGGGGTGCCAGTTTCTGTGGTTTCAGACAGGGACGTTTAGTTTACTTTCAGATTTTGGAAGAGGGTTGCATGAGGAGTTGGGTACTTGTTTGCATTTCGGCACGACTTTCCACCCGTATATTGATGGACAGAGGGAACGGACTATCCAGACCTTGTAGGATATGCTTCAAGCGTGTGTATTGGATTTCGGTGGGAGTTGGGATATGTATCTTCCATTAACAAAAATTTTCATATAACAACAGTTATCATGCCAACACTGATCGACCTCCTTCTGAGATGCTCTATGGGAGGAAGTGTAGGACCCCGATATGTTGGGGTGAGGTCGGTCAGCGAGTTATGGGGAGTACCGAAGTGGTACTCATACTACCGAGTTGATTTAGCAGGTTCATGGTAGACTCCATACAGATCGCAGTCTATAGAAGAGCTACGACAAAAAGCGTCGATCAGGTCTAGAGTTCAAGGTTGGGGATATGGTTCTCCTGAAGGCGTGACCTTGGAAAGCTGTCATCCGATTCAGGAGGAGGGGAAAGTTGGGCCTAGGTACATCGTACCTTTCAGGGTTTTGGCCCTGGTGGGCCAGGTTGCTTATCACTTGGATCTTCCTGAGGATCTTAGTCAGATCCATAACACGTTTCACATCTCTCAGTTGCGGAAATGTTTAGTGGATGATTCTATGTTGGTTCTATTAGAGGATATTCGGGTGGATGCTCGCTTGAATTATATCAAGAGAACGGTGATGATTCTTGAAAGAAATATGTTCGGGTCTACAGTTCCAGGTTGGGGATATGGTTCTCCTGAAAGTGTCACCTTCGAAAGGTGTCATCTGATTCAGGAAGAGGCGCAAGTTGGGCCCTAGGTACATGGGACCTTTCAGGGTTTTGGCCCGAGTAGGCCGGGTTGCTTATCGGCTTATCACTTGGATCTTCCTGAGGAGCTTAGTTAGATCTATAGCATGTTTCACATCTCTCAGTTGCGGAAATGTTTAGTGGATGATTTTGCGATGGTTCCATTGGAGGATATTCAGATGGATGATTGCCTGAATTATATCAAGAGACTGGTGGCGATTCTTGAAAGAAAGATGAAACCCTTGAGGAATAAGGTTGTTGAGTTGGTGAAAGTGCAGTGGCAACACCACAAGGGTTCAAAATAGACGTGGGATCCAAAGGACGAGATGATGGAACACTACCCAAAGTTATTTCGGGCAACAAAATTCGAGGACGAAGTATGATTCAAGTGAGGGAGAATTGTAACATTCGAGATTCAGTATGTTTCTTTTTAACCCTTATTGTAAAAAATCCTCTCAATCTAGTCCTTAGCTAGTATGCAGGGTGTACTCTATGAGTACACTTAGCGTACTAGCTCATTTCAGGATCGCGGGTTCACCTACGTACGTTGGGCGTACGTGGGAGTACGTATGGCATACACAATGCATATGCAAACCCTAATTTTTAGGGTTTTGCCCTATTTAAGCAACTTAAGACACCCTTGGACCTTCTAATGAACAACCTCCATCTATGTATACCCTAAGATCGAAACCCTAATTGTCATTTGTGAGATTTGAGCTTGAAAGTGAGTTTTGGTGGTGTTTCTGGTGAAGTAGAAGAAGAAGACACTTGGAGGTTGCTTGGGAGTTGCTTGAGCTTATAGATCCAGAGTCATCTTCATCTTATTCTTTATGCTCGATCCAACTTAGGGTGTTATTTATGCATTTTTGGGTGTTTTAAGCCATATTTGAATTTATGGTCAAAAGCCATGAAGTTTAGATGTTAGAACATTTGAGGTCCCTTGTCCATAAAAATGAAACCTTTATGAGTTATTTTGGTCCATGCATGTGTTAGGTTATGGCTCTCTTTGAGTTTTGGGTCTTATTAAGACATGCATGAGAGTAAAGATGCCAACTTTACGTGTTAAGTCACCATTTTGGATCAGATCTAAGAGTTTGGCATGATGGCTTAACTGATTAAGTGCTTAATGGGTTGGATTGGTTGTCTGTGGAGTATGCGAGGCATACTCAACTCGTACACTGCACATACCGGCCCCAGAAGAAGTACGCTAAGCGTAAGTCTGAGTATGCCCAACGTACTTAGCTGTTTGACTTTTTGGTTGACTTTTAGGGTTTGGGCCTTGTTGGCCATTGGGCTTCTGACTTTGGGCCATGGATAGACTTTGAGCTTTCTTGGATTTAGGTCCACGATGGTTTTTGGGCCCAATTAGGAAGTTAGGCTATATTGGACCTTAGGATGCCATTTAGGAAATTGGGCTTTTTGAGTAAATAGGTTGGGCCTTGGTTTTAGGCCAAGTAAGAAAAGGGTAAAATGATCTTTTACCCTGGATGTTGGGCAATTAATTTAGATTCTTGATTATGGGTTGAGATCTAATTATTGACTGGATATTATTTGATGATGTTAGCGAGCGGGGATTTTACGAATCAACAGATTGAGATTTTATTTGAAAGATTCAGTAGCTAGAGGTGAGTTTCCTCACTGTGTTTAGCGGGTCGAAGACACCAATGGCGGCCCATGGTTTATTATGATTAGGATGCTAGTTGTATGTGTGACTCTGCATGTATGGTTTTTTTATATGTTTACCAGGTGGGGCACGATGATTATTTTGTATGCTATTTATCTTTGTGGTTATTGCATGTGTTTATGTGTTTGTATGTATACCGAGCGAGGCACGGTGCTAGGCGGGGCCTGATGACTGATAGATCTGTTTTGAGCGGAGCTCGATGCCGGCAGGGCCCATTGTATGTCTGATATGTATGGTATGTGGTATTCTAGGGAACTCACTAAGCTTTGTGCTTACGGTTTTCAGTTTATGTTTCAGCTACTTCTTGTTCGAAGGGGAAGAGCTCGAGATGATTGCGGTGCACACACCATGTTGTTCCTTATTTTATATGACTCTGATTGTACCTGGATGTTATTAGATATACTCTGATTTTACTATGGTTTTATGATATTGTTATGGATAATGGTTTTAGTAATAGAAAAATCAAAATTTTTGGTCTTAATTTTTGAGATGTTACACAGGGTGTGCTATTTGCCCACTAAGACTTCAGGTAGTCTCCAGGGTTGCTGATAACCCATATCGACTTTATGTGTTGTGCTATATGTGATATTTTGGGGAAATCACTAAGCTTTGTGCTTACAATTATTGATTAAATGTATTTCAGGTGCTTCTGAGGATCGCAGAAAGGCGAATGTTTGACCCTACATATTCACCAAGAGATTTTGTTATTGGATATTTTGGACACTCTAATATTTAGATGTGGAATTGTATTTGACATTATGAATTTTATTGGGATGGTTTTTATGAAAACTTTTTTCTATGGATTTAAAAATGAAAAATTTGGTTTGAAAATTTGGATGTTATAGGACTGGAATGCCAATGTGCAATGGGTCTAATCAGTTATCGAACTGGAATACCCTCGGGTCCACAACCATCAGGCTGGATTACCCTTGAGCCTACAACATGAGTTTAACTTGCCTTCCGAGCCCACAACTTATGTCTGGATTGCTCCTGGGTTTGTTGGTCTCCGCACAAAGCAATATTGCCTCAACTTAACTGCACTATGTCGACTTATGTAACAGATGAACATATAACATTAACATATAAACATGCAGGTCTTAACAGATCATTACAACATAACAAAATCCTAAACCAGGATACATAATCTAATGGGACGACATTGGTGCATTCGACCTCGAAGTACAGTGAGGAAAACCCACCTGAACAACTCAATAGAAACTCCATAGCTATCTTAACAACAACAGATCCAACCCAAGCTTCCTAAAACCAAGCCGAGACCAATCCTTAGCTAAATATTCAATTCTATCCAAGTTTGACCAAAAGTCAAACTGGTCAAAAATCAACAGTCAAAGTTAAGGTCAAAATTGTCAACAACAGCTTTCCACGTCGTGGCCTACCTTAGCCACGTCGTCGGCACTAAATGCCAAAATAGTTGGTGATTCCCCAGCTGCCACAGCGTGGTAGCCTAAGGCCACACTGTGGGGACTAGTCTGAATAGTTCAAATGAGCTTAATCCATTTTCTTCCGATTTTAAGAGCTCCAAAGCTCATTGTGATCCTTTCCAAGGTCTTAATGGATAAAGTTTCTAACTTTTTCCATTAGGAAGGTCTAAACCACCAAGATCTAGACTTTAAGTCTCGAAGGGACCCAAAAATGCATCTTTCTCAACTTAATCCATTAACTCCAAGTCTCCAACCTTCATATCTGAATCAACATGATGTATAGATGAATAAAGTTTCTAAATTTATCCGTAATAATATCTCAAGCTTTCAAGATCAAAACTTTATTACCCTCAAAATAACCTAAATGACCAAGATAACTTGCATGATTGAAAGGGAAGGCAAAATATCAACACTTTCCTAGTCCAAAAGGTCCAAGAAAACATTCTAAACAGATTAAAATGGTGTTGAAGTCCATATCTGAAACATACAATGCTCTCGGTACCTTGGAGAGTAATAAAGTTGCAAAATTTATTCCCAACTCTCACTAAAAACTCATAAAAATGGACCAAAACACCAAATACACTTAGATCCAAGATGAATATGTAATAAAACTTGAAACTTTATAACTTACAAATGTCTAGAAGGTAGATGAAAGTTGGGATCTCCAAATGCCAAGCTTTAAGGATCAATCTTGCAAGAAAACATTGCTCTAAAACCACCAAAGATGGATGAGAGAGGTGAGGGGAGGCTCAAATCTTGGAAATGGAGGCTAGGCTTTCTTCCAAGAGGTTGCTAAGAAAATACCCTAAAACATGAATCCTTACCTTTAAATACCTTGAAAACCCTAAAAATTTCGTGGGCTGTGGGCTGCACAATTTTCACGTTCTGAGAATATATACTCACTTATCCAAAATTAGGTAGATAGAATATTAGATAATATATGATGGTGACAATAAATGGATCTTAGGGTAAACCCCATTCCAAGACATAAACCAAGACTTTAATCACTTATCCAAGACATAAACCAAGACTTTAATCACTTATCCAATATTGTCATCATCCAATAAGGTCTAAACCCCATTCCCTTGAAACCTAAGATCCATTTATTGTCCACAATCCCAAAATAAGAAACTTCTTGAAATAGGATGTTACAAGTGAATATTAGATAATATGCGATGGTCCAACATCTATATGCGATGCATTCGAATCGGCAGGAAGTTTCTTATAAATAGATCTTTTCTCTTTGATTTATATGGAAACCACTGATAATCACCAGAAGGTAACCAATTTTAAGTGACCATAAACCCTAGAGGTAACTAGAAGGCTTGAGATACAAGTTAGAGCAAATATCTGAAGGATTAGAAGATAAAAACTCAATCGATAGTCATTTAGTTTGCTAATTTCATCATGTCTAGCATTAATTTATTGATTCCTTTGAGTTTTACTTTTCTGATTATGGGATTAAAACCATATACTTTCAGTTAGAGATCATGAACATTTTATAAATTTTGGTTTGATTATATGAAATGGATATTTTAGTTTTTAATTTATTATGATAGTTCTATCATATATCCATATGTGTTTAAGTTTATGACTTTACTACTTATTGCTGAGAAGTTCTTGAATTATAACTGCTTTATGACCAATAAATTTGTTATGATTAGTGATTGATTAAATCTTAGGATTAAGTAGTTAAAGGTAGTAACTTTGATGTGTCCGAACTTTAGATGACCATTCTATTTAATTAGTAGTTTTTCATTACCATTAAGATCACTAGGGAATGAATCTAACTTAATACAAACTAAATATTGGTAATAGGAATAGTAAATTCATAAACATTTTGTTAAATATGATTAGAATTATTAGGGTTAGAATTTGACCAAAAGGCTTAAACAATATAGGAATCGATGAATAACATAAAATATATGTTGCACCTCACAGAATCAACCATTATTAAAAGGGACAATCAAATATAAGTGAAAATATAGTTTTGTTGATTTTTGCTTGTTTGTTTAAGTTTTAATACAGCCCTCCCCAATTTAATTTTCGTTTCTAGTTTAATTACTTTTTATAAATCTTAACTAAATCATACTCGTTCGCCTTGAACTCGACATCCTAATCTTTAATTTGATGTATTATTACACGATTAGGTACATTCCCTAAGGTGTATAGCAGTTTAGTTCAGGTAAACCTTTTATAAATTTAAAACATGAACATAAATAACACAACATATATATTTAGGTAAAATTTCTAACTTTCATCCGACTTGTACTCTAAACTTATAGTTGCATCCATATCTCATATATATATGCATGAAATGATGTCCAAAACATAAAATTTGTAAAACCATTAGGTAGGAATATTGTGGTTATTTTTTAAACTTATCAAGGTATTCAATAGCTGATGTTTATAAGGTTATTGCCTTATATGAGGGAGAAAACTTAACAACCAATGAAGGTGGATAAAAATCCAGAGTATATGGCCGTTACTACTATATGTATTGTTAATTGTTATATGGCCTTTATGGCGTGATTAATCTTGCATGAAATACTTTTTGAACTTGATTTGAATGTAAATATGATATACTTGATTGAAAATCATTTGAATATCCTAATTGTGTATCATACATATGATGGGCTGTGACATGAAGGACGAGATTTCCTTGAGTTTGACGGAAGAGATTTCTTTAAGTTTGAAGGGAGAGTTTCCTAGAGTTTTGAATTTTAATGTTTACGGATGAAATTTTCAACTCCATTCCGTAAGAGTTATGGTAATTGTCACATTATTCTCTAAAACTTTAAGGATTAATTCCTATTATTTGATATTTGTGGTTATAATTGACTTACTTGTTAGGTCAATGGCAACATGCTGATTCACATGTAGTCTCAATTCGGAGAAGTCGTCGACTATTGGGACCTTAGAATGAAAGGGGGTTATTTAAGCGTAGAGAACTTGGGTTGGGGTTTAGATGCATATGCTTTTACAGTTATAAATTGATAAAAAAAAACTTTATCTAAACTTGTTAACTCATTTATTCATATATGTTGAAAACATTTTCAAATGTTTCTGAAATTAAGACTTGGGAGTTGGATTATTGCCATTACCCAATTCCATTCCAAAGTCTAATTTTTGGTATTACTCATTAGACTCATCATTCCTAACATTATACTTTGAAGACCGAATCTATGGTTAGATTCTTCTTAAAAATTTAGAAGGTCATAGTTTGTTATGGTTCATTTATCTTTTGTAATGATGTCTAATTGATGACCCTCGTATCTGAAACTATACACTTTTAAACTTAACTATTTAATTAAGCTTTGGGACCAAATTTTGGATCAATGACGTAAATTGTTTAGTGTATGATCCCACACTCCCACACATAATTAGTGGTATGCCAATTTGTTTATATTTTGCACACTATTTCTAACAATTAAAAGCATAATTAGTAGTACACCGATTTGTTTATATTTTGCACGCTATTTCTAACAATTGCTTTTAATGGGAGGTGACCAAAGATTTTAATTGTTTCTGCAAAGAAATATGTAAAGAGAAGGGATGGTGGGCGTGTTAGCAACTAGCGGTCATCGGAGAAGATGAATCAAGTGTCGTGGTAGGGTTTGGGTGGTGGTTCTTTATAATATCTAACTTTTTAAATTACTTTAGTAACAATAAATAAATAAATAAATAAATAAATAAATAAATAAAATAAACAAATAAAAGCAGTTACAAAGATAACAAATGTCATTCCACTTCGGCCACTCACCATTCCAAACCATAACAAGCCAACAATTGCCGCACCCAAGGATAAAATCGTTATAATCTTTTTTGTTTTTACTGAACTCTTGTTTTTTTATTTTTTATTTTATTATTATTATTATTTTTGTGAAGGACCAACTATGTAACTTACTCTTACATAAATGAAGATGTAAATAGGAAAAGACCAAGTCATATTTGGTCCAAAAGATGAACCTTCATATATCTTGGGTGATGGGATTAATTTTGATATTATGATTTTATTGAAAACTTCATATAATAATTATATACAACAACAAAAAAAATCTTATCATTTAAGAATGAAAGCGAGTTCGAAAGATAAAGGTGAAAAAAAAAACAATCAAGCAATAGACGGAGCCCGCATCTCATGTTTGTATATCAGTGACGTGAATAATCTAATGGTTTGGTTTCTTTCATATCAATATCATAATAATGATATTATACACAAGTATATTGATGATTGAATACCGAGTCTTTTGTGACAAAAAAAAAAAGTAGAATTGACATTTATTTTTGAGTAATGAGGCATTACACGACCTCCATAAGCACCACACAATTAACCGACAATTATGGTTTTGGGACCGACTTTGACAATCATGTATGCCCCTAGGTAGCCGTTATTGATGGGAATACAAGAAAATTGTGGTTGGTTAAATAAGTTGTTATTAATACAGTTGATTTTTTTTGTTTTTCCTTCACTTTCTAGAAGAATATATATTGTTACTCCATCTACGTGGTTTGGTGCTTCATTGAGGCTTGAGCTATAGGATTGTATGATGTCATACAAATTTGTGTTTACACTTTATACAGTTGCTTACACTAACTTGCTCCACCATAACCAATAAATGGACAAATCAAACTTTTGTTGTTACAGAATTCTTTTGTTTTCCTTCCAATATAATTCGATCCAGTTTTCTCATATGATCGTTACACATTTGCTTAGTTTCTTCATACAACCTATAGGCAATTCTTCTCTTGGTTTCTCTGATCTTATTTATCTACGTATTAAATACGTTGTATTTGAATCCTTAATTGCATCATATTCTTGAGAATTTATAAATAATAAACAACCATTTAAACAAGAAGCTCTATATAATATATATATTTCTGATTTGCATGTCGCTAGTAAATTGGTTTCGTTGCCCCAAATTATTTCAGAGAACAAGTTTAGTGACAAAACCCGTCTACTAATTTGTACGTAAAATGACAATTAAAAGCATTAAAAACATCAAAATCCATATCTTATTTACTATTTAGTATAAATAACATCATAAACTCAATTCAAATAAACACCAAATCCGTTTTTACAATTTTAACCACAAATATGATAAGCGTAAATCTAAAAATTTCCAATAAATAATCCATATATTTTATCTATTATTGTTATTTTTGTAATTTTAATATTTTTTTTAATGGTGTGTCAACCTAAGGTTGAAGCTCATGTAATTGAATCCAGTTTTGTAATATTTAATAATCAAGTTATTTTTGATATTCGGAGTTTTAAAAAAGGGATTATTAATGTTTTTTAGAAAATAACTATTTCGTTTCTTTTCAAGTTGACAATAAATACATATTTAAAAAAAAGGATAATTAACTTATGTTTTATGTATATTTCTTTTAAAGTTGACAATAAATACATTTAATAAAAGGGTAATTACTCATGTTTTATGTATATCTTTATCGATCTCAAGGTTGATATGACAAGATCCATTTTTTATTGCAATTTTACTTTTTTTTTCCCTTAGACCACCCACATTGGGTCTTTTAAAAAGAAGTTGCAATGTCATTAAGCTAGTTTTTAATGCTACTTGGATTTATTCTGTCTATATCTGTAAGGCTTGCAAGTCTTGTAAATAATTTTATATTACTATTTTAATATAACAATCACCGGTGTTGATTTTTTTATAACTATTTTAATGTTACTAATGAATTATGTTGAGTTGGCATTTTTTTTGCAAGACATTAAACATCCACCGGTGTGATGTCTCTTTTATTTTAATTTTTGTTATAAATTTGGTCTGAACATTAAATATTATTATGAATTTGTCTTAAATTTAGTTTAATTTACAAATTAAATTGTCTAGAACTTTTTAATATTTTTTATTGAATTTTTTACAATCTTTTTTTTCTAACTTTTTATGTTTTTTTAACAATTCTTTTACAACATTTATATAATCTTTTATAGAAAAATTTACTACTTGTTGCCTTATTTACAAAAAAGATTGTAAAAAATTCAATAAAAAAATTATATAAATAAGAATGATATGATTAAAGATTGTTATATTTTTAAATCAAAATATTTTTGGAACATAACGTTTTTAAATCATATTATTTTTAATATGGATTCATTTAATTTTGAATAATATTATATTATTTTAAGTCAATATTGTTTTTAACCATATATTTTAGATCATATCAGTTTAAACTATATTAGTTTTAATTATGTCAAGGACTATTAGATTGGTAACTTCGATTGTATAATTTCAATCATATACTAGTTAGATTTAAAATCATATTACTGATCATATCATTTTCAACCAAATTGAGTTTTTTTATAAAAATTTTAGTTTATAAAAAGTTTTGGATAAAAAATATAGCTTATAATAGGCTATAAACTAAAATCCGAGCTCCAATTTTCTTAAAAAAAATTCATGATTAGGATCGTGTTAATGATAAAAAAAAAGTTTTTTGACCGATATATGATGTGAAAATAGGGCTGAAGAATGAAAACACACAAGAGAGTAAAAAAAATCAAGTAATAAAAGACGGATACGTGGCATGAGAATTGACCTGGAGAGTATAAACATGAGAAGGTTTCCAATTTCTTTTATATTATTTTGACAATTATACCTTCAAATCGTTTACCTTTTCGTTTGAAAATTTTTAATAAGATAGAGTTAAAAGATAATGATTTAAAAGGGTAATATATTTTTTAATTTGTACACATTTAGTCACTGAGTTTTTTTTTTCGTCCATTACCCCTTCAACTTGTTAAATTGTATACATTTAGTCCTTATGACCGGTTACTCCAGGTTAGCCGGAAAAATGACTTAATAGGGTAATATATTTATCATTTTGTACACATTTAGTCTTTAATATTTTTGTACACATTTAGTTCTTAATATTTTTTTTGTTGCAAAATAAGTCATTTTTGTTTTTGTATTCATTCAATACTTATGAATGATTTCTTTAGTTTTTTCTCACGACATCTTATGTGGGATAGCCATATGGTGGTGGGATAGTTTCAGGTGGTCCTGCTATATGTTGTAGGCCAAAATACCTGGTGCAGGCCGGCTATAAGCTGTAGGCGCGAAGACTCGAGAAGAGCGGTTGGATTAAGGCGTCATGTCAACAAGCCCTGGGTATTCCATTCCAATGATTTATTGGACCTGTTGCATGTTGGCATTCCAGTCCGATGACTGATTGGGCCAAGGTATACCAATCTGATGAGTGTGAGTCTGTTATGCATGATAATACGTTTGTTGTGTTGGGTATTTTGAGGGAAACTCACTAAACTTTGTGTTTACCCAGTTGTTTATGTTTTCAGGTTCTATCGTTGGTCGTGGGAAGGTGAATGTATGATTGTACACACTCATCAACAATATTGAGGATTACGCATTTCTTATACTACTCTGATTTTCGATAAATGTATTTTGGAATAAATGTTTTTTCTTAATAATGGATTTATAATTAGAGAGTTTTGGCTTATTTAAAAATGAATTTTTTTGGTTGAGAAAATGAGACATTACACATAAACATTAACAGCCGCACACACTCCATCAATGATTGTCCCACGTAAGATGTCGTGAGAAAAACCTAAAGAAAACATTAATAAGTACTGAATGTGTACAAAAACAAAAATGACTTGTTTTGAAACAAAAAAATATTAAGGACTAAATGTGTACAAAAATATTAATTGGAAATTATCTATTTCATGGAAATATTAAGTTTCAGTGTTAAGTATCAAAATATATCATAATATATCATAAGGTATGGTTTATTATGGCATGTACATCTTTTTGCACCAAAAGAGGTTTTTGTCTTATATGGATCTATATGTTTTGTAGTTATAAAAATTAGAAGAGTTTTTATAGAAAAACTAGCTTCTTCTTTCTATAAAATATTCAAGGAGACAATAACGGGAAAAGAAGACATGATTGCATTTATTTAATCATAAAGCCATGTTCTTACACTTGTAGCCTTTTTTTTGCTAGATCCATAGTGTATTAAAGCATCAAGACTCAATGGGTAAGGACTTGGATTAAGATGATTAAAAGGCTTACATGTATTTCTTCTTTTACTAGCTAAAGCCCACAGAATTTTGTGCTTCCTATCTACATATTTTATCTGTTTTTGTCTCTTAAAGTGTTAAGAACACAAAGATGAAGATGATACTTGAATACTCTCTTTGAAGACAAACTAGTTTCTTTGTCTTAAAAGCTTAAGAGATTCTTTTATTACAAGAAGAAGACTAACATCTTATCAAGTTGATTTATTGTTGGTGGATATCTCTAGAGACCATCAACCTTGAAGTTTCATGTCATACTTCATCGACTTCCAATCTCCCATGAGAATCAAAGTCTTCAAAGGTTGTAACACTTTATTTCTATGGTTGTTTTAATCTTTCTGAGTCTTAAAAAATGATCCTTGGCGAGTAAAATAGTTTTAGTTTTATTCAATAGTTTTAAAGCTTCCATAGTCGTTTTTACCGTTTGTAAAACCGAATTTTTGAATAAAAACCCAACACAAAAACCCAACCTATGTTCCATATCCTCATTGGCTTGCATTAATCCTGGATCGTACTTAAGAGGGTTACAATGTTAGCCATGGAGTCTCCATACAACTTCTATTTCTCTCATCAAAGATTATCAATGTTGGCCCCGTCGTTGGGGATATGCATCTTACTTAGTGTGTGGAGGAATGGATTGCAAATCCTTATGTAGTTGAATCCTCTGACTATGATGAAGAGGATGATGAGGGCAATAATGAAGATAATGATGAGGGCAATAATGAAGATGAAGAAGATGATGTTGATGATGTAGAAGATGAATCTGACGCTGACACTAACATATCAATCGTTGATATGGGAGAAGCCTTTGCTTAGGGAATGTCTAACTCTACCCAAGATTGAACCAACACATTCTCTTTTCTTCGGCTTCTACTTTATCAACAAAACCTTCTACGGAAGATATAACACATCACTGATCATTCCCACCTCAAGTGGAAACCATTGATCCACTGATTTAAGTTGTAAGTTCTCCAAGATTAGCATCTCCTCCTCCTCAGGCTGTAATTGTCCCTCCAATGCCAAATCTTGTACAACTTACTGTTACCTTTTAGAGGGGGTCTAGTTCCAACTTCCAAACGACTGTGATCTCCCAGCTCTCCTTATTAGTTTAGATGACTCAGACACTTGGAGAAAGACTAACCAAAGTTAGGAGTGATGTAGCAAACATCAAACTCATAATGATTTTGATTGATGATAATGATGTGATGATTGAAGACACTCTTCCTAGCTCTCCAGGGAATGATCAAACACCTCCACCACCACCACCATTTAGTAATAATCCACCTCAACTACCATCAAATCCTCATCCTCGCACTCATTCTCCACCTTATAAATCCCCTCTCCAAACTGATGATGCCAAAAAGGAGGAGAATAATCAAGAACTTATGATAATGACTACAACTCCACTTCAACCTGAACAATCTGAATCAGAAATGAGGATAATCAAGGAGCAATGGTTGATTTTCAATCAGAAATGAAATAATCAATTTGAGACTGATTATGATGAGTATGAAGGGTTTCTTGATTTGGACTTCATGACACAGACTTCTCTTCCTCTAAGTGTCGTTTATCCTGATGCATATTCTGAGGGGGAGATTCCTCAAGGAACTCATAGTGACATAGAGTCTGATGATGATCAACTAAATCCAAGAAAAAGAAGGAGGAGCAAATGACGTTGAAGATGGAAGTTCCTCAGCCACTAGTAGTTATGCAGCTCCTCCCCCTTCAAAGAAAAGCAAGTTAACAATTAACTTAGAAGAACTGGATGAGAACTGGAAAATGACCATTCAGGAGGTCATAGAACTCATTTTGAAGCATAATGCTTCAGTTCGAAAAAGAAGAGATGAATGTTAATCCATCAAACTTGCTTAGATCCTTGCCTCACATGATGTTCAAGAGACAAATATTCAACGTTTCAATGTTGATGTTACCAAATGAAATAGAGTTTTCGAGCTGAATGATCGAATCAATAGGAAGAAATTTGGAGATGTTCTAGCTCGAAGATATCAACCTGATCCCATCATCAAAGTCAGGTGCTCCAAACCGAAAGATGAATCGCTCAAAATTCATCTAGTCAGAAAGAAGGCAGAGTATAAATACATTGAAGGTGTGTTCGCTCATGAGTTAGTTAAATATGACTACAACGAGTTGATCCAAATTTAGGAGATAATTATAAAACATATATGTGTTCATGCTTAGGAGGTAAAATAGGCAATTCAATATTTGATTAACAAAGTCAAGAAGTTGAACTTAGTGCCTTTATTTGTTCCATCTCAACCATCTACCTCAAATAGAACAAGAAAGCCCAGAATGTCCAAGTCTACTAAGTTCCTCCTTCCATATGGCACATGTTCATTAGGGAACCAAAACATGGTATCTTCTACCTTGATAGTTAGAATCAAATGTGCATTCAACATACTGAAGATCTTCCTGCTGCTTCCACTAAGCATATGTTCAATATTCGTCTTGAGAGAATGTGACATAAAGAGCTAGAACAAGGCTATCATGTGATAATCTCTCTTGAACTCTGTAAACATTTGGCTGATCTTCACTTAGATGGATTTCTGTGGTTGAAGCAAGAGATTTTGACAGAAGCTAAAAACACCTCCAATGATGATTTTGATGATTCGTTTTAAGATTAGTTTTGACATCATCATATAGGGAAGATGGTAAGGTCACACTTTATGATCTGATGAGTCAAAAATACAACACGCTGTCCACCAGCGCCAATGCCAGCATCAACCTGACCAACGGCAACGTGATCCCAATGATCTTAGTGATCGTATGTATATTAGGAAGATATACTCTGTGAATATAGAATAGATATATGATCTGTAATCTTAGTGATTAGGATCAGACCTTTACATGCATTAGAATACATCCTCAAAATAGTGGGATCTCCATTCTTGTAATTGTATATATTGTACCATTATGGTTAAAACCTAATTGACCTTTGTGCCTCGCTTTGTGCTACTGTTTTCTTTGTGAGAACCCTTCTATTAGTGAAAGTACCTTTTTAATCATCCTTGTTGTTCTGTTTCTATTTACTCTTTGTTTTCTTTTTTTTTTCTTTGTTATTCACACTTGAGTGTATCCGATCGATACAAACGTTCACTACACTTGCTTGTGCCCAGAGGACTATAAGGCCAAGTTCGCCTTGAACCTTCTTCGTTTGGGGGTGAAGGATTGGTGGAAGCTAGTGACCGACGCTTATTATCATGCAGATAAAGTCGTGGTGACTTGGGAGCAGTTTACTGATTTGTTGCATGTTGAGTATGTTCCCCTGGTTGAGAGGGAGTGGTTAACCCAGGAGTATCTCTCGTTGAAGCAGACGACATTGTCGGTGACGAAGATCACCAACATGTTTACTAAAAGATCCATGCTCTGCCCCGAGTATGATGCTTCGGAGTAGGTTTAAATGTCCTGTCAGTTGAGCATGCTCAAGATGTATATTTGTGAGTTTGTATCAGCCCATAGGTATACTTCTCTTTCCGAGCTACAGTCGTTTGCTCGGAGGAGGCAGATTGAGATCAAGTGTAACATCCCAAGAATAGAAAGTAAAGATAATAAGAGTAATAGTTTTCTCAAAACATTCATTCATTTGTTCCAAAAGATAAAAAAGAGTAATAGTTTTCTCAAAACATCAGATTCAAATCACAAATAGCCAATGCGGAATAAACTCTGGGGGATGCAGTGTGATCACGTCGGGCCTTTCCCTCTGGAACTGGAAGTACCTGAAAATATTTAAACAACAAACCTTAAGCACAAAGCCTATGAGTTCCCCAAAAATAACATATACAACATATACACACACATGCTCACATAAACACACACACACACACACACATATATATATATATATATATATATATATATATATATATATATACATACATACACACATATAAAAGCACGTAGCTATACTGGGTCCATAACAACCCCGATTCTGTGATATGTGGATATTTAACCATGTATTTCGTGCATATTTTTAATACTTTTAGCTACAATTAAGCGAATTTGGGGACATAAGGTACTTATTGATGAGTTTTGATACAAAATATAAGTTTGTTTTTCACAAAAACCACAACGAAAGTCTTATAAAAATAACAAGTTTATTTTTAGTTTATAACAAACCAAACCATCAAGGATCCATTTATAGAGGTTAGAATGAAATAAAAAACAACCAAAGAGTTTTTATGAATTAAAACCTTTGAAGCCGTTGAACCGACTTGGTTTTGGGGTTGTTGATGAAGATAGCAAAAATTCAAGAATAGAATTTCTCTATGTATCCACCATCAAGAGTAAGGCACTTGCAATGCTAGTTCCTTTTTATTCTTGAGTGTCTTAAGCCTTTAAATGCTCAACTCAAATAATCACTAATGGACCCAACTTAAGGAAGCTTTAAACACCAAATTAATGCACCAAACTTCAAAAGGATGGAAGCTCTTCATACTCATGGCTTTAGAGAGAAAGAAGGGAAGAAAGTAAGAAAAAAAGCTAGTTTTTCATTCAAAGAGTCCCCTTTTATATCCCATGTTGGGTAAGGACTTTACATCAAAATACTCTAAAGTATTTATAGCATTTAGAAGCACGGGGAGACAAAGTATGGAGGTTGACAAGCATCCTTCATATTTTTTAAAACATTCAGCCATACCTCTCAAATGAGGATGGATTCTATAATTTTTATAAACTCAAAGTTTATAAAATATAAAATTTGTCTTTAGGTAAAAGAAAAAAAATCCAACGAGTCCAAAAGGTTGTAAATGGATTTTTAAGTCATACCATATGAAATAATAACTAGTTATACTCTCTTATAATTATTATTTTTCACAAATCAATAATTATTCCGTAATTAATTACAAGAATTGCTACAAAATGTGTCAACTTGATAAAGATGCGACCCTATAGGATCATATATTATTGGCAATGTCGCTCAATACTAATTATTGGGCATATAGATTCAACAATCTCCCACTTGCACAAGATGCATTGCATACTGACATAGACAGTAGCTAACATCTAGCAATGGGCTACTACCCCCTAACAACATATGATGGCTGCCATATCATCAACATCCAATTCCAAGAGCTCTATGTTACAATTGTTACTAAAGGTGTGATATCAATTATTCCTTTGTCTCATACATCATGTTGAACATGAGATATAGATAATGATCAATCTCATTTAGTGTTTAACTTTTAGTAAGGCCTTAGATATCTAACTCTCAACAAAGAAGAGGGACAAATCCCATCTTGACCACTTATGCCCATCAATGTAGTTCATGTCATACCCAACGATGACCCTTATGACTACCTTTTATGGAACAACGTTAAACCATGTCAAAGCACAATAGTTCATACACTTCAAGTCTTAAATATGTATATCGGGTCTAAGAATACAAAGATACAACATTGATCAAAACATCACTCATGACTACGATCCATAAAGTTATTTTAATGCGGATAAGGTCCAATATTCTCCTAATCAAGTATCCACGAATTTGGTAGCAACTCTTTCTATTTTCATCTCCATGAAAATCAACCAATCCACTCATATTAGTCTTACCTCATAGATGCTCCCATAAGTATGAACGACTATGGAAATTTATAATAACCTAGTTATTCAAGGATTTAAATATGCTAATATAGAACACGACAATTATTTAATGATCGAATCATATCCAATATCTCAACTCATTAGAATATATATTGCTTTTATTTTTCCAATATCCAAATACTAAATTTCAATTAAATACATCTACTTATATCAACAAGGCCCGATAGTACCAGATTAACTTGCATGCTTTAGCTAATGAAGGAGCTTTGTTAAGTAGATTTGACAAAGTTGATTTGTATAAACTTTGCAAATACAAACATTTTCAGTTATATATATATATATATATATATATATATATATATATATATATATATATCTCATAGATAGAGAAAACTATTGAGAATATATTAGATGCTTAAATATGAGTTAGATACCGATACTTGCGTAATAGGATTACTCACAGCCATAATAAACTATACATTAAGCATCTTTGTATGTGGTTTTCCAAACCACAATCTACTCTAACTCTGATGTGTAACTGTAATTAAAATCTACATGGAACTACAATCCATGTAACTTTCTCTTCAGTCATAATGAGGACACGCCCGATAATGACTGGGAGTTATCTTAATTTTTTTGAAAGTTTAGCACATGTGTAACAACTTTAAATATAGCTTTCTTTCAAATACTCTGCAGATTAGGAATATTTCTTTAGTTCTCGCAAGTACATTAGAATGTTCCTTTAAGTCACACCTTGACTTATTATCAAATTGCACTATTATCGTTCGACATGCTCTAAGCATACAACTTATCTGGCCTTCTTGCATAATCATGACATATAAGATTAGTCCAATTGCAACAGCATATGGAATACAATCATATATTCTAGTTCAAAACATTCTACTAGGATTTTGAGGAGTGCTCAAAATCATGTCATGTGGTATTTGACAAGATGAACTCTCTCAGAGTCTTTTATCTTAAGCTCTTTAATATCCTTGACAATTAATGCAGTTTTACTTAATCCTTTAAGTTTCCATGATCCATCTATATAGATATTTATTCCAAGAATTAGTATGTCGACTACATATAAGACTAGGAATGTTATTGCGGCCCCACTAGATTTGTAGAAAACACAAGAGTCTTCTTGATTTATAATCAAATCACAATATGTAATTATCTTATAAGAAAGAAGATCCTTACTTTGAGATGTTAGCTTAAAACTTGGAAAGATTTTCATTCAACTATGTTTTCTCTTCTGAAATCTCACTTACTCTTTATATTCGTTGTAACGCCGTGAATTTCAAAATAATTTTTCACAAATTATAAAAACATTTCTCATTTAATTTTCATAAAAACATTAAGTTAAAATCCCAATTCACATCATACAAATCCCAAGATCATATATATATATATATATATATATATATATATATATATATATATATATATATATATATATATCAGAAATCCCACGCGTGTGTACAGATCAAGCCGGCGCCTTCCCACGGTCATCACTAGTACCTGAAACAAACAACACTAACACTGTAAGCAAAAAGCTTAGTGAGTTCCCCAAAATACCACATAAACATATATTAGCTACTCTAGGCTATAACTCTATGGGTCCGTGCACCCAAGCTCTGTGAACCCTCAGGTTCTAACTCTGGGAACCTTCCGGTTCCAACTCTATAAACATGCACAGCATAAATCACATAGACATCATGCAGTACAACACATAGCATACACATAACATACACATACTCTGAGACATAACTCTGATTACCTACTCAAGGTAAAGTATAGTGAGAAGACTCACCTCGGGTATCTCGATAACTCACGAATCCTGGAAATCACTCGTGCTCGATCCTCCGAGCTATAATCCTCCTATAACATCATATATCTCTTAATTAACACTTTTACCACTAAGGTTGACTACCCCTATCAAGTCAACACTGGACAACTCTGGTCAACGGTCAACGGTGACCGGACTCGGCGAGTGCACTAGGGAGACTCGGCGAGTCTAGGCGTTTTCACCAACTCTCTAGGATTCCCTTTTTGACACGTCGAGTATTTCCCTGACTCGACGAGTTCCACCTGGTATGAATCGCGGGGCCACCCCGACTCAACTCGCCGAGTTTCAAGAACAACTCGGCGAGTTCCAGTTCGACTCAATCCACCTGTCAACCCTCTCTAACTCTCCCTGACTCACTGAGTCAACTCATAACTCGGCTAGACCACTCACTGAGTGGTTAAGGTCAATCTTCATGCTACTCGCCGAGTCTGTTCTTCAGACTCGGCGAGTCCATGCCATGCATTAACTCAAACTTGCTTCTGAGGTCAGATCCGCTCCAACAACTCATAGATCTGGCCCTCCTAAGCTTATTTATCACGTAAAGTCCACATCTTGGTGCTCATAACACACCCCATGACTCATAAATGGTGTTTTGACCTTAAGCACAAAGACCCCAATCCAAAACCCCCATGGATTCATAAAAAGCTGGAGCAAAGGGACACTCTGGACCTCCAAAGGTCCAGATCTAGAACCTAACTCGCTTAAGGGGCCAAGGAAGCACTAGATCTAGCCACAAAAGGGCTCAATAAGCCCTAAATCAATATAACATCAACATAACAGAGAATAGCTCGAAGGTAGTACCTCAAATGTGATGTTCTGGACCTCAAATCTTCAGGAAGTGGCTCCTCTTGATTCCCCCTTAGCTATTGCTTCCTTTCCCTTGCAATATAACACCTCCAAGGTCAATAATGGCTCCTTGCTTTGCTCCAAACGCTCAAACTCGCTAGGGTTTCACTCAGGGGTCTGGTGAGCACAAATGACGGCCTTAAGGCCCTTTAAATAGGTCCCAAACCCGAGAAATTAGGGTTTCATTAAACAGCGCGGACTAGCCGAGTCCATACCTTGGACTCGCCGAGTCCAGGTGTGAACCCGCGTCCAGAACCACGATCCTACTCGGCGAGTTTGAGCTCCAACTCTCCGAGTCCCCTCACAAAACACCAAAAACATAAGCATAAAAGATACCTGGAAATCCGGGCTGTTACAACTCTCCCGCACTAGAACTAGACTTCACCCTCGAAGTCTCGCTCTGAAAATAGCTTTGGATGCTGCTCACGCATCTCACGCTCCGGCTCCCAGGTCATCTCTGATCCCTTCCTGTGTTGCCACTGAACCAACACCAGGGGTACCTCCTTGTTCCTTAGAACCTTGATTTTCCGATCTCTGATGGCCACTGGTCTCTCGGCATAATTCAGGCTCGCATCCACCTGAATATCTTCTAATGGAACCACTGCCGACTCATCGGCTATACACTTCCTCAGCTGCGACACATGAAAAGTGTCTTGAATCTGCCCCAACTCTGCTGGCAAATCCAAATGATAGGCTACCCGGCCTACCCTCGCGATCACACGGAATGGACCAATATACCGGGGCCCCAACTTGCCCCTCTTCCTGAATCGAATCACTCCTTTCCAAGGAGAGACCTTCAGGAGAACAAAGTCGCCAACCTGAAACTCAAGCTCGGACCGGCGCCTGTCTGCATAACTCTTCTGTCGGCTCTGAGCGGTCAACAACCTCTGTCTGACCTGCTGAATCTGCTCTGTCGTCTGAAGTACGATCTCTGTACTGCCCATCACCCTCTGCCCAACCTCTCCCCAACAAATGGAGGTCCGACACCTCCTCCCATACAACAGCTCAAAGGGCGGCATACCAATGCTCGAATGATGGTTGTTGTTGTAGGAAAACTCTGCCAAGGGTAAATACACATCCCAGCTACCCCCGAAATCCAACACACATGCTCGGAGCATGTCCTCAAGCGTCTGAATCGTCCGCTCACTCTGACCGTCTGTCTGGGGATGATATGCGGTACTAAAATGCAGTCTAGTACCCAACTCCTCATGAAATTTCTTCCAGAATATGGAAGTGAAGCGCACATCACGGTCTGAAACAACCGAGATCGGCACCCCATGCCGAGATACCACTTCCCTCACATACACCTCCGCCAATTTCTCTGTTGAAGAACCCTCACTGATGGCAAGGAAGTGAGCGCTCTTCGTCAACCTGTCCACAATCACCCAAATTGCATCAACTCCTCTGGCATTCCTCGGCAATTTGGTGATGAAATCCATAGTGATCTATTCCCACTTCCACTCGGGAACCTCCAATGGCTACAACTTGCGATGCGGCCTCTGGTGCTCGGCCTTAACCCTACGGCAGGTCAAGCACCTCTCAACAAATCACGCAACATCCCTCTTCATACAGGGCCACCAATACTCCTTTCTTAAATCCAAATACATCTTAGTGGCCCCCGGATGGATCGAAAATTTCGACCGATGAGCCTCCTCCATCAAAATGGTACGCGTTCCTCCCACAAACGGCACCCAGATACGCCCCTGAAAAGTCATAAGCCCCCGACCATCGGTAACGAACTCTGAAACCAAACCAACAACCCGTTATCTCTTCTGCATCTCAGGTTGCACAGCCTCGGCCTGTGCCTCGCGAATGGCGTCCAATACCAGAGCTATCATGGTCAATCTCAAACATACATCCCGTAGTGGAGTGCTCTCCGCCCTACGGCTCAACGCATCGGCTACCACATTAGCCTTGCCTGGGTGGTATAGGATCTCACAATCATAATCCTTGACCACATCCAACCACTTTCTCTGTCGCATATTTAGGTTGGGCTGATCCATCAAATACTTCAAACTCTTATGGTCCGTGTATATCGTACTCCGAACCCCATACAAGTAGTGACGCCAAATCTTGAGGGCGAACACCACTGCCCCCAACTCTAGATCATGGGTGGGATATCTCGCCTCATGAGGCTTTACCTGCCTTGATGCATATGCTATCACATGCCCTCTCTGCATCAGCACTGCTCCCAGTCCCAAAATCGATGCATCACAATATACCACAAAGTCCTCCATCCCTTCCGGGAGAGCTACTACCGGAGCTTCGCACAACCTTTGGCGAAGTGTCTCAAAGGAGGCCTGCTGCTCGGGGCCCCATGAAAAAGCAACACCCTTCCGGGTCAATCTGGTGAGTGGCACTGCGATCTTAGAGAAATCCCTGATAAACCTCCGATAATACCCCGCCAAACCTAGGAAACTCCTGATCTCGGAGGGTGACTTCGGCACCTCCCAACTCATCACCGCCTCAACCTTGGCCGGATCGACCAATATCCCTTCCTGGTTAACGAGATGTCCTAAGAACTGGACCTCTCGCAACCAGAAATCACACTTGGAGAATTTGGCATAAAGCCTCTCCGATCTCAGAACTCCGAGAACCTCTCTCAGATGCTCCTCATGCTGCTCTCTAGATCTCGAATATACCAGAATGTCGTCGATAAACACAATCACCGACTGATCCAACATCGACCTACACACTCAGTTCATGAGATCCATGAACACCGTCGGGGCATTGGTGAGCCCAAAAGGCATCACCACAAACTCATAATGCCCATAACGCGTCCTGAACGCTGTCTTCTGGACGTCCTCATCCCGCACCCTCACCTAATGATATCCAGACCTCAAATCGATCTTGGAGAACCAAGATGCTCCCTGTAACTGATCGAACAAATCATTGATCCTCGGCAACGGGTAACGGTTCTTGACCGTCAGCTTGTTCAACTCTCGGTAATCAATGCACATCCGGTGTGAACCATCCTTTTTCTTGACGAACAGGATAGGCGCTCCCCACGGCGAGCTGCTTGGCCGAATAAACCCCTTCCCCAGCAGCTCCTGGAGCTGTGAGGATAACTCTTGCATCTCTGGACGTGCAAGGCGATAAGGCACCTTAGCGATAGGTGCAGCCCCCCGGAACCAAATCGATACTGAACTCCACTTGCCTCACAGGAGGCACACCCGACAACTCCTCGGGAAAAACATCCGGGAACTCACGCACCACCGGAACCTCCTCAACTGAACTCGGCCTCTCGGAAACCACGCGTGTATCCATCACATACGCCACAAAACCCTTACAACCCTGCTGTAGACACTGTCTCGCCCTAGCGGCCGAACAAAACGTTGATCCTGAACGTGTACCCTCGCCGTACACCGAAAGAACTCCCCCACTAGGGTCTCGTATGGTCACCAGCTGACGCTCGCATTCGATAACCGCACCGAATCTGCTCAACCAGTCCATGCCCACAATGACACAGACATCACCCATCGCAATAGGAACCAGATCAATCGGGAACTCAACACCAAAAATCTCGACTACGCAACCTCGGAGAACCTCCGTGGCATATATCACCCTCTCATCAGCTATGGAAACTCTCAGAGGCCGACTCAACGCCTCACGACTAACACTGATATGCTGACTAAAAGCCAAAGATACAAAAGACCGACTCGCACCCGAGTCAAATAACACCAAGGCAGGTACAAAATTCACAAGAAAAGTACCTACGCATAACATAACATAAGCATAATATCTCAACATCAAAATAAATATATGAAAGAATACATACCAGCCACGACATCGGGCGCTGCGCGGACCTTCTCCACGGTCAGCTGAAAAGCTCTCCCTCGTGCCCTCGGCGCCTCGGCCTTCACCGGCCGACTCTCTGTAGCTCTGATGGCGGCAGGGGCGGATCCCTGAGGTGCTCCCTGAGCTGATCCCCGCAACTGCGGACACTCCGCCTTCCGGTGTCTGGTCTGGTTGCAGTGAAAACACACTGCAAACCCCTTGGGGCAGTCCTTGGCCATATGCCCTTCCTTGCCACACTTGTAGCAAGATCCCGCTCTGCAGACTCCATCATGACCCTTGCCACACTTCCCACAAGTGCGGCCCTTCTGGCTCCCTGGTTTGGGATCAGCGGGCTTGGCCCGCTTGGCTGCCGGCTGAGACTGTGCCGGTCGCCGATCCCTCCCCTGAGACTCCGCCTCTTCCCTGGCCTGAGTCTCTAGCTCAATCTCCCTCTTCCGGGCATTTGCCTGAAGCTCCGCAAATGTCCGGTACGAGGAGTTCGCCGCGAACTCCCGAATATCCCGCCTCAAAATGCTCAAATAACGGCTCATACGTGCCTGCTCCGTAGACACATGCTTAGGGCAGAACATCGCCCTCTCATGGAACATCCTGGTAATCACCGTAGCAGACTCAGTACCCTGCTTGAGGGTCAGAAACTCCTGGGCCAAACGCTCCCTCTCCACCTGGGGAACGTACTCATCTTGAAACATGGTAGTGAATCTCTCCCAGGTTACTGCCACAAGCTCAGCAGGCGTAAAATGCGCCGTCACAAACTTCCACTAGTCCTTCGCTCCCAGGCGAAGCTGGTTCAGCGCGAACTGAACCTTCAAATGCTCAGGAGATGAGCAAGTGAAGAAACACCCCTCTATATCAGATATCCACCTCATAGCTGCCACCGGATCCTGGGTCCCATCAAACTCTGGTGGTTTTGTGTTGCTGAACTCCCGGAACAGCAACGCATCACCACCTTGCGGCCTCGCGGCAGCAATCGCTGCGGTGGCCGCTGCAACAACAGCCTCAGAAAGAGCGGCATAACGCTCGTCAAAGGTCTCAATCAGCGTGGTCTTTATAGACCCAAACATCTCCGGTATCTCTGCCCTGATGGCCGCAGCCACCTCCTCATGGATGATCCGGCGGATCTCCTCATCACTGGTACCACTGCTCTCAGGCATCAAGCGTGTCCTTACCATGATCTACCTATGAAATACAACATACGATAAATTAGAACCCATACGAGCATACTCACACTCGTCAACTCTTTCCTCCTTGATCCTTGGTATTCCCAAGATTCTTACTTGGGCTGTACACCGCTCCGGTGCTTTCAGTAGTACGGGCCCAATACTACTGTCCACACCGTATCAGAATACACTCCAAGTCCTCCTCTTCGGATCCCAAATTCCAAGTACTCTATCATGCATAGACCTCCCTCTAATAGATCTCTCACAAGCCCCTCGCTGCTACCTACTCACTCTCAAGCATCTCATAGCAGCTCACCTCTTCCTAGGCTAAGGCATCACAAATCAGGCCACTCTAGTCCTAATAGGAATACCTAGCCTACTCTAGCATGCGGATACATCATATCAATATCAATATCACATAACATAAGGGTATTTTGGGAAATCACCGTTCAGGCGCGGACTGATCGTACACACAACTCTGCTCTGCGTTTTTTTCAAAATCTTTTATTTTTTTGAAAATACTTCTCAAATCCTCAGTTTGAGTTCAAATATGCCCGAAGGTGTACTCGAATCCCTCAAACCAAGGCTCTGATACCAACTTGTAACGCCGTGAATTTCAAAATAATTTTTCACAAATTATAAAAACATTTCTCATTTAATTTTCATAAAAACATTAAGTTAAAATCTCAATTCACATCATACAAATCCCAAGATCATATATATATATATATATATATATATATATATATATATATATATATATATATATATCAGAAATCCCATGCGTGTGTACAGATCAAGCCGGCACCTTCCCACGGTCATCACTAGTATCTGAAACAAACAACACTAACACTGTAAGCACAAAGCTCAGTGAGTTCCCCAAAATACCACATAAACATATATTAACCACTCTAGGCTATAAATCTATGGGTCCGTGCACCCAAGCTCTGTGAACCCTCAGGTTCTAACTCTGGGAACCTTCCGGTTCCAACTCTATAAACATGCACAACATAAATCACATAGACATCATGCAGTACAACACATAGAATACACATAACATACACATACTCTGACACATAACTCTGATTACCTACTTAAGGTAAAGTATAGTGAGAAGACTCACCTCGGGTATCTCGATAACTCGCGAATCCTGGAAATCACTCGTGCTCGATCCTCCGAGCTATAATCCTCCTATAACATCATATATCTCTTAATTAACACTTTTACCACTAAGGTTGACTACCCCTATCAAGTCAACACTGGACAACTCTGGTCAACGGTCAACGGTGACCGGACTCGGCGAGTGCACTAGGGAGACTCGGCGAGTCTAGGCGTTTTCACCAACTCTCTAGGATTCCCTTTTTGACACGTCGAGTATTCCCCTGACTCGACGAGTTCCACCTGGTATGAATCGCGGGGCCACCCCGACTCAACTCGCCGAGTTTCAAGAACAACTCGGCGAGTTCCAGTTCGACTCAATCCACCTGTCAACCCTCTCTAACTCTCCCTGACTCACTGAGTCAACTCATAACTCGGCTAGACCACTCACTGAGTGGTTAAGGTCAATCTTCATGCTACTCGCCGAGTCTGTTCTTCAGACTCGGCGAGTCCATGCCATGCATTAACTCAAACTTGCTTCTGAGGTCAGATCCGCTCCAACAACTCATAGATCTGGCCCTCCTAAGCTTATTTATCACGTAAAGTCCACATCTTGGTGCTCATAACACACCCCATGACTCATAAATGGTGTTTTGACCTTAAGCACAAAGACCCCAATCCAAAACCCCCATGGATTCATAAAAAGCTGGAGCAAAGGGACACTCTGGACCTCCAAAGGTCCAGATCTAGAACCTAACTCGCTTAAGGGGCCAAGGAAGCACTAGATCTAGCCACAAAAGGGCTCAATAAGCCCTAAATCAATATAAACATCAACATAACAGAGAATAGCTCGAAGGTAGTACCTCAAATGTGATGTTCTGGACCTCAAATCTTCAGGAAGTGGCTCCTCTTGATTCCCCCTTAGCTATTGCTTCCTTTCCCTTGCAATATAACACCTCCAAGGTCAATAATGGCTCCTTGCTTTGCTCCAAACGCTCAAACTCGCTAGGGTTTCACTCAGGGGTCTGGTGAGCACAAATGACGGCCTTAAGGCCCTTTAAATAGGTCCCAAACCCGAGAAATTAGGGTTTCATTAAACAGCGCGGACTTGCCGAGTCCATACCTTGGACTCGCCGAGTCCAGGCGCGAACCCGCGTCGAGAACCGCGATCCTACTCGGCGAGTTTGAGCTCCAACTCGCCGAGTCTCCTCACAAAACACCAAGAAGACTTGGTTTAAAAAACTTATTTTCTTTATCACAACGAAAGGTTAACGATGATCTCATTAAGTTGTATTTCAATCTTCACTATGAAACAATTTGAGAAAATCAAAAATTCCAACAATAACGAATAAAAGTCATCATGAAATTGACTAAGCATCTATCACCAAATCAATTCATGAATTGAAAATTACATACCTCACTTATGTATAATTCTTTGTCAAACCTTTTTTCTTTAACTACTAATAGATAAATACACTTGTGAATCATCTTCCCATATAAATAGGACTCACATATATCAAATGAATCATGCTCATTTGCCTTCAAAAATTCCATCCTACTAAAGTTTGTATATGTGTTTCATATTTATATAGTCATGATGATTATGGCGTAGATAAGTTTCAATCAATTATGATTTGATTGTTTACGTGCTATGATCAGAACTATTACTTTAATGAAAACTTATAGATTTTCTTCATAATTAACATTATGAGAAAATATTCTTTAACACAAAATACATCGTTTCAGTACATGAATGTGAACATCCATTTAAACGATAAGAAAATCTAGATTTATTCATAAATTTACAACTATTACATGTTCCTATAAAATATGTACAAAACATTTATTGTTTAAATACAGACTATAACAACACTTGTTATATCTTTAGCATGAAATATCATTTGTATGTAATCAGTTAATTATTTCTTCCAATCATTAGCACATAATATTAATTATTAGTGTCACCTGAAGTATAAGATACTCAAGTGAATGGTGGAAAAATAAATAGTTCTATCATATAGATATCTAAAGTCTTGGTCATGCCAGACTTCCTCAACTTGGTGAGATTAGAGAAGCAGTTTCTCTTTCAATGTCCAGTTTATTTCACAATAGAAACAACATTAATCATTTAGATCCTTTCTCAATTTCTGTGTTTATGTTGTATTTCCCTTAACTAAGCTAGAAGTCTATTTGAGTACACAATCTCTTAGACTTCCACTATTCAATTCTTGAAAAAACTTGAAGCATTTTCTACTATTTTGTTGAATATTTGTTTTACTTGATGAGACATCTAATATGTATCATAATTATCCAATAATTTATGCAAGTTAAGGTTAATTACTATAGTATGATGTGAGACACATCAATATCATCACAATATCATGATCAAACTGACTGACTTACTGAGGTTATTTAGGTATATGATCTTTCAGTATATATATAATTTCTATTTATCCTTAAGGTAGAACCTTAAGATTTTATACCAGTTATAGAAATTATAATTATCAAATGTCATTGTCTCTTGAAACTCGACAAGAGAGAGGTTTTGCAGGGCGAAAGAGTATTAACAGTTATAAACAAAATTTAACAAAGTTTCATTTTGAGTTTTCAATATTAGGTCTTTAAAATTAATACCTTTTATTGTTTCTTAAAACATTAATTTATTAAAGTCTAGGATCAAAGTAATGAAACAAGCTAATGGTTAGGTGACCTTTAACCCATAAACTTTATCAAACTCGGTAGGTAGCGATTACCAATTGCATACAATATGTAACTCCTAGATTATAGGATCCTAAACAACTACTATTTAACTTGACATGTTTATCCCATCTATGCCTCGGACCTCTCATGTTTAAGTGACCTTTATCACACAAGATTCTAATCAACTCACCCTACTTAAAACAACTTGTAGTATTGCAAATAACCAGTTACAAGGTCACCCTTTAGACATCAGAAACTGCAAAAAAAAATCCAAACATCATAAGACTCTCCTAATAACCAGGTGGCCATGTGATACTAAGACCATACAAATGATATCGAGTGTTCTTCAAAAGGATGACACTTACTTGCAATTTTTAAGAAAAAGTTTTATATATGTTTTACAATTATAGTTTATAAAAACATGGTCTCATGAATATTGCATGCATCCAACAATTCATGTACCCTTTTGTAAAATTCATATCACTTGTTATGAGGTTCATTAGCTACCAAATAAAACTTCATTTTTTTTGCCATTAGTCGCGATCAATTATAAACGAAAATATGATATTTTAAAGTTGAGTCGTAGATCGGTTTATGAACTGGTAAAAGTCTTAATAAATTTCATTTTATACTTATGACTTGGAGTTTTGGATGAGTTCTAAAATCATAATTTCAAATCTCCTTTTAACAATCAAAATCTTATGACTTCACGAATTTGTAGAATAAACTCATTTTATTTTATAAACTCAATTTTATGCATTTTATGATAAAAGTCACATTTTGATAAACCAAAATGTGGATGATGATACTTTTGTTTTAAATCTCATTTGACATGCATAAAACATAATATCAACATGTTGCGTTATGTTTAAAAACATCAATATCATATATTAAGTTTTGACGCAAAAAATAATCAGTAGTTTTATTATTTGTCGTTATAACGCTACAAACCGATTTTTGTATTTTTAATAAAAACTCCTTATTTATTATAAAGACATGGAATTTATATAATGTTTAAACAAATTTTAAACCATTTCAATTATTTAAAATTGGGTATTTATAAGTTTTACAATGAAATTATTTTTAACAAAAAATCGATTTTTAACCGGTAACCGGTAAAAACGTTTTCATAATTATCAATTTATAAACATCTTATTTTATCTTTTAAATATCTTTTACTCAAACTCCAAATGATATTATCTTATGTTAAAATGATGTTTGACATGTAACACTCATTTTCATACACCAAACATAACATACAATACCACAAAAATAAACATCACATGCATGCATTATAATGTGTATAAACCAAGTCATGTCTAGTTAAATTTTTGTGACCCATCACTCGAATTATTAAATATTTTCTAAAGAACTTAAGGGACACTTCAAAAGGCCTTGAAGCTTCTACTTGTCAAGTCAACTGTTTCTTGCAAAATACATCAAATCTTCATGTTTTAAAAGTTGTTGCATTTAAACCCTTAAGACTATAATTAAGCCCAAAACCAAAAGTAGAAGCTTATGGTTGGGATTATGGTCTCAAGTGGTTAAATCATCTTCAAAATGTTCATCTCTTCACCTTGTTACATTTAAAAAAGAAATGAAACTAGTCTAACTAATTTATTACAATAACTCAACAAATGAAAAAAATACCTATTTATCTATTACATTTTTACGAATAAGTAAATATTAGACAAACACAACACAAACGTTCAAATGAATTGCTTATACACAAAAACCTATCAAATATTATAACAAAAAACTTTTTTATCTAAGAAAACTTTTATATAACCAAAATGCATGAAAAATAGTTATATATAAAAATGAACATTTTTAACCAAAAAGTTGCCAAATAAGTTAAATATGACTTTTTCTTAACCAAAAAAATTCATGTTTGTTTTCCCAAAACCAAAGATTATCAAACATAAAAAATCATTCTAACATATAAAAGATGGCTCTGATACCTCTGATGGGGTTTGATACAAAATATAATTTTGTTTTTCACAAAAGCCGCAATGGAAGTCTTATAAAAATAACAAGTTTATTTTTAGTTTATAACAAAACCAAACCATAAAGGATCCATTGATAGAGGTTAGAATGAAATAAAAAACAACCAAAGAGTTTTTTAGAATAACAACCTTTGAAGCCTTTGAACTCACTTGGTTTTGGGGTGTTGATGAAGATAGCAAAAATTCAAGAATAGAATTTCTCTGTGTATCCACCATCAAGACTAAGGTACTTCAAATGCTAGTTCCTTCTTGTATTCTTGAGTGTCTTAAGCATTTAAGTGCTTAAATCAAATAATCACTAATGGAGACAACTCAAGGATGCTTTAAACACCAAATTAAAGCACCAAACTTCAAAAGGAAGGAAGCTCTTCATACTCATGGTTTTCGAGAGAAAGAAGGGAAGAAAGTAAGACAAAAAAACTAGCTAGTTTTTCATGCAAAGAGTCCCCTTTTATATCCCATGCAGGGTAAGGACTTTACATTAAAATACTCTAAAGTATTTTTAGCCTTTAGAAGCATGGAGGTTGACAAGAGGATGCATTATTTAGTTTTTATAAACTTAAAGTTTATAAAATATAAACTTTGTCTTTAGGTGAAAGACAAAGAATCCAACTAGTCCAAAAGGTTATGCATGACTTATTAATTCATACCATATGAAATAATAACTTGTTATACTCTATTATAATTATTATTGTTACAAATCAATAATTATTCCCTAATTAAATACAATATTATTTATTATTAATCATATTAATAATAAACATACAAAATGGGCCAACTTGATAAATGTCTGACCCCATAGGAACATATATTATTAGTAATGTCACTCAATAATGATTCTTAAGCATATAGATTCAACAGTTATTATGGTTGAAATCTATTTTGTAGTAGAAAAGCCTTGCTCAAGATGAAAAGGAAGAAAACTAGGAGTTGGAAGCAGGAAAATATGGGCTAAGTAAAAAAGAAGACAAATAAGGCTTGAAGACTGAAGCCCACGATGTGGTGATCACCAACCATGACGTGACAATTGGAGGCTTCATGATCCTTGAGCTAACTTGGAGAATATGGGATTTCATAAAAAGCCACAACGTGGTGCCTATTCACCATGTCTTCGCGATCAGATTTATGGAAACTATATATATTCGAACATTAGGTCGAATGGGGAGACTTCTAGCCGGTTTTTTGAGGAGGATTGTGACTAAAAGCTTCTGGAAAACCTCAGGAAGATAAGAAATCGATCGGAGATCAAGATTTGAAGAGATTTAGAAGAATTATACATAGATCTATTTGGTTTGCTAAGCATTACTCATGTCTAGTCTAAATTGCAATGATTTAGTGTGTTTTTTTGCCATTATGAGAGGCTAAAAACCTTATACTTCTGTTTGGGAAGATGAACATGATCCTTATGTGTTGATTTCGATTTATGGATGATTAATGTAGATTTTACTTGTGTTTCATAATTAAAATCCTAGCACGTTGAAGTTCAAGGTTATGTTGCTTATTAATCAAGTTCTGTGTGATAGATGATCATTCGAGTTGCATGAATTTGTTACCTAATTCTTTATGATAAATAAATAATTAGAGCTAGGATTAATCACATCTTAGATTAGGTAATTAAAGATAGTAACTTTACTGTGTTAGAGAGCATAATTAATCTTAATTTGTGCATGGTCGCCTAACTTGATCATAGGGAAGTAGCTATTAGATTTATCATTCATAGTCTAATTTGTGATTATTATCGATTTTGTGTTTAACTTGTACTTAATCATTGCATGGTAATTCATAAATTGGTACATCTAGGTATTTGATCATAATAGGTATTTAATGAATTGATAATCAATATAATCCATCCATTAGAAATCAACCATAGAAGAAGGTGAAATCGTAACTGAACAGAAGTACTCTTTAATCTTGAAGTAAATTCGTTTTCTTTGCTTATTTAGTTGTTAATTTGATAATAGTTTGATTTAAATTCTTCTGATCTTGAAAAATTAGTAAAACCACCTAATTTATGTTTGTTTCCTAGTTTAATTAGAAGCGATTATTTTATTTAATTAGATTATGTCCCATGTGTTCGACACCTGACTTACCCAAGATATTCTATAATTTGAATAAGTACACTGCCTATAGGTGCATAAATTAGTTAAAGTAGTTAGGTTTATAAATTTATAATTAGTGGTAGTATATAAATTGCACATTAGTCTGTATCAACCCCGAGCCCATATTGACTCTAACCCTAAATCAGATCCATTGAGTCCGTATCAACCCCGGGTCTGTAATGACTCTAAGCCCAGATCGGGTCCATACAACATACAAGCATATCAGCAAGAGTCATAAAGAGATCATGCACAATCGAGACCCAGTGTCCTATAATATAGTGAGAAGACTTACCTGAATCATGAAATAAGCTAAACCACAGCTCAATGCCCCGCAACAGATGTCATAACACTCCTATCAGAACATACAAGGTCCAACCTTAGTCTACACACTAGAACCAACAATCTTGCCAAAAAGTCAACCCAGGTCAACAAGTCAATGTTCCAAAAAAATCACCTCGTTGAATTGCCACGACGTCGCCTTCCATTGGTCATGTCGTAGCAGCTTAATGATAAAATAGTCAAGTTCCTCCCCATTCGCCATGTTGTGGCGGCTAGATGTTACACCGTGGGAATTCGGTTTCAAGAATTTAATGCATTAAGTTGTTTTCCAACTATTCCAAGAGCTCTAAAGTTCAGATATGGTACACCCCAAGGTCTTAATGGATAAAGTTTCCAACTTTATCCCTTAAATCATTCCAATAATCCAAAGGTCTTAATGGATACAGTTTCCAACTTCATACCTTAATGATTATTTAAGACATGAGCTCATCCTTTAAGCTCTTAATCACTAAAGCAATCTAATCAAACTTTCCAGAAGACTTTTATACTCCATAAGCATCATAAAGATTAGTGTTTATGGACATGCATGTCCAATGAATGTCTCTCCCAAACTAGGTAAAAATCATGGAATAAATGAACTCAAACTTGTGCATGAGGCCAAATACACTAAGGAACACTAGATCTGAAACGTATAATCTCAAATAGACCTCAAGGATCCATAAAGTTGCCAACTTTATGTAAGCCATTCCTTTAAACTCTTACAATATGAAAAAAAGGGATAATAACCCTAGATCTAAAAGCACAAACTAGAAATCTAGGAACTCGAATACTCACAAGGGTCCAAAATATGCTAAAGAGGGTGATGATGAAGTTTACACATTAGATCAATGCACCAAAACACCTTCTTCTTCTTCTTCTTCATGTCATCAAGAATACCAAAAGTAAACTAGGTTAGGGTAGAGGGTTGGAGGCTGAAGAAAATCCCATAATCCTCTGGAAATGTTGCTTAAATAGGAGAGGAAACACTAAAATTGCAAGTTTGGGACAGAACAGTTGGCACACCATGGCTAACCTACTGCTACGTCGTGGCACTCATCAAAACACGCGTCCCATTTAATTCATACCACATCGTGGGAATCCTTGCACCACTTCGTGGAACAAAGTTATTCCCAAAACTACTCTTTGATCCTCGATAATGGTAAGCTAAACCAATCTGGAATACTGGTGTTACAACACTCTCCCACTTAAATTAGATTTTGTCCACAAAATCATTCGAAACTGCTCCCTTTACCACACCATTCAATCCTCGTAGAAATCACATACCCTGACAAAGAATGAACCTTAACACTCTGTTCTCCACCAACAAGAAAAGATACATCTACTCTGACAGAAAACAGAAAACCCTATACTACGTCTGACTTCCAGACAGACATAACTATTCCATACCACACCCATAAGGACTCCACTTCACAACCCGAACCAAATGAAACCCTCCAACCCTGAATTATCACGTTGCTAACTGGAAAACCGATATCCTGACCGTTAACTGTTAACCTTGATCCTTAAAATATACACGACTCCCACCATAGGTCTCAACCATTGGTGCCAAACCAATACATAGCTCACATCCTGATAACCAAAAATCCGCATATCCAATCTATCCGATATTCCATGATTCCATGCTGACCTTCAAATAAACTAGGGTATAGAATCCCTGACCGTTTGCTGACACTGACAACCCCACACATGGTCGCATAACGTGATTCCATGATAACCTAGCGTACCTGCTACATGGATCCAACCCACTGGCCACTGAACTTCCTACCTACAAACTTGTTGTAATGCCCCAAACCTTCCAGTCGCTACTGGGTCCCACCCTCACAAGTCATACACTTACTGATTCGCAATACCCAGTGACATCATCTAATATACTCAAATGTTAAGAACACACAGCACCCTGATCTTGCCAACGTTCCAACACTGTCTTGGGGACTCACCACCAATACTACATGCTTTGAGAATAACCTTTGATGTTTAAATAGTCCACTCACCTAAGATAACATAACCAAATGGTCCTCGCCCACGAGTCTTACCCAAGCTAGCATAGCCAAACGAGCCTAGCCCTCAACCAAGAGTTATACTAGTCTACCTACTGATACAACTCTAACAATCTTCCTGCTTTAACACAAAGCGACTAAATAACAATAACGAGCCTGACTCAACCCTAAGAAAGGCTGTGATCCCCTCATAGTCTTACAACCATTACCGCAACAGCCAAACTCATCCGACTTAATACTACGGGCCAGCCCGTAGTCTTGCCATACATCTTATGGTCTTGCCAACTATTCACAAAACCGAACCAAAATCAACATGAGCCAACACCTCAACCTGCTAAACCCAAACAGGTGTTCGGGTCATGTTTCGAACTCCAAAGCACATTCCCCTAATACAATTCAAAATCCTTGAGCAATCTCAACTAATGACAAAGAACAAATAAACCCACTATCAGAACAGATGACTCACCAATCCTACAACTCACTTGCTGAAAGATCGATGCACCCAAAACATCGTCAACTGATACAACTCGAACATTGTTAAACAATCTCAACAGTTGAACAAATCTGTACGAAAATGCATCACCCACACCCAAAATTTGATTGGTCATAACCTCTCATATCCTACTAATGATAGTGATCGGTTCAACGAGCTCATTAACCATCAACTGACATTCAACCGGAGCGACACAAGTACCTCAAAACTTTGTCTTTGTTGTCCCAGAAGGAAAAACTGGCTACCACGAGACCGTTACCTAGAAACTTTTGATGAGAGGACCATACAAACATCCCTGAAACATGAACCTAGCTGCAAATCAACATGCACTCAAGTTCTGACCAATCCCTTACACCTATCTATCATGTAAGATCTTAACCATCTCGAATTCCAATAATCCACTAAACTTACACTGCAACTTCCTTTTACCCATTATGCTGGAACCATTCAAATCAATTGAGTTGTTGATCCTCCAAGCAGAACACTCAACTTACTCCTACCTAGGTCTCATTCCCTCATTGGTCGTCGCCTTTCTAATTGGCGCCTACAACCGACTCACCCAGTGTGACATCCCCAAAATCACGGCCAGAAAAGACCGGTTTGTTTATGATTTGTGTAAAAATCAGAGTAACCTTTTAATAAAAGAGTTGCAGAATTTGTCCCAAAACAAAATATGATAAAGATTTATCAAAAGCATTTCCATGGAAATGTATTTCATTAAAAGACTTGGGGTGTCATGTTTGTACAGATCAAAAGCATAAACAGTACAATTAAAGCCTTACTACATTATTTCATATCTACAGGCCTATATCCGTAATCCCTCGTCCAAACATCATATCTATGCTCAAGCACCACTACCTGTAATACATAAAACTGAGTGGGTCAGGCTAGAGCACATAGGGTTTTCAACCCACAATATATAAGTTTATTAACTTTATCAAACCAAACAAACCCGATTTCTCATTCCCGTTATCCTCACTTTACGTCCCTAAGATATCTAACACAAGGGACCTAGTCTAAGGACTATCATCGTGATGGACACTACTACTAAGGGGATTCCTCAGCAGTAAATATCCTTAAGGCAACCATTTGGGGGATGGAGTACATCTGGTGAGCACACAGTTCAAATAAACACACAGTTCGAATAAACACCTACAGGTTGCGAGCCTGCTAGTGTTCCACTGGACTGTCTAGAATAGTCCGTGGTTGTCATCTATACTCCGCTAGATGACTAGATCATCAATAACATCTACAACGAAGCCTCTCAATATTTCATTTTTATCACACAGCAACTAACACATCTACCCATGTTTTACCCCAACATTTTCGTAGATATAAAATACATATACAGTTTAAATCATTGAATACATGTATAAAAACATTCATCCAACACAGATAGCAAGTATTCAGATAATATGCACACATAGCACGTAATTTATATAAAATACTTCATATCTATGTGTAAGCTGAAAGTAACTATGCACTCACCTGAAAGGTGGTGACTCAGCACTCGGACAACGCTTCGATACTCTCAAAACGATTTTCCTTCGATAAAACCTAGTACCAATACCACTAGGGTTTAGTCTAACGATAACCGCGACAAATTAATTAGTCTGACTATTATTATTATTATATAAGCGTTAATAACACTCAATATAACTCATAATAATAGCCCAAATAATTATTTTAAGGACCTAATAACATTCCTATAATTGTTTGAAAGTTATATTAAAAATTGCGTAAGCGTAGCACACTTATAGCGAATTTTATCGAAAACCAGAACTTATTGGGAGCAGCGTTTCGAAACCAAAAGGCTCTTTTTCTCGGGACACCGGGAGCCTCGGGGCTTCCTTAGGGTGCTAGGTATTTTCCTAGGGCTTAGGGGGTGGTTTGGGAAGCTAGAGAGAGAAAAGATTTTGGTGTGAAAAATGCGGGCAGCCTCGGTCTCCTTTTATAGCCGCGAGGGCCTCGCTACGATGGGCGTTCAGAAGCTCTACGCGGGGCGTAGCTTCGGATAAGGCTGACAGGTGGCAAGCTACGGACGGGGCGACGTGGCTCAAGCTGGACCGAGGAGTGCAAGGCGTATGCGGCGCGTACCTGAGCTCGGACGCTGGGCGTAATGCGAGGGTGGCGTAATGACTTTATACCTTAAAAAGGTCTGAAGTGAAGCAACAATCCTAGATCTGAACCTTCTCCCTTGCACCAACACCTTGCCTTGACCTTTGCTTCTTTGAAGAGTGGATCCAAAACACCAAAATGCTCTCACCAACCCTTCCAAGCTCCAAGAACACTCAAAGAGGATTAGGGTTTTGTGGGGGCTGTATAAACATGAGAGGGAGGTTGATAACCATGGTGTTATGTTCTTTATAAAGTGGCTTAACCCTAAAAGTTAGGGTTTTGAGACACTTCTCGTACATTGTGCGTACGCCTCTCCACACCCGCAATCCCTCACCCCTCTACGTTGGGCGTACCCCAGCTTACGCTGGGTGTACTCATGCTGACCACCTTCCTTGCCACTTTTTCCATTAAGGGACCATTAATGTGAATAACTTCAAAGTGTTATAGCTCCTTCATTCTAAGTCCGTTTCCGATGAACTTTATATGCACGAAAAGGTGGAGAGAAGCCCTACGCTTCTAGCAACACACCCCAGCCCCAAACCTCTCGAATCAAAACTTCAAGACCCATAAAGACTGAAATGCCCCTAGAATGGGCCTATGAAATCCAATAACGGATACTTTCAGAACAGGGTATTACAACTCTCCCCACTTAAACTAGACTTCATCCTCGAAGTCCGCTACAGCCAACTCTCCTGCAATCAGTTCACAACATTCCTTTCCGATGCATACATCGCCTGCTGGGTCCGATCCCCGAAGGACCACTACCATTTATTTTCCGTCCGGTCTCTCCGCAAAATAATCCTTGAAGATAAGAAACCCGAGAGCACTCAAACCACCAACAATCCTGAAAACACGGCTATTACCCAGCCGACAATCCTTTTGGTACTCCCCGAGTACTTATGTTGGACATCCTAGGGGTTCACCCCTTTCTCTTGCGCAATCACTGACCTTCCCCAGGCAACTTCCCAAAGACAACAATCTTTCCTTTCTCCGTGAAGGACGTACCCTTTGCTGAATCTTCTCCTCCAGCCACTCCCAGTGCTGGTCACTTCACTGATACCCACTGAGTGTTCTCTTTTGCTATATCCTGATGATGAAAATGATGGGCTTTGAGCATTCTAACACTCCAATGTTTACTTGCTAACTAGCATGGCATGGGGAACATGTAATATAAAAACTAGTATAAGTACATACCTTTCTTGTTGCTTGAATTCCTTGATGACTTTGTGAGCCTAGCACCTCAAATGTTGTGCCTCAAATGCTTCGTACAACACCACAAGACTTGGAATAACTTGAGATAATGTCACTAACACTCAAAAAATCGGTTATGCCCTCTTAGAATCAACTAGTGTCCAATTTTGCTAGCCATAGGGTCCCTTTTATAGTGTTGTCACAATCAGGGTTTACACATGTATGCCCTTAATTGTCATGAATCTTCATTTCTAATGATCCATGGGTTTGTAACCCCCATGGACTATCCATGGAGCTCCTAATGGGTTATAGCCCAACTTCATAAACCATGGATCATTAGCCCATTATAAAAGAATAGATGATTGACAAAATCAACCCTATATATATATATATATATATATATATATATATATATATATATATAATTAATCTCATATTGATGACCAAATTAACTCTAAATTAATTCTTGATCAACACTAATTAAATAATACTATTATTAATATATTAGAAATTATAATATATTAATAAACATAAGTGTCCTTTCTCTCATTTTGTCTATCCAAGTATTGCAATGCCATGCAACCCAAATGGACCATGCCGGGTCGGGTCAAGTACATACCAAATATAGTTATGGACCTAGATACTATTGTTGGGTTTTGAGCATTCTAACACTCCTACGGTGTACATGCAACCCTAAATACCTTGGATCTATGTTTTCTCTATTATACATGCAAATATCAATTTCCAAGGTATTGCTCTAACTAGCACAATATAAAGTACATATAATATAAAATCTAGTAGAATTACATACCTCCATGTTGGTGCTTGATTCCATGTAGCTCGAGAGCCTAGTGCCCCAAATGTGACACATAAAATGGTTCACACAACATCAAGTGCACTTGGAATAACCATGAGAGAAAGTAGAACACTTCATGAATCGGTTTGCCCTCCACACACACGTAGTGGCGGATTTCTCACATCAATAAGATGCTTATACAGTTGTTACAATTAGGGTAAACCCTAATTGTCATGGCTTTCCATTTCCTTGGATCCATGGGTTCAAATACACCATGGAGCATCCTATGGGTTTTAGCCCAACTTGATAATCGATGGAGCATTAGCCCACTATATAAGTTATGGATGATTTACACAATCATCTCATATATTTAATTAGTCTTCTTTTGATCACTTACTTAATTCTAGATTAATTCTTGATCAATACTAATTAAATAATCTCTATTAATATATTAGAACTTATAATATATTAATAACCCTTAAGTGTTATTTCTCTCATTTTAGTCTATCCAAGTGCATTATGCCATGCAACCCAAATGGACCATGTCAGGTCGGGTCAAGTCTTACCAATTATAGTTATGGACTTAGACATTAATCCAACAGTCTCCCACTTGGATAAGTCTAAAACTATTATTGCAAGTATGACTACATATTTGATAGATCAGCCCAACCTAAACATGCGACAGAGGAGGTGGTTGGATGTGGTCAACAATTATGATTGTGAGATCATGTACCACCCGGGCAAGGCTAACGTTGTAGCCGATGCACTGAGCCGCAGGGCGGAGAGCACCCTGTTGCGAGATGTATGTTTTAGATTGACTGTGATAGCTCCAGTATTGGACGCCATTCGTGGGGCACAGGTTGAGGCTGTGCAGACTGAGATGCAGAAGAAAGAGCGAGTTGTTGGGTTGGTTTCGGAGTTCATTACCGATGGTCGGGGGCTTATGACATTCCAGGGGCGTATCTGGGTACCGTTTGTGGGAGGGACGCATACCATTTTGATGGAAGAGGCTCATCGGTCGAAATTCTCGATCCATCCTAGGGCCACTATGATGTATTTAGACCTGAGAAGAGAGTATCGGTGACCCTGTATGAAGAGGGATGTCGCATGGTTTGTTGAGAGGTGCTTAACCTGCCGTAGGGTTAAGGCCGAGCACCAGAGACCGCATGGTAAGTTGCAGCCGTTGGAGGTTCCTGAATGGAAATGGGAGCAGATTACCATGGATTTTATCACCAAATTTCCAAGGACTGCTAGGGGGATTGATGCAATTTGGGTGATTGTGGACAGGTTGACGAAGAGCGCCCACTTCCTTGCTATCAGTGAGAGCTCTTCCGGAGAGAAGTTAGCAGAGATGTACGTGAGGGAAGTGGTATCACGGCATGGAGTGCCGATCTCGATTGTCTCAGACCAAGATGTGCGTTTCACTTCCAGATTCTAGAAGAAGTTTCACGAGGAGTTGGGTACTAGGCTGCATTTTAGTACCGCATATCACCCCCAGACTGACGGACAGAGTGAGCGGACGATTTAGACGCTCGAGGACATGCTCCGGGCATGTGTGTCGGATTTTGGGGGGAGTTGGGACAGGTATTTTCCCTTGGCAGAGTTTTCCTACAACAACAGCCATCATTCGAGCATTGGTATGCCACCCTTTGAGCTATTGTATGGGAGGAGGTGTCGGACTCCCATTTGCTGGGGAGAGGTCGGGCAGCGTGTTATGGGTAGTACTGAGATCGTGCTTCAGACGACAGAGCAGATCTAGCAGGTCAGACAGAGGTTGTTGACCGCTCAGAGTCGTCAGAAGAGTTATGCGGACCGACGCCGGTCCGAGCTTGAGTTTCAGGTCGGCGACTTTGTGCTCCTGAAGGTCTCTCCTTGGAAAGGAGTGATTCGATTCAGGAAGAGGGGCAATTTGGGGCTCCGATATATTGGTCCATTCAGGGTGGTCGCAAGGGTAGGCAGGGTAGCCTATCGTTTGGAGTTGCCAGCAGAGTTGGGTCAGATTCACGACACTTTCCACGTGTCGCAATTGCGGAAGTGTATAGCCGATGAGTCGGCAGTGGTACCATTAGAGGATATTCAGGTGGATGCGAGCCTGAATTATGCTGAGAGATCGGTGGCAATCAGAGATCGTAAAATCAAGGTTTTGAGGAACAAGGAGGTACCTTTGGTTTTGGTTTAGTGGCAACATCGGAAGGGGTCCGAGATGACTTGGGAGCCGGAGAGTGAGATGCGTGAGCAGCATCCGGAGTTATTTGCAGAGCGAGACTTCGAGGGCGAAGTCTAGTTCTAGTGGGGGATAATTGTAACACCCCGGATTCCCAGGTATTATTTATTCTTGTATTTTTGGGTGAATTGTGAGGAGACTCGGCGAGTTGGAGTCCAAACTCGCCGAGTAGGATCACAGTTTTGGGCGCGGGTTCGCGTCTGGACTCGGCGAGTCCAAAAGTGGACTCGGCGAGTCCACGATGTTTAATGAAACCCTAATTTCCAGGGTTTGAGACCTATTTAAAGGGACTTATGGCCGTCATTTGTGGCCACCAACCCCTAGAGACAAACCCTAAAGAGATTTGAGTATTTTGGGTGAGAGAAGAGGCCATTGTTGACCTTTGAAGCTTTGTTTGGCAAGGCAAAGGAGATTCTAGCTAAGTGAAGGCAAGGGAGGTGGACATCTTTCGATTTTGGAGCTCAGAGCATCATGTTGGAGGTATATTTTGGCTCCCTTTTTCTGTTGTTATGTTGAACATGGGGGTTTAGGGTTTCTCAACCCCTTTGTTGGTTAGATTTGATGTCCATTTTGTCCCTATTTGTGATGAGGCTTGAGATGAGATCCATAGAGGTCCAGAGAAGCTTTATTCCTTAAGCTTTATGAGGGTTCATGAGAGTATTGGCCTAGAGTTATGAGATATAGGACTAAAACATCATTTATGAGCAAATAGTTGTTGTTTGAGCACCAAGGTTTGGACTTTACGTGATTATCATGCCTGGGGAGGCTAGATCTATGATTGTATGGAACAGATCTGACCTCAGAAGTGAGTTTGAGTTTATGCATGGCATGGACTCGCCGAGTCTGAAGAACAGACTCGGCAAGTAGCATGAAGTTTGCCCGTAACCACTTAGCGAGTGGTCTTGCCGAGTTGAGGGTTTGACTCAGTGAGTCAGGGAGAGTCAGGGGGGCTGAGTCAATCCGGAACTCGCCGGGTTGTGCTTGAGACTCGGCGAGTTGAGTCGTGGTGGCCCCGTGATTCATGCCAGGTGGAGCTCGTCGAGTTAGGGAAGTACTCGACGTGTCAAGAGATGATCCAAGGGAGTCAGTGGACACGTATAGACTCGCCGAGTCGCCCTAGTGCACTCGCCAAGTCCGGTCAAAGTCGACCGTTGACCTTGTTGACCTTTAGGGTTGAGTTCAGTTGTATTTATGGGTGTATTACTTTGTGTGATTAGGCGGAGGCTAGATCACATTTATTCTGAGACAGATATTTACCGAGATACCCGAGGTGAGTCTTCTCACTATACTTTACCTAGTATGGTAATAGAGTTCAGAGACAGAGTATTATAGAGTTATATGCCAGTGTGATTGCATGTTATTATGTGTTGTGATTTGTTGTGATATGTGATATGCATGATTATAGAGTTACAGAGTTGGGACTTTCGGGTCCTTAGAGTTAGGGCCAAAGGGCCCCACCGAGACACATTGACCAGAGGGTCAACAGAGTTACAGCCTTGAGTGGCTATTATGTGATTAGTGTGGTATTTTGGGGAAACTCACTGAGCTTATGCTTATAGTGTTCAGTGTTATGTGTTTTAGGTACCAGTGATGACCGCGGGAAGGCGCCGGCTTGATTCGTACACACCTATGGGATTGGATGTATTTGATCTTGGGAGACATTTGTAATTTGAAAACTTGATGTTATGACATTTTGTGAATGAATGGTTTAATTAAAAACGTGTTTTCAAAAGTGAAAAATTGTTTTAATTTTTACGGTGTTACAAGTTGGTATCAGAGCCGAGGTTTGAGGGATTCGGGTGCACCTTTGGGCGTATCTGAAATCAAATCGAGGAATTGAGAAAAAATTTTGATAATAAAACAAGGTATTCTTATTATAAGTGTTATAATATATGATGTGATAGTGAGAAGACTCACCTCGGGTATCTCGGTAATAAAACAAGGTATTCTTATTATAAGTGTTATAATATATGATGTAATAAAACAAGGTATTCTCATCAGATAACATATCACATCATGTACGAACAGCCAGCGCCCGAACGGTGATTTCCCAAAATACCATCATTATAAGTGTTATAATATATGATGTGATATGTTATCTGATGAGCTATGATATGCATGCTAGAAGTAGACTAGGTATTCTTATTAGGACTAGAGTGGCCTGATATGTGATGCCTGAGTCTAGGAGTCTTGCTGCTATGAATATTTCAGAGTGGTTAGGTAGCAGGGAGGGGATTTTGAGAGATCTGTTGCGAGTATCATATGATTAGAGAGAGTAGAGTGCTTGGGACTTGGGACTCTGGGAGGAGGACTTGGGGTGGATGCAGATGCAGTGTGGACGGTAGTATTGGGCCCGTACTACTGAAGACACCGGGTCAGTGCACAGTCCAAGTAAGAATCTTTGGAGTACCACAGAACAAGTAGAATAGAGTACTCGAGTGTGAGTATACTCGAGCGATTCCCTGATATTATTCCTATGTTGTATTTCAGAGAGAGAGATCATGGTTGGGACTCGCCAAGCATCAGGGACCAGTGATACGAGGGATGAGGAGATCCGTAGGATCATCCAGGAGGAGGTGGCTAAGGCCATCAGGGCAGAGATACCAGAGATGTTCGGGTCTATCAAGACCATGTTGATAGAGACATTTGATGAGAAGTACGCTGCTCTTTCTGAGGCTGCTGTTGCTGCAGCCACTGCAGCTAAAGCTGCGACGAGGCCGCAGGGTGGTGATGTGTTGTTGTTCCGAGAGTTCAGCAACACAAAACCACCGGAGTTTGACGGGACCCAGGACCCGATTGCGGCGATGAGGTGGATTTTAGACATAGAGGGGTGTTTCTTCACTTGCTCATCTCCTGAGCATTTGAGAGTCCAGTTCGCGCTGAACCAGCTTCGCTTGGGAGCGAAGGACTGGTGGAAATTTGTGACGGTGCACTATACACCTGCTGAGCTTGCAGCAGTGACCTGGGAGAGGTTCACTGCTATGTTCCGAGATGAGTACGTTCCCCAGGTGGAGAGGGAGCGTTTGGCCCAGGAGTTTCTGACCCTCAAGCAGGGTACTGAGTCTGTTACGGTGATTATGAGGATGTTTCATGAGCGGGCGATGTTCTGCCCAGAGCACGTGTCCTCCGAGCAGGCACGTATGAGTCGATATTTGAGCATTCTGAGGAGGGACATACGTGAGTTCGTGGCGAACTCGACGTACCGGATATTTGCCGAGCTTCAGGCAAATGCTCGGAAGAGGGAGATAGAGCTGGAGACTCAGGCTAGGGAGGAGGCTGAGTCTCAGGGGAGGGATCAGCGACCGGTGCAGTCTCAGCCGGTAGCCAAGCGGGCCAAGCCCGCCGATTCGAGATCAGGGAGCCAGAGGGGCCGCACTTGTGGCAAGTGCGGCAAGAGCCACGACGGAGTGTGCAGAGCAAGGTCTTGCTACAAATGTGGCAAGGAGGGGCATATGGCCAAGGACTGCCCCAAGGGGTTTGCAGTATGTTTTCACTGCAACCAGACCGGACACCGGAAGGCACAGTGCCCGCAGTTGCGGGGATTAGCACACGGAGCACCTCAGGGATCTACCCCTGCCGCCATCAGTGCTACCGAGAGTCGGCCAGTGAAGGCCAAGGCACCGAGGGCACGAGGGAGAGCCTTTCAGTTGACCGCGGAGGTGGTCCGCGCAGCACCCGATGTCGGGGCTGGTATGTATCCTTTCGTGTATTTATTTTAATGTTGAGATATTGTGCTTATATTATGTTATGCGTAGGTACTTTTCTTGTGAATTATGTACCTGCCTTGGTGTTATTTGACTCGGGTGCGAGTCGGTCTTTTGTATCTCTGGCTTTTAGTCAACATATCAGTGTTAGTCATGAGGCGTTGAGTCGGCCTCTGAGAGTTTCCATATCTGACGAGAGAGTGATATTTGCCACGGAGGTGGTCCGTGGGTGCGTATTTGAGATTTTCGGTGTTAAGTTCCCGATTGATATGATGCCTATTGCGATGGGTGATGTCTGTGTCATTGTGGGCATGGACTGGTTGAGCAGATTCGGTGCGGTTATCGACTGCGAGCGACAGCTGGTGACCATACGAGACCCTAGTGGGGGAGTTCTTACGGTGTACGGCGAGGGTACACGTTCTGGGTCAGCGTTTTCTTCGGCCGCTAGGGTGAGGCAGTGTCTACAACAGGGCTGTAAGGGCTTTATGGCGTATGTGATGGATACGCGGGTTGATTCAGAGAGACCGAGGTCAGTTGAGGAGGTTCCGATAGTGCGAGAGTTCCCGGATGTATTTACAGAGGAGTTGTCGGGTGTGCCTCCCGTGAGGCAAGTGGAGTTCAGTATCGATTTGGTTCCGGGGGTCGTGCCTATTTCCAAGGTGCCCTATCGCCTTGCACCTCCAGAGATGCAAGAGTTATCCTCGCGGCTTCAGAAGCTGTTGGGGAAGGGGTTTATTCGGCCGAGCAGCTCGCCGTGGGGAGCGCCTATCCTTTTTGTCAAGAAGAAGGATGGTTCACACCGGATGTGCATTGATTACCGGGAGTTGAACAAGCTGACGGTCAAGAACCGTTACCCGTTGCCGAGGATCGATGATTTGTTCGATTAGTTGCAGGGAGCATCTTGGTTCTCCAAGATCGATTTGAGGTCGAGGTATCATCAGGTAAGGGTGCGAGATGAGGACATCCAGAAGATAGCGTTTAGGACTCGTTATGGGCATTATGAGTTTGTGGTGATGCCTTTCGGACTCACCAATGCCCCGACAGTGTTCATGGATCTCATGAACAGGGTGTGCAGGCCGATGTTGGATCGGTCGGTAATCGTGTTCATCGACGATATTTTGTTGTATTCGAGATCCAGAGAGCAGCATGAGGAGCATTTGAGGGAGATCCTCGGAGTTCTGAGATCGGAGAGGCTTTACGCCAAATTCTCCAAGTGTGATTTCTGGTTGCGAGAGGTTCAGTTCCTAGGGAACCTCGTTAACCAGAAGGGGATTTTGGTCGACCCAGCCAAAGTGGAGGCAGTGATGAGTTGGGAGGTGCCGAGGTCACCGTCCAAGATCAGGAGTTTCTTGGGGTTGGCAGGCTATTATTGGAGATTTATCAGGGATTTCTCCAAGATCGCTGTGCCACTCACCAGATTAACCCGGAAGGGTGTCGTTTTTTCATGGGGACCAGAGCAGCAAACCTCTTTTGAGACGCTTTGCCAGAGGCTATGTGAAGCCCCAGTGTTAGCCCTCTCAGAGGGGATGGAGGACTTTGTGGTGTATTGTGATGCGTTATTCTTGGGATTGGGAGCGGTGCTGATGCAGAGAGGACATGTGATAGCATACGCATCGAGGCAGCTGAAGCCTCATGAGTCGAGGTATCCCACCCACGATCTAGAGTTTGGGGCAGTGGTGTTCGCCCTCAAGATTTGGCGTCACTATCTGTACGGGATCGGTATACGATATACACGGACCACAAGAGCCTGAAGTATTTGATGGATCAGCCCAACCTAAACATGCGACAGAAGAGGTGGTTGGATGTGGTCAAGGATTATGATTGTGAGATCATGTACCACCCGGGCAAGGCTAACGTTGTAGCCGATGCACTGAGCCGCAGGGCGGAGAGCACCCCGTTGCGAGATGTATGTTTTAGATTGACTGTGATAGCTCCAGTATTAGACGCCATTCGTAGGGCATAGGATGAGGCTGTGCAACCTGAGATGCAGAAGAAAGAATGAGTTGTTGGGTTGGTTTCGGAGTTCATTACCGATGGTCGGGGGCTTATGACATTCCAGGGGCGTATCTGGGTACCGTTTGTGGGAGGGACGCATACCATTTTGATGGAAGAGGCTCATCGGTCGAAATTCTCGATCCATCCTAGGGCCACTATGATGTATTTAGACCTGAGAAGAGAGTATCGGTGGCCCTGTATGAAGAGGGATGTCGCGTGGTTTGTTGATAGGTGCTTAACCTGCCGTAGGGTTAAGGCCGAGCACCAGAGACCGCATGGTAAGTTGCAGCCATTGGAGGTTCCCGAATGGAAATGGGAGTAGATTACCATGGATTTAATCACCAAAAATTCCAAGGACTGCTAGGGGGATTGATGCAATTTGGGTGATTGTGGACAGGTTGACGAAGAGCGCCCACTTGCTTGCTATCAGTGAGAGCTCTTCCGGAGAGAAGTTAGCAGAGATGTACGTGAGGGAAGTGGTATCACGGCATGGAGTGCCGATCTCGATTGTCTCAGACCAAGATGTGCGTTTCACTTCCAGATTCTAGAAGAAGTTTCACGAGGAGTTGGGTACTAGGCTGCATTTTAGTACCGCATATCACCCCCAGACTGACGGACAGAGTGAGCGGACGATTTAGACGCTCGAGGACATGCTCCGGGCATGTGTGTCGGATTTTGGGGGGAGTTGGGACAGGTATTTTCCCTTGGCAGAGTTTTCCTACAACAACAGCCATCATTCGAGCATTGGTATGCCACCCTTTGAGCTATTGTATGGGAGGAGGTGTCGGACTCCCATTTGCTGGGGAGAGGTCGGGCAACGTGTTATGGGTAGTACTGAGATCGTGCTTCAGACGACAGAGCAGATCTAGCAGGTCAGACAGAGGTTGTTGACCGCTCAGAGTCGTCAGAAGAGTTATGCGGACAGACGTCGGTCCGAGCTTGAGTTTCAGGTCGGCGACTTTGTGCTCCTGAAGGTCTCTCCTTGGAAAGGAGTGATTCGATTCAGGAAGAGGGGCAATTTGGGGCTCCGATATATTGGTCCATTCAGGGTGGTCGCAAGGGTAGGCAGGGTAGCCTATCGTTTGGAGTTGCCAGCAGAGTTGGGTCAGATTCACGACACTTTCCACGTGTCAAAATTGCGGAAGTGTATAGCCGATGAGTCGGCAGTGGTACCATTAAAGGATATTCAGGTGGATGCGAGCCTGAATTATGCTGAGAGACCGGTGGCAATCAGAGATCGAAAAATCAAGGTTTTGAGGAACAAGGAGGTACCTTTGGTTTTGGTTCAGTGTCAACATCGGAAGGGGTCCGAGATGACTTGGGAGCCGGAGAGTGAGATGCGTGAGCAGCATCCAAAGTTATTTGCAGAGCGAGACTTCGAGGGCGAAGTCTAGTTCTAGTGGGGGAGAATTGTAACACACCGGATTCCCGGGTATTATTTATTCTTGTATTTTTGGGTGAATTGTGAGGAGACTCGGCAAATTGGATTCCAAACTCACAGAGTAGGATCGCGGTTTTGGGTGCGGGTTCACGTCTGGACTCGGCGAGTCCACGCTGTTTAATGAAACCCTAATTTCCAGGGTTTGAGACCTATTTAAAGGGGCTTATGGCTTTTATTTGCGGCCACCAACCCCTAGAGAGAAACCCTAAATAAATTTGATCATTTTGGGAGAGAGAAGAGGCCATTGTTGACCTTTGAAGCTTTGTTTGGCAAGGCAAAGGAGACTCTAGCTAAGAGAAAGCAAGGGAGGTGGACATCTTTCGATTTTGGAGCTTAGAGCATCATCTTGGAGGTATATTTTGGCTCCCTTTTTCTGTTGTTATGTTGAACATGGGGGTTTAGGGTTTCTCGACCCCTTTGTTGGTTAGATTTGATGTCCATTTCGTCCCTATTTGTGATGAGGCTTGAGATGAGATCCATAGAGGTCCAGAGAAGCTTTATTCCTTAAGCTTTATGAGGGTTCATGAGAGTATTGGCCTAGAGTTATGAGATATGGGGCTAAAACATCATTTATGAGCAAATAGTTATTGTTTGAGCACCAAGGTTTGGACTTTACGTGATTATCATCATGGGGAGGCCAGATCTATGATTGTATGGAACAGATCTGACCTCAGAAGTGAGTTTGAGTTTATGCATGGCATGGACTCGCCGAGTCTGAAGAACAGACTCGGCGAGTAGCATGAAGTTTGCCCGTAACTACTCAGTGAGTGGTCTTGCCGAGTTGAGGGGTTGACTCAATAAGTCAGGGAGAGTCAGGGGGGGGGGGCTGAGTCATGCCGGAACTCGCCGAGTTGTTTTTGAGACTCGGCGAGTTGAGTCGTGGTGGCCCCGCGATTCATGCCAGGTGGAGCTCGTCGAGTCAGGGAAGTACTTGACGTGTCAAGAGAGGATCCAAGGGAGTCAGTGGACACGTATAGACTCGCCGAGTCGCCCTAGTGCACTCGCCGAGTCCGGTCGAATTTGACCATTGACCTTGTTGACCTTTAGGGTTGAGTTCAGTTGTATTTATGGGTGTATTACTTTGTGTGATTAGGCGGAGGCTAGATCACATTTATTTCGAGACATATATTTACCGAGATACCCGAGGTGAGTCTTCTCTCTATACTTTACCTAGTGTGGTAATAGAGTTCATAGAAAGAGTATTATAGAGTTATATGCCAGTGTGATTGCATGTTATTATGTGTTGTGATTTGTTATGATATGTGATATGCATGATTATAGAATTACAGAGTTGGGACTTTCGGGTCCCTAGAGTTAGGGCCAGAGGGCCCCACCGAGACACATTGACCAGAGGGTCAACAAAGTTACAGCCTCGAGTGGCTATTATGTGATTAGTGTGGTATTTTGGGGAAACTCACTAAGCTTATGCTTATAGTGTTCAGTGTTATGTGTTTCAGGTACCAATGATGACCGCGGGAAGGCGCCGGCTTGATTCGTACACACCTATGGGATTGGATGTATTTGATCTTGGGAGACATTTGTGATTTGAAAACTTGATGTTATGACATTTTGTGAATGAATGGTTTAATTAAAAAAGTGTTTTCAAAAGTGAAAAATTGTTTTAATTTTTACGGTGTTACACCTTGACATATAAGATTCTCTTGTCAATAAACATTTCTCGACAAACAAATATTCAAGAGTTAGTGTAGCTTTTATCAAAACACTAGCATGCAGTTCTCATAAAGTTGAAACACATATAATAGGCACATAAGGCATCCTTCCTAGATCCTTAGTCCTAATCTAGCATGTTGTTCTAATAAAGCAGATAATCGTAACATAACATAAACTTGTATGGGTAATATGGGAGAACTTACTTGAGCCCGGCTGATTGCATGCACCACACCCTTTTCCTTCTTTTTCAAAGTTCTTTTTCTCCTTTCAAAGTTCCTTTTTATAAAAATGATTTCTCTTTTTTTTTTGAAAACTTTCTTACAACATCCTCAGTTTGAGTTCAGACACATCCAAGAGCGTGCCTGAATACCTCAAACCAAGGCTCTAATACCAACTTGTAACGACCCAAAAATCATGACCAAAAATTTCGTTTTTAATTTAATAAGTAAACCACAATTGTCATTAATTCATACAAAACATATCACATCAGAGTATCATGTCCAAAACATTATTTTATTTTATTTGAGTAAACATCTCAGGCTAAAACTCCTTTGGTGTGTGTGCCATGCGATCACCCCGAAGCTTAGTGAGTTCCCCAACCTACCACATACCATACATAATCACATACTGCAAGCACTGGGCCTCGCCCGACCCCAGGCCCCGCCTAGCTTCGAGCCCCGCTCGGTATACATATATGTTTCTCTTAGGCCCTGCTTGTCTCTGGTGAGTCATGGAACCCCATCCATGCTCCTGTTGGTAGTGAGATACGGGCCCCCACCCACACTCACCTCTCTCCTATCTCGGGCCTCGCCCCTATTCTCCTACTAATGAGATACATAACTCCGTCCATACTCTGCTATTGGTGAGATACGGGACCTCACCCACGCTCACCTCCCTACGAGGCACATATGAGTATCATACAGACAACAAGTATAAGCTATCATATAAATATTCCTCGGGCACCCACCCGACATACAAGCATACAATGCCTAGGGCTAAACCTCGGGTCTTCCTACTCATAAACTACATGGGCCGACATTGTGGCCATAGAACCATTCACACAATGAGGAGACTCTCCTCGCACTGCTGAACCCTACGGATACTCCTCTGGCTGCTGACTGGCAAATTCCCGAACTGCTGACCCTTCGGCTTCCCGAACTACCAATTCTAAACATCACTTTGTCCAATACAATAATCCTTCTTAGGGTAAAATGACCATTCCACCCCTAGTCCAACTTGGTCCATATCTAAAGCCTAAAACTAAGGCCCAATACTAAGTAAGCTTCCCAAACCCACTAGTGGCCCACTAATGGCCCAATTTGCTACATTGGGCCCAATCCCTTAATGGGCCTTACCCTAATCCCAAAATATAATCCCTGACCCATAACATCTGACTTCGGCTGGCCCGGTAAGGCCCAAGTTCCAAAGCATGGCCCAAACCGAGGCCCATTAACTTGAAGCCCAAACTGCTAGAGTACGTGGGGCGTACACTAACGTACGCTAAGCGTACTGAGTAATGGGTGAGTACGCTGGGTGTACCTGCACGTACACTCAGCATAACCCCCTATTAAGCCCTTTTCTCATTAATTGCTTAATACTCCGATCCAGAAGCTACAATCTCAGATCCAAGTCCTTTTCCATGTCTTAGTCCATAAAGTTACTGACTTGGTGACTTTGCATGCCCCAAACTGGACCAAACTCAAAAATGACTTTCTACTTCCATGAAAATGGTCTTAACTCATGCATGAGCTCATTAAGACTTTAAAGATGGCAACTTTACTGCTTAAGGGACCCTTTTAACTCTAAGGGTGGCAACCCTAAGCTCATAAATGGGATTTCATCACAAAGATCCATCCTTTGGACTAAAAGAGTCAATAAACCACCCTAAAGAGATCTAAAAGATTAATCATCAAGCTCATGACTTTATACCTTAAAAAGGTCTGAAGTGAATCAACAATCCCATATCTAAAGCTTCTCCCTTGCACCAACACCTTGCCTTGACCTTTTCTTCTTTAAAGAGTGGATTCAAAACACCAAAATGCTCTCACCAAGCCTTCCAAGCTCCAAGAACACTCAAAGAGGATAACGGTTTCGTGGGGGCTATATAAACATGAGAGGGAGGCTGATAACCATGGTGTTATGTTCTTTATATAGTTGCTCAACCCTAAAAGTGTTGGGTTTTGAGCATTCTAACACTCCTAAGTGTACATGCAACCCTAAATACCTTGGATTTATGTTTTCTCTATTATACATACAAACCAAGGTATTATCCTAATCTAACATATAAAATAATAAATATAACAAGATAGAATACATACCTCTTTCATGTAGAAAGTCTTCATGAAGCTTGAGTACCAAGTGCCCCAAGTGTGACACCTCAAATGGTTCACACAACACCAAATACACTTGGAATAACTTGAGAGAAATCCACAACTCATGAAATCGGCTAGCCCTTATTTTTACTCACTCTAGTATGATACTAGTGGCCGATTTTGTCAATAATAAGATCTTTATATAGTGTTACAATTAGGGTAAACCCTAATTGTCATGACTTTCCATTTCCTTGGATCCATGGGTTCAAATACACCATGGAGCATCCATGGACCATCCTATGGGTTTTAGCCCAACTTGATTATCCATGGAGCATTAGCCCACTATACAAGTATGGATGATTTAAACAATCAACCCATATATTTAATTAGTCTTCTTTTGATCACTTAATTAATCCTAGATTAATTCTTGATCAATACTAATTAAATAATCTTATTATTCTTATTATTAATATACTAAAACTTATAATATATTAATAACCATAAGTGTCTTATTTCTCTCATTTAGTCTATCCAAGTGCATGATGCCATGCAACCCAAATGGACCATGCCGGGTCGGGTCAAGTCTTACCAATTATAGTTATGGACTTAGACATTAATCCAACAGTCTCCCACTTGGATAAGTCTAAAACTAATATTGCGTATGACTTCAGGAACCGACTGGCAATCGTAGCTCTCAAAAGCTTATGTCGAACTCTGACCTTGTAGATGAACTCTGACCTTTGTCAGTGACTTGTCCATTAGATAAGGGATCATATATTCCTCCATTCTAGATATCATATGGACTGAGACATGGATTATAATCATTCTCTCTGTCCATTTGTTGTTTCCCGATTTCCGATTTATGACGACTGACTAATTGAACAAATCAAATCAGTCCTGGCCCGGCCGAGCACTTCCATTTGTCATCATCAAATCATCGAGGGGCCCACATATATCGCTTTTATCCCGAAGGTAAAAGGAATGGATAAACTTCGACTCATACGGCTTGTTCTACTACTTGTTGAATCATACACAAAGACACGTCTTATAGCACCGAGTTACCAAATGCGTTTTCGTGCAATCAATGTACAACCAACTCATAGTAACAACTCATATCTATAGGTTTGAAGAATATAAGATATTATCATCTCATGATCACTCATGATAAAATCCATGAAGTGATTCCAATGAGCGCGGGTTGAATCCAATACTCAGAACTTATGAGCACTCATGAGTGTTGTAGCCCTTTGACCAACACCTTAGACCTCTACAAGCCAACCCATGACAGTCTTAATTCATATCTACTTCCAACATATGACCGACTGTGGATGGTTTGAATAACTTAGTCATTCCGGAAGAATAACCCAGTTTATTCGGGAACTCAAAACATGTAAAGTGAAACACAATAATAATTGAATCCAATATGGTATCAAAACCTATGAACATAAATAAAACACCTTTTATTTATCACCATATGATTACACATTATTCATTGTATACTGTTTCGGCTATCAACTTTATTCTTGAATTTAAGACAGTAGTTGCCCCATGATCCAAGCATGTACACTATGTTTTCTAAACACTAGTCATGCCATACACCAAGTATGCATACTATGTTTGTCTATGATCTTTACTTTGTGAACTAGATCCATTGAACATAACTTCAATGATTCTCTTTTCACACTCCCAAATCCTTACTGCAAATACAAGAATTCCAAATTCATGTCATTTACTGAAATCTGTTAGATTCTAAACTTATATGCATTGATCCTCTTGTAATGATTATGCACAAAGTCAGAAAGACTTGACAACAATCATTACAGAGTATTCCAAAGGAGATCAGCTCCTTGGAAACATCCTTCTTGCATTAAGTTTCCTAATCTTAAACAGATTGAAAATTCTAACTTTGAAACATTTCCAAATTCCATTTTGACTATCACTTCTGAACAAGAGTTGCCTCCTTACAGACTATGTCAATATGGTCCTTCCAGAATTATCACTATACTTCCAACTGTCCTTGAGCACCCAATCTTTGGTAAACCTTAGATTGTCCTCGACAATTGTTTAATCCTTTTAGTCATATCCAGTTCTAGACCTTTTCCCTTCTTAATGCCCCAGGCATTTGGAAAATTTTAGAAAGGATGCATATAGCACATGTAATCGATCCTATATCCGAAGCATATGGGACACGATTCATGATGTCTCACATAAAGACTAAACCAGTCTTTTGCCATAATATTTCCATTTCAATTTGCCAAGTTCTCATAATTCAGATTATGAAAAGGGATGCCGTAATCATAATAGAATTTTAGAACGCAAATAATGGACCCATATACAGAATTTCCTTATGTTGAGCCATTCCAACATGAAATTCATATATATATCCTTGACTAAATGATTAAAACCTCACGATCTAAGCTTATAGATTTGAGATGAAGTATAATTTCCTCTCCCTTAATTATAGCAAAACAACTTTTCCCAATTGAAACCTTTTGTTTTCTATAATTAACATTGCTAGCTTGCAATACTTCTCATAATTATCAGGATCCTACTAACATGATGATTATTAGCATAACACTTATGCTCCCACTAGCTTTGACATGTACTCAGAAATCAGCTGGACTTCTAGAAATCAATACTTCATTGACTTTCTTACCAAAGTTCAGATTTCGGATACTAGATTGTTTTGATAAAACTTTATCAAAATCATACACCTTCTCTTAGATAGCACACTTGTGTGTCTAAACAATTATGAAGAGGGATGCCGTAATCATAATGGTTAGACCTTTTTGCCACTTCTCACAAGTCCAGGTTAGTGTGTCGGTAAACCACACACGCTCCACTAACGACTTTGAGAATGCAAATATCACAATTGCTATCTAGCTAAAATCTACTTAGTGAAAGTGTTTCCTCACCATCATTTTCATGAATTGGAGAGAAACCTTATGACACTTAGATTTTTATGGTGTATGTGTTCTTATCCATGTGAATTGTCAAAACCATAGTCACAAGACAAGGATAATGACAAATCCAAACTCATATGGACTGAACTCAATCGTAACTTCTTGCCACCTGGCAGCTCAAGGGCCTGCCATTGCTTCCAAGTTGTTGTGCAACACATTGAGAACTCTAAGAACTCATATGCAAAGCCAACTTTAACTGGAATGGGCACAAAATATGTCAACACGATAGGTTATAAACCTCAAGTCGTGTGCTAGTGAAGAACTTCAGGTTTTATTCTTGATTAGTTCTTGAGACTTTCAAGACCTTTAAGACTCCCACTGTCCTTTTGACATATAAGACTCCCTTGTCAATCATCCAAGAGATGGTGCGGATTCTAATCAAGACAAACACTTCACACAATTGGCCTAAGTTGGTCTTTGTTTTATCCAAAACATCACAACTTACCAATTTCAAATGTACAAGAGTAGAAAACATTTACTCTTACATTTGACAAGTGTTTTAAACCTTCTTTAAGACATGTCACTCAAGTTACAATCTTGGAGTATGACTCTAAGACTTGTATTGGACGAAGTATGACTCATCTTCTTGATTTAACCATTTCAACAATTCAAGTCCCTCTTCTTAGTCATAAGAATACACTAAGATTTCCTTAGAGAACTAATTTTGATATGGTTTCTTAATCATTAAGATGATCACAAAACTGATACTAAAGTACTCTCCCATCTTTTTAGATTTGAAAAACTTTTATCCTTCTGCCTAATTTGATTCTTCTTATTCGCTCTGCCATATATTGGAACCTTTTCCAATGTCTCAGAATTATACTTTAGCCTGTAAGTATAACCATATTACTAAGCTTTAGTAAATTATGACGAATAATCTTATCGATCTTTTGTGGTGGACTTAATCAGTGCACAAGAATGTGTACTCGATCCCTTAGTTCGTTACTTGACTCACACATCCATGTGAACAAGTAGTTAGTCTTAATTTTCCAATACTTGAAAGTTCTCATTCATCATGCTATACAACTTGCACGATTCCAAGTTCCGTTCCAACTGAAACTTGGGTGATGAGAATCTTTCCTTATTTGGTAAATTTAGACATTACCACAAATGAAAGAATCAATTTCATATTTCCACTCTTGCTATTAATGGAATCATATAAGCAACAATTTTTCCTCAAATGCCATTGTAAGGATATTTTAAAATAAATAAAATCAAAAATTTTCTTTTATTTTAAAACTTTGCGGAAAAACTTATCCTTACAATCCATATGAAAACTTGTTGTTATCTATTCCTAAGCAATATCTCATAACTCCTAAGAAGTGGCTCAAGAATCCGATCTTCAAGCTACGCGATAGAAATCCATCTACGCGATCAGATTCAACATATTCTTTTTTTTAAGTTTCTTCACTTTTCTTTGATTCTTAAAACATCACCATGTGACCCAGTCACATCATGTATCAAGAATCTCAAAATAGAAACTTAGCAGAGTTAGATAGTGGACTTTACCTGAAGTAGTGTCAAACTTATTGACATTAACATCCTTAGGTAAATTTGGCAGCTTCGCAACCAATGCCCCTTTCTTTGGCAATATAAACATATGGACCCTTTGATAATGGTACACGGGACTATCACAGACTTAGCTTTTCTCTTTACCATTTGGTCAACCGAGTTGACTATGGTCGATCCCTTTCCATTGGGAAGAGAATGCTTTGCTAGATATCCAATGTCATGATTGTCAATGTCCATAAAGTTTTAAGGAAGTTGATCTTAACAAATATATAAGATGATTAAGGGTCTTGTCATATTCTGTTTCATAGGTGTCCCAAAGGAACTCACTATGTGACTTAGAAAGTGATTGAACCACCAACTTTCTCAAGACTTTGACACCCAACTCTCCCAGCTTGTCAATATGTGACTACATCTCCAAGATGTGATCACACCTAGACCTTGCCTTGCCAATAGGGCTTGAGTGACCTTAAACTTTTCAAGAACTTGTGGGTTAGGGAGAATAATTTGAAGAGGTGAAGAAGTATGATATCCATGGGACATCATCTTCATTAGGAAAGCTTGTTTCAAGAGATTTGGGAAGATCATAAATGTCTAAACCAGGCATGTTTTGGGGAGATATTCAAGATAGTTGATTTTAAAGTCCTTATTATGACACCCAATATGAAATATTAAGGCTAGGACCCAACAAACTATTTTATAACTTAGAAGAGGTATGCCGTAATCCAAGCTATAAAATATTTGAAGGTAGGTGAATGACGATTCACCAATTTCCGCCAAGATAAACAAAATGTATTATTAGGTTTTAATTGGTTTTGAAACTCCTAGATCTTTGAGATTCATTGAACTGTTCAATGGCATGTTTCAATCTCGAGTGTACCCTTCAGGTTTTGTGACTGGGATGTCGAGGATCACAAAACAAGGTGTGAAGTAACCATGCAAATTACTTGGTACCCTTAAGTGTTTACCCCTCAATCGATGTGCCGGTTAACCACACACGCTTCATCGATACTATGATAAACATTAAGTTACCCTCTGCCTACCTTGTTAAATACGAGCTAGTGTGCCGGTTAACCACACACGCTCCACTAACCGACTTAAACAAAGTGCAAAGTGTAATTTCATGGATTAGCACCTTATTCACATTTTCCTAAGTAAATAAGATTGGGTATTATTAAGAGTTTAGTTACTTAGTATTTATCATTAATACTTTTAATGAAGGGAGAATTATAGTCCTGTGAAACCCGTTCGGCTAACGACCCTCCACCAGTCAAGCAAGCGGTGGGTGAGAGTGGACACCCATTAAGTTGCCATTTTATAGGCAACAACCTTATACCCACCTTATAGACCGGCTTCGTGAATGAGGCGTACTAGTGGTAAGACTGACTTTACTCTTACACATATATATATTATTAACTTATAATATTATAAAGTATAAGGGTTGAATTTTAACTTTTAAAATTCTAAGGGCTAACTTGGAATTAAAGTATTCATAAGAGAAAACTTTACAAATTCCAAAACTTGAGAGCAACTTTTGAAACTATTCAAAACTAATTAATTCCATAACTTATGTGTTTAAAGTAGTTTTAATCCAAAAACTCTTCAAGTTCCATAACTTGAGGACAAGTTATGGAAGACTTTAAACTAATAAAAGAATTAACTTTTCTTTATTTTATAACTTATAGAATTAATTAAGGTTACACTTTTTTTATTTATTTATTAATGAAGTGACTCTTGAACCTCCATAACTTAAGGACAAGACTCTTCATCTTTTGTAATCATTGCCAACTTTTATGAGTTTTATGAAACTTAAATGTGACTTTTCATATAACTTGAGGACAAGTTACAAAAACACATTTTAGAATCACCTCTTAGATTAATTTGGATTGAAAACAACTATTTCACTTAACTTTCTATTAATCCAAGCAACTCATAAGAACAAGATAATTCAAATCAAACTTTTTCATGTAATTAGTCTAAACCTTAAACTAATACAAAACATGAATCTATTGACAATTATCTTTGAAATTGGATTAGCATGAACATTACCACATCAAAAACAAGTTTATAAGTTCAAAAACATCTTAGGGTAATGTTCCTAGTCCAATTCTAGCCAAAAAAGTCGAATTTATGCTGTCTGGGGGTCCAACTCGCCGAGTGCACGAACCAACTCGGCGAGTTGGATGCATTTTGCCTTGGACTCGGCGAGTCTGCTGGGCAGACAGCATCAAAACTCGATTTTCCAGCTTCTTTTGCAAGTATAACAAGAAAACAAGCCTAGGCTCTGATACCACTGTTGGGTTTTGAGCATTCTAACACTCCTAAGTGTACATGCAACCCTAAATACCTTGGATCTATGTTTTCTCTATTATACATACAAATATGAACATCCAAGGTATTATCCTAATCTAGCATATAAAATAATGAATATAACAAGATAGAATACATACCTCTTTCATGTAGAAAGTCTTCATGAAGCTTGAGTGCCAAGTGCCCCAAGTGTGACACCTCAAATGGTTCACACAACACCAAATACACTTGGAATAACTTGAGAGAAATCCACAACTCATGAAATCGGCTAGCCCTTATTTTTACTCACTCTAGTATGATACTAGTGGCCGATTTTGTCAATAATAAGATCTTTATATAGTGTTACAATTAGGGTAAACCCTAATTGTCATGACTTTCCATTTCCTTGGATCCATGGGTTCAAATACACCATGGAGCATCCATGGACCATCCTATGGGTTTTAGCCCAACTTGATTATCCATGGAGCATTAGCCTACTATACAAGTATGGATGATTTACACAATCAACCCATATATTTAATTAGTCTTCTTTTGATCACTTAATTAATCCTAGATTAATTCTTGATCAATACTAATTAAATAATCTTATTATTCTTATTATTAATATACTAGAACTTATAATATATTAATAACCATAAGTGTCTTATTTCTCTCATTTAGTCTATCCAAGTGCATGATGCCATGCAACCCAAATGGACCATACCAGGTCGGGTCAAGTCTTACCAATTATAGTTATGGACTTAGACATTAATCCAAAAAAAAGTTAGGGTTTTGAGACTCTGAGCGTACAACTGGGTGTACGCCTCTCCGCACCCGCGATCCCTCACCCCTCTACGCTGGGCGTACCCCAACTTATGTTGGGCGTACTCATGTTGGCCACCTTCCTTGCCACTTTTTCCATTAAGGGACCATTAATGTGAACAACTTCAAAGTGCTATAGCTCCTTCATTCTAAGTCCGTTTCCGACGAACTTTATATCCACGAAAAGGTGGCAAGAAGCCCTACGCTTCTAGCAATACACCCCTGCCCCAAACCTCTCGAATCAAAACTTCAAGACCCATAAAGACTGAAATGCCCCTAGCCTGGGCCTATGAAATCCAATAACGGATACTTTCAGAACAGGGTGTTACAGTTTGGATTAGTGCTCCTTGTATGAATGCAAAATGGATAATGTTAGAGACTTTATTCATTAACACATCAGATATTTGCATATTTAGCCTCATTTTAAGCATAGGTTTTTATTATTTATTAGCTAATTTATTGCATATCATGGACAAAAGATACTTAAAAGTGTTTGAATTGTGTTTTCAGTCTAAAAGTGAAGCTCGGAAGCAGAAGGAAGCAGGAGAAGCAGTTGGGAGCTCGGGAATTGAACAAAGAAGAAAAACACCAAAAACAACACCTACTCGGCAAGTAGGGTCGACTACTCAGCGAGTCCGAGCGAAGATTCGAGAAGATAAAGACTCTATGACTTATCGTGTACGGGAATTCAGAGGTGGACTCGGCGAGTCGGCAATGGACTCGACGAGTCGTTTCGCAACTATAAAGATAACTTCTCAGATCGACATTAGACATTCTGGAACCCTTCTGGAGAGATTAGCTGCGATTGAAGAGCCAGAAGAACCCTAGAGAACGAAGATACAACCTAGAATCCAATTCCGAAGGATATTAGAGGCAAATTTTCATCATTCTACTTAATCTTTTGTTTTCCATTATGGCTAGACAATTAGAATTTGTTTATTTGCTGTTATTTACCTCAATCATGAGCTAAAACTCTTAAACTTCTGTTTGGGGATACAAAATTGAGACTATGGTTTGATTATTGGTAGGATTAATTCAATGTTGGTGATTTTTGTTAGATTTAGCTTGCTAAAGAACCTTGTGTGTGAATGATAAGTAATTTTCTGTTAATAGGAAGGTAATTAAATAGTATGAACACCTTTTGATTATCAACCTCATATGTTTACGTGACCACTTCATCATATGTCTAGGATTAATGAACATGAAACTAGAATTAATAAGAAAATTAGGTAAATTCATGTATGAGCTTGTGTGATGACCATCAACAAGAAGTTAACTAAAGGACCAAATTAGTTAATTATTGCAAGTCTAAATTAACCCGAATAATTAATCTAGTGAATTTAATTAAATTACACAACTGATCACTGTTTGAGTTAGTTTGTTCACTAAGGGTTAGTGTAGCGAATGCAAAACTAATCATTTGAGTCGGTAGCCAATAAAAGAATTAATCCATTGCACTATTACCATAATATCAACCATAGGATCAATTAAGTTGAACTAAACAGAAGTCCTTCCCGTTATTGAATTTAGTTAAATCTTTGCTTTTCTAGTTTGTAGCGATAGTTAGTAAGTTTCTAGTCTTGTAAAACTAGAGAAAACTCCCACTTATTATTTAATTCAGATAAAATTAGTCTTTAGTTTTAATTTATCGTTCCCTGTGTTCGATACCCTACTTATTCAACTTTACCATAATTGATAGGTCCACTGCCTTTGTGTGTTCATTTTATAATTAGAAGTAGGTTTAAAACTAGTTGAGTTTTACACACATCAGGTTTTTGGCGCCATTGCCGGGGAACGGTTCTAAATTAGCATTAATTGCTATTTTTATCGATCCTTTGTGTGAGATTTATCTTACACAAAGTTAATTCTTAGGTAATTTAGTAATTAGTATAAGTTTTAATAAAAAATCCATTTTAATAAGTAACTAAAAAGTTTTTCTGTTTTTGCCTTGTACTCGCCGAGTGCACTCGTGAGAACTCGGCGAGTCCATCGCTGTTCACAGCTTTAATTTTTATTACATTTTTGTTCTTTTTACGTGTTTTTTTTGTTTTGTTTACAGTTGTTTCATGACCCGAGGATCTGATACACCTTTGGTCCCTCCTCTCGAAGACCCGAAATCCGCATTAAGGAGGAGCAAAGGAAAAACCGTTGGAGAATCCGCTTCTTCAAAGAATTCGCCACTAAAGAACCTCAAGTCCGTTTTCAGCAAGAAGAGGAGCAGCAAATTAGGAGCGTCCAACGCCTCTTTGACAATCGAAGAGCCAATCAAAGAAGACACCGAGTACGAGACCGAGGAAGAAGAAGAACCTACATACGAGCACGAATCCGATTTTGAAGACGATTTAGCTATCACTATGACTAATATCGATGAAGTCCCCATGGGGGAATGGAAGAAGAGGATGCGCGATGACACTGGCCCAGGACTTGTGCAGCCCACAATTCCCATTACCGCTACTTTCGAGCTAAAGGGTCATATCCTCGCCCAACTCAAGGAGATTCCCTTCTATGGAAAAGACCACGAAGATGCCTACAATCACCTGGATGAAATAAATGATGTGGCTGACTACTTCAATGTACCAAATGTGCCACGCGAGACCCAGCTACTTCGCATGATTCCAGTCACATTCAAGGGTGATGCAAAGGATTGGCTCAAGTCACTTCCTCCCAGGTCGGTCACTACATGGGCTAAGATGAAAGAAGAGTTCATAGACCACTTTTGCCCGCCTTCCAAAATAGCCAAGTTGAAGAAAGCCATTGCCTACTTCGAGCAACAACCCGGAGAATCCCTTTATGAGGTTTGGGAAAGGTACAAAGGCCTTCTTAGAAATTGCCCACACCATGACCTTAATAGCCAACAAGAGGTCTCCATTTTCTATGATGGGGTCAATGTTACCACAAGGCAATTGCTCGATTCACAAGGCCCGCTCACAAAGAAGCCACCTCCGGTAATAAAGGAATTAATTGAAGAATTCTCTAAGCACTCTAGAGAATACCACAATCCAAGAAATGAAGTAAGTCGGGGGGTAGTGAACTCGGCCAATGATGGCATGGCGGCGATGATGGCTAAGCTCGATAGTTTAGATAGAAGAATGACAAAAATGGATCAAACAATCCATGCTATTCGAGTTGGATGCAAGAACTGTAGAGGGCCTCATCTCACGAAGGATTGTGACTTGGATGAAAATGGAAACAAGAAAGCTCAAGTGTTCTACTTAAGCGGCGATCGATACGATGAGAATTAGCGGAAACCAAAGAAGGAATGGCTCCTGTATGAAGAATACAAGAAAGCTAAGGAGGAGAAATACAAGCAGAAAGAAAGGGGATTTTACCAAAAGGAAGAACCGGTTATGGAAAAGAAAGTTGATTTAGAAGAAATGTTCACTAGATTTATAGCCGCGTCCGAAAAAAGACACAATGATCATGATGCTGCAATACAATAGACCAGAAATATGCTAAGGAATCAGCAGGCATCTATTCTCAACAATGAGAAACAGCTAGGACAACTTGCACATCAAGTGAACAAGAGAAGACCCGGTCAACTTCCAAGTAACACTGAGAATAATCTGAGAACGGAGAATGTGAACGCTGTGACTTCCAGCTATGAAGAAATTTTCACACCTGCACAGAAGATCTCCAAGATGCATACAGAGAAGACAGAAGAGTCGGATCCAGCTAAACCCAACAAGACTCGCTGAGTCCCTCTAATGGACTCGACGAGTCCATGCCTTGATGACAAATCTGTTGTTTCTTTAAGACCTTACAACCCTCCTCTGCCATTCCCAATCAGAGCCATACCTACTGAAAAGGTTAAAGCATACAGAGCTTTCATGGAGCATGTTAGAGCCCTTCAAGTCAACGCTCCATTTGTAGAAACAATGCTTCAAACGCCTAAGTATTTTAACATGCTAAAGGGTCTTTTTGCTACTAGAATAGATTTAGCTGAAGTCGCGGAGATAGTATTGAGTGAGCTACCAGAAAAAAGGGGTGATCCGGGAAGCATCATAATTCCTTGGCAATTTGGAAATGTACTTGCCACTCAAGCGTTGACCGATTCGGGTGCAAGTATCAACTTAATGCCCTTCTCTTTCTTCAAGAAGCTGAATTTACCGGAGCCTAGGCCAGTGAATATGAAGATCCATTTGGCGAATAAGATGACTATCCGTCCAAGAGGTGTTTGTGAAGATCTCCTCATTAAGGTCGACAAATTTATTTTTCCCATGGACTTTGTGGTACTTAATATGGAAGAAGACCCCGAAATTCCAATTATTTTGGGGAGATCATTTTTAAACACCGCATGCGCATTGATAGATGTATGCGAGTCCACACTAACGTTGAGGGTAGGAGACGAGTCAGCGGTGTTTAAAGCTCTACCAGAGATAAAGCAAGAGGAAGGAAGAAAAGAAGAAATCTCATTCATTGATTTGGATGATGAACTACTTCAAAAAGAACTTGCACTCTTGCAAGAAGAAGATCCAAGCAAGTTTTTGCTATCCTCTGGAGGTAATGAAGATGTTGACAAAGACTTGGAGGAGATAGAGAAGCTTCTGAGAGGAACCGAATCAGAAAACACAGTGGGATGTGATAAATACGATCCAACTCGCCGAGTCACTTTCACGGACTCGACGAGTCTAGTCGAAAATCCCAACAACTTGGATAATTTTGATTTGCTTGTTACCAGCTCCCTGCATGCTCTGGACATGAAGATTTTCCATAATTTTTTTAGAAGATTAATCAGTAGAAGGCGGAATAAATGGTCATGTTCAACACGTTCATGTAGCATGTCTCAATACAATAATGCAAGAAGAAGAAAAGATTCCACTTAAAGATGAGGCAAGCTTTGGAGAAGAGGAAAATGCAAGGGTAAGGAGAGATGATGTTGGGAACCCATTCATTACCAAACCTTGAGCCAGAGTTTTCACCAACTATGAAGTAATGAAGTTTGAAGAAGGAGGGGTGCAAAATAGGGTGCAAGAGAATGGGGTAAAGAAGAAGAAGGTGAGGAAAAGGGAAAGCAATGTAGCTGAAGATGATGCTATAAGGAAAAAGAGAGAAGAATTAAGACGGGCTTACAAGAAGAAGATACATGCTTACAAGACGAAGTACAAACTGCAAAAGATAAGGCGTGAGTTCTCAATGCAGCAAAATGAAGAAACGTAGATGGGAAGGAGCCCAACTAACGACTACTTAAAAAGAAGCGCTTGGCGGGAGGCAACCCGTTATTAGAGTTTGCTTTCTTTTTCTCGTTTTAGTTTGATTTTCATTTTTAGGATTTTATTTTCGTCTTCTAAATCATCAAACATGACTGCTTGAGAGTGCTTATGGGCTAAGTGTGGGGTGAAATGAATTTTTAATTGGAAAAATGATTTAGTTTTTGAATTTTTTTCAAATGACTCGCCGAGTCTGACCATGACTCGACGAGTATATTCAGATTCCAGATGAGTTTAAAAATCGCGACCAGACTCGCCGAGTTGGACCCTGACTCGACGAGTCAGTTTTATTTATAGAAAAAAATTAATTAAAAATCATTTTTTTACATCTGGTAAAACTAGGGTTTTTAACCCTAATAAGATCATATTTCCCCCTTTACTCGTCGTGCGCCTCCCTTGTGTTCTCTCTCAAGCATTCATCAAGTTCTACACTCTTTCTTCAAAATTCTTGATTTCCATCACCAAAGGTACTTAATTTCTTCTATGTTTAGGTTAAAGCCATGATTTTTAGAAGTTCTAAGGTGTCAATTTCATAGAAAACCCGATTTTGAAATTTGGTGGATTTTTAGGGTTGCGATTTTGCATCAATTATGTTGTTTTGGGTAGTTATTCTTACCCTAATACATCTTAGGAATGTCCCTGAGCAAAACCCTTGAAGAAATTTTGAGTTTTCATGGTCGAATTTTGATCGACCCGTCGATTGACTCACGCAGTTCATACGACTCGCTGAGTCGTTCATGGACTCGACGAGTCCAGTCGGGGACCCAGGTGGAATCTGTTTTGATGATTTTCTGTGTTATCTGGGTTCTTTGTTCTTTGTTTTGCAGGAGCAATATGTTTCACAGAGGTCAATGCTCAATTGGAAACCTGGGAGATTTTCCTTGGTTAAGTTTCCCTCCAATTGAATCTGCTTCAACAATGACAAGATGGAGGAAGAAGTTGGCTGATATAAGGAAGAAGGAGATTTATGTGCCCAACAGGGTTGACTGGGATTGGTTGAAAAATGTCAGGTATTAAGAGGAGTTGGCGCCCTATCTTTTGAAGGAATTCACGTACGATAGGGAGACGATTATTTGTTATGCATGGAGCCGCGTGTTCAGAATCCAAGAGCCTGTATATCGGGAACTTTGCTGGGAATTTTTCTCCACGGTGTCTTTCCAAGGAGGAGATGATTGCTACCACCCGACGAGTTTTAGTTTATGCCTTGGGGGCGAGTTCCATCAATGCTCCGTTATTGATCTTGCATGTCGGTTGGGGATTTACGACCGACCATTGGTCTCGACTGCTATCTTTCGCGCCTTCTTGGAACGCTCTCACAAGGTGTTCCCCGATGGTGTTACGAGTACGGGTTGGTGGAACACAATTGCCAACAAAGTATACATTTCGAAGTCTGCCCAAGAAGGAAGTATTAGGTCACCCACGCACCGTCTCATTCACCGCCTTATCACCACCAACATCAATCAAAGGAAGGACGACAACAAGGTTTCTAACCTTGACATCTTTTATCTTTGGAGTATCATTATGCCCAACACCTTTTGCAATATTCCGTGGTGTTTGGCTTCTTATTTGTTGGAGGGTGCGGTCAAGGATCGGAGGACCTCTAAAATTAATGGTGGCATGTTCGTCACCCGGCTAGCCAACTCATATGGGTTGATGACCCATGGTGCATGGAATTTGATGACAATGATTCCTGGCCCTCCATTTAATCCCATTCTTTTTAGGAGGGCAAGGATCATTGAAAATTATGGGGGTGGTCATTATGCTATCCCGCATGATGATCCGGTGATTGGCTCCGAGGCACCAGGAAGGAGGGTTAGGTCGAGACGTACACGGGAAGTGGAGGAGGAACCGCCGGTAATTCCGGTGGATAATGATGAAGTGCCAATGGACCGGTATAATGTTGAGATGAGGAGAATGCAAGATCAAATGGCAAGGAGTCTCAATTTTCGCAACGAGTCCAACATTCGGCTTTTTGATCACTTCCACATTCCACACATCGATGGTGGTAACTTCCCTTATGTACCATCTTGGGACGAGATCATCAATGAGAGAAGGGGTGGAGCTGGTGGGAGTGGAGTTGCACATGGAGATGATGATGAGGAGGAGGATTAGTTTTCTTTTATTTCTGTTTTGTTGAACAATTTAGTTTGTTTTTATTTTTTGTTAGTGTGTTTTGGATTTTTAGTAGACTTTTATTTTTATGCGAGATGTTTAATTTGCTTTGATGACTTTTAGATTTTGGTTAGGAATGCTTGCATCAAGGGTTTAGAGTTTTAGAGAAAGAAAAGAAAAAGAATGGAAAGGAGTCAAGTAAGGGCGACGTTTAGAGTTAAGGTGTCGAGTCCGGTCCCAGGGGGACATGTGTGAATCATTTTAGAAGTTATGGGAAGTTCTTGGCATTTATCAAAAGCTGGAACAAGTACAAACTGTGAATTTTTCTGTCTAGCGATGACTTGCCGAGTGCACTAAGGAGACTCGACGAGTCGTTCTATATTTTTACACTTTTGAGGCTTTTGCGACTATACTCGACGAGTCACTCATACGACTCGACGAGTCAACTAATTTTATACCGAGGGGACTGCTGATTCGATGCTATTGAACATACCACTTGACCACTTATTCTTCCCGATCAATTCCTGAAGATTTTATACTATTTTTCTTGCATATTTCGACCTGCCCACACGAGATTTTGACACCCAAGACATGGATGAGTTGTTCCCATGTCTAAAGTCAATTGAAGATGGAGCTGAAAAGAAGAGATATTGACCTAGCAACTGCTACGCCAGGGGAGTTTGTTCCAATTCTCTCTACATTTCATATTTTATTATTTTTCATGCACAAAATGCAATGGGGACATTGCATAAATTAAGTGTGGGGTAGGGGGTTAATGTCATCTTAGTAAAGATAGAATCCTAATGTCGAAATTTAGGTCTAATTTAAAAAATAATTGCATACCAAAAAAAATGTGACTTAGGAATTAATTTAGAATATTTTGGTAAAAAGTAATTAGGATTCCATGTTAGAATTGTGTTGATGATTGCATGAAAACCCAAATGTTTAGTTGAGCCTATATACGTTCTAGTACATTTGTGGCTCCCTTATTCTAGTGAAATCATGGGACAAAAACATGACCTCACTCAGCCCGAAGGATGCAATATGTTTAGCATCGTGTACCAGAAATGTATCCAGGACAATTATTATCATTAGCCAATAAAGGTTGAAGTTGAGCGCCCCTGCTTAAGCATGTAGGATTTGAGTGAAAAAAGTGAGGTACATGTAAAAAAAGAGAGAGAGAGAATTGCAAGAAAAGTTGTAAGAATTTTGAAGCAATTAAAGTGAAGATCAAAAGATCAGAATTCCAAGAAATTCAAAAAGTTGAAGATACCAAGAAACAAACAACAAGGTGGTGAATTCAAAGAAATAAAGATCAAATGCCAAAAAGTGAAGAATTCCAAAGAGCTCCAATGTGGTATCATAAATTGTAATTCTAGATTATGTATGCTTGGGTTGCTCAACCAAAAATACCTTGAGGATAGGAGGTTTTCTGCGGATGGATTCGGAGGGATGCATAAAATGAGCATTGTTCGGGATGAGTGGGCGAATGTTTATGAGGATTGTGAGTATTTAGAGTATGGGGGTATTTAGGAAAATTTTAGACACAAATGCATGCGTTGCGGTCTTGGCATAATGGTTGGGTTAGACTGGAGTTGTTATATGTGGTTCTAATATGTTAAAATTCAGTTTTGCTTGGGGGCAAGCAAAACTCAAGTGTGGGGTATTTTGATATTTGCATATTTAGCCTCATTTTAAGCATAGGTTTTTATTATTTATTAGCTAATTTATTGCATATCATGGACAAAAGATACTTAAAAGTGTTTGAATTGTGTTTTCAGTCCAAAAGTGAAGCTCGGAAGCAGATGGAAGCAGGAGAAGCAGTTGGGAGCTCGGGAATTGAACAAAGAAGAAAAACACCAAAAACAACACCTACTCGGCGAGTAGGGTCGACTACTCAGCGAGTCCGAGCGAAGATTCGAGAAGATAAAGACTCTGTGACTTATCGTGTACGGGAATTCAGAGGTGGACTCGGCGAGTCGGCAATGGACTCGACGAGTCGTTTCGCAACTATAAAGATAACTTCTCAGATCGACATTAGACATTCTGGAACCCTTCTGGAGAGATTAGCTGTGATTGAAGAGCCAGAAGAACCCTAGAGAACGAAGATACAACCTAGAATCCAATTCCGAAGGAGATTAGAGGCAAATTTTCATCATTCTACTTAATCTTTTGTTTTCCATTATGGCTAGACAATTAGAATTTGTTTATTTGCTGTTATTTACCTCAATCATGAGCTAAAACTCTTAAACTTCTGTTTGGGGATACAAAATTGAGACTATGGTTTGATTATTGGTAGGATTAATTCAATGTTGGTGATTTTTGTTAGATTTAGCTTGCTAAAGAACCTTGTGTGTGAATGATAAGTAATTTTCTGTTAATAGGAAGGTAATTAAATATTATGAACATCTTTTGATTATCAACCTCATATGTTTACGTGACCACTTCATCATATGTCTAGGATTAATGAACATGAAACTAGAATTAATAAGAAAATTAGGTAAATTCATGTATGAGCTTGTGTGATGACCATCAACAAGAAGTTAACTAAAGGACCAAATTAGTTAATTATTGCAAATCTAAATTATCCCGAATAATTAATCAAGTGAATTTAATTAAATTAGACAACTGATCACTGTTTGAGTTAGTTTGTTCACTAAGGGTTAGTGTAGCGAATGCAAAACTAATCATTTGAGTCGATAGCCAATAAAAGAATTAATCCATTGCACTATTACCATAATATCAACCATAGGATCAATTGAGTTGAACTAAACAGAAGTCCTTCCCGTTATTGAATTTAGTTAAATCTTTGCTTTTCTAGTTTTTAGCGATAGTTAGTAAGTTTCTAGTCTTGTAAAACTACAGAAAACCCCCACTTATTATTTAATTTAGATAAAATTAGTCTTTAGTATTAATTTACCGTTCTCTGTGTTCGATACCCTACTTATTTAACTTCACCACAATTGATAGGTCAACTGCCTTTGTGTGTTCATTTTATAATTAGAAGTAGGTTTAAAACTAGTTGAGTTTTACACACATCAACATCCATCTTGTTTTAGATCAGAAAGTTTGGAGGATTAACTTTCTATACTGAGCACATAATGGGAAAAATTGGGCATCGACATACTATGCAGTGTGTAGTTTTAGCTATGTTGCTCGTAACCCTTTTTGTGTCCGTTTTACCTCTTTGAGCTCTACGTGGTGTGTAGAGCTTCATGTATGCAGGGCATAGACAGACTGGAAGTTGGCAGTTGACTTTTGACCATTGACTTTGACCAGGTTTAATTTTAGGTCAAATGGAGCATTTTGAGATGTAGATTGAGACGTGGTCCTTGTTTTCTCTATAGGTTACCTGTAGAGACGATATTTGGATTTTTTATCAGCTCAATTACCTTCTCGACTTCGAGGTTAGTTTTCCTCACTGTACTCTTGGGTCGAAGGCAATAATGTTAGCGCACTAGATTGTGTTATGTATCCTTTTGTATAGGATGTTGCTATGTTGTAATGATCTGATAGATTGGTAGATCTATATGATTACATGTACTTTTGTGTTATTGTTAATCTGTTGCATATGTCAACATAGTGCGGTTAGGTTGAGGCTTTACTGCTATGTACTGTAAGCCAACAAACACGAGGCAATCCAGTCTGATGAATGTAGGCCGGGAAATCCAATCCTATGACTGTGGGTCGGGGATCATCCACTTTGATGACTATGGAGCCGATGGTAATCTTCTCTGATAACTGTGGACCTAGTGTGCATGCTTGTATAAATGTTATTGTGTGGGGTATTTTAGGAGAACTCACTAAAATTTGGCTTATAGTTGTTGCTTTCATGGTTTCAGGTACATCAGAGGATCAAGGCAATGCGAAGGCGTGACCATACACATCCTCCTGATTGATTATGATTTAAGAGATATTGATACTCTAATTCTATGATTTTTTGTTGAAAATAACGGATTACTATCTAATGGTTTTATGGGATGATTTTATAAAAATGAAAGGTTTTATCATGGTTTTTGGAATGTTACAGTATCAAACATAACATCTCTCAATATCATTAAGACTAATGGATGATTTGTACAATCATGCCTTCACCTTTCCCCGATTGTCCGAAGTAACTGAAACATTTAAATCCACAACTGTAAGCCAAAGATTAGTAAGTTCCCCCAAAATACCACACACAATTAAACAAATACAATGCATGCACACAAGGCCTTCAGCATAAGGTTGGACTGCCACCGGAGCCTATAACATCCAAGCAACGTTGCTCCCCTTGGGCCTACAGTATGGAGTGGACCACTTGGTTCTCTTGGCCTACAACACACAACTAAAACGTCTCAACCTAACCACAATATGTCGACATATGCAAATAACAATAACAATCAAAACCAAATAATCATAACAGATCTATGTGTGTAAGAGATCATTACATCAAATCAACATCCTAACAAACAAAAGATACATACAATAATACAAAGTATAGTGAGAAAAAACTCACCTCAGAGCCGAAAGAAAATATCCATACAACTCGTCACATGAAATAAACCGGTGCAACACCCACTTAAACATTTAATAAGGGAAAATACCCAATCTAAGACCAAAACCCTAAAGTTTGACCCTAATTCAAAGTTAGTCAAAAAGTCAATGGTCAAATTCAATAGCCGCGTCACCACATCGTGTGATATGTGCATAATTAACTACATATTTAATGAATATTTCTAATACTTTTAGCTACAATTATGCTTAGTATGGAACAAAAGATACTTATTATCTTTAAAATATGTTTTGTAGCAGCAAAGACTTGCTTGGGACAAAAAGGGAGCACGTGAGCAGCTGGAAGCAGGATACGGGAGCTAAAACAAAAGAAGAAAGAAGAAGATTGAAGACCATCTTGGTGATATAACCGTGACATGGTGATTGGAATATTCGCGACCCATATGCTGACGTGGCAGACATGGGATTTACTCGAAGACCACATTGTGGTGGCCAGATTTCCATAATTATAAAATCGCGGACATTAGGTTGAAATCATGGGGAATGCATTCAGTTTTCAGAGGTTATTTGTGTCTAAGCACCCCTAGAAAACCAGAAGAAGATTGAAATTCAACTGAAGCTTAAGAATTGAAGAAGATTTAGAAGGAATTCAACATTGATCTAGTTGGTTTGCTTATTATACTCATATCTAGCTTATTTACTTAGATTTATTGTATTTTTCTGCTACAATGAGAGGTTGGACACCTTTTACTTATGTTTAGTGAAGATGAACTTGATCCATATGTGTTGATTTCAATTATTGGATGATTATATTTATTTTACTTGTGTTTGATATATATATATATATATATATATATATATATATATATATATATATATATATATATATATATATATAAACCCTAGCATGTTTTAGTTCTAGTTTATATTCCTTATAAATTAGATTTTGTGTGTTAATTGATCATATTAATTGCATGAATCTATCTCCTAATTGTTTATGATCATTAGATAATTAGAGCTAAGATTAATCACATCTTAGCTTAAGTAATTAAAGCAAGTAAATGTAACTGTGTTAGAGAGCTTAATTAGTATTAAGTTGTGCTTGGTTGGTTGAATGATCATAGGAGAGTAACTCATATCATTCATAGTCCAATTGTACTATTATAAATTTAGTGTTTAACTTGTACATGATCATCTCTTTGTCATTCATAAATTGATAAGTATAAATATTTGATCATAATAGCTAGATAATTGGTAATCAATATAATCTATCCATAAGAAATCAACCATAAGAGAAAGTGAAATTGGATTTAGGTAGAAGTATTCTTTTAATGCTTGAAGTTAATTTGTTTTCATGGATTGCTTACTTGTTAAGTGATATTAAGTTATTATGATCTTGAAAAATCAGTAAAAAAAACCCCAAATCATAGTTGTTTCTTAGTTTAATTAGAAGTAGTTAATTTAATTAATCGAATTTCGTTCTCTATGATCAATCGACACTCGACTATGTGAGCTATACTATAATCTGAGTAGGTACACTGCCTATAGGTGCATAGTTAGTAAGAGTTTGTTAGGTTATAAATTTAAAACTAATAGATACTTTTGAGCAAATCAATGTTTTTGGCCCCATTGTTGGGGAAGGACTTATTTGATTTTTAGTTTACTTGCTTTTAGTTATTCGATCCTTTTTGTGGTGTAAAAACCACACAAAAAAAATTCTGCATTTTATTTTTCTGCCTGATCAGCAACCATGTTGTGGGCACCATGGCCATGTTGTGGTCATGTTACAGTTAGATTTGATTTTATTTCTTTTTTGTTCGTTTTACGCGTGTTTTCTAGTTTTATCTTAGCAGGAAAAATGGGGGACATCACGACCATGCCAATGGATGAGTACAAGAGACGTATAGGAACGACAATAGATGGAGTCTTGATCCACCAAAAATTCCAACCGCGACAAAATTTGAACTTCCGGGGCACATTCTTTATATGCTAAAAGATCTACCTTTTTATGGGAAGGAGCACGAGGACGCCCACGAGCACGTAAAACAGGTGATGGAGATTTTAAATTATTTTCATGCACCAAACGTGAGTAAAGATGTGGCGATGCTTCGACTTTTTCCAGTCACATTGAACGGTGAAGCAAAACAATGGTTAAAATCACTTCCCTTTGGAGCAATCACGACATGGGCTGACTTTAAGACTGGGTTCATAAACTATTTTACCCTTTCTTTAAAAGTGGCGAAGCTTAAAAGAAATATCCAAAATTTTCAACAATTATAGGGAGAGTCGTTATACGAAGCTTGGAAGCATTATAAGAGATTGCTACGACATTTCCCTCAACACGACTTTCAATGTGCAATAAAAAATATCAATATTTTGTGATGGAGTCAATGTGTGCACTCACCAACTTCTAGACTCACAAGGGCCCATGACAAGGAAGGATCTGACAACAAATAAAGCTTTGATTAAAGAATTCCCTAAGCATTCAAGAGAGTATTACAACCCAAATGAGGATTTCACTAAAGGAAAAGCAAGTAAAAATGGAGGTCAAGATGTTATCAGTGCAGTGATTGCAAAGCTCGACGGAATAGAAGAAAAGATCACAAAAATGAGTAGATCAATTCACAATAGATGCAAATCTTGCTACATGGTATTGTGAATTAGAGTACAAGAGAGATCGAGATACAAAATAACTTCAACAACTAAAGCATGATCTCTACCAAACTGAACAGGTCCAATCCGAGAAAATAAATGCTCTCGAGTTAAAGCTATTTCGATTTATGGAATCTAGAGAAAGAAGACATGATGCCACTAATGCAACACTTAGAGATCAACAAGCATATATCATGAGCATCCACTCACAATTCGGGCAATTAACAAAGCTTGTGCAAGAAAAGCAATTAGATACACCTTCAAGAAAAGTCGATTCAATCCCAATCGCTCAAGTCATGGCCGTTTATACAGAAGAAGAAGACGAATTGGAGCATATGGTGGCCCTTGAAGAATAATCTGATCAGTCGCTCAAAGTAAAAGCGAAAGAAAAACCAGAAGATTATCGTGATTATGTCTAGTCGCCACGACATGGAGGCAATAGTGCCACGTCATGGGAACTTAAGGAAGATTATGATTTTTCTGTTGTTGAGTCGTATCGACCACCTCTTCCTTTCCCATCTCATTCCAAGGAAAATCTGGTGAAGGAAGGAAACAAAAAGTTCACGGAGCATAAACAACCTAAAGAGCAATTGGAAAAATAAGTGAATTATTTGAAACCTCCAATGCCAACACCAATGATTTTCGAGGTGTTTGCTTTTACAAGACCACTAGATCAAGTTACATAGAGAATTGAAGAAAAAGAAGAAAAGAGTGATGAGTGTCATTTTGACAAGAAAACCCCAGAAAGAGATAAGACAAAAGCTAAATACACGGGAATGAAGAAAGAACCCAAGAGGAAGCATAATGAAGATATCAACCAAAAAATGCCAGAAAGTTTGATAAAGACATTCAACAGAAGGGTTGCTTACAAACAAAAAAGGCTCAATATGATGGAGAATGGGGAGGCTACGCTTCCACCTGAGGCAACGTAGAGTGGGAAGGAGTCCAACTCACGACTCCTAAAAAAGAAGCGATTCTCGGGAGGCAACCGGTTTTTAAGAGTTTGCATTTTCTTTTCCTTTTGATTTCATTTTAGTTTTTAGTTTTATTTTGGTTTTAGATTTTATTTTTAGTTTAACCTAAGTATCATGTGTTTCTCTAGTCTTTTGATTTTATTTGGTAGTGTTAATAGAAAATGAAGAAGTGAAGGAGCTTCATGGATGCAAAATTCGTGCATTTGTGAAGATTATAATTAAAGACCACATTTTTGAACAAGTGTAGGGTTCCCACTTGATGAAGAAAAGAGTTTTTGAAGAATATCTACTAAAAGAAAAGATCGGGAATGGTCCTAAACATTACGTAGAGTCGGTACATTACTTTGATCTTACAAGACAGTCAGAAAAGGAACCACGATGTGGCCATCAGCACCATGTCCTGGCATTTTATTTTATCGTGACTGCATATGATTGAACCATGACGTGGCATACTTAGAACACGTCGTGGAGATCTTATTTTTCTCGACCATTACGACTTCAAACTTTACACCACGTCGTGATGTTGCTTTCCCACGACGTGGCAGCGGTTCAACACACTTTTGAAGAATAGTTCTTTGATTTATTCCGATCCGACATATTTGCATTCACAAGAAGAAGGTCCATAAGTATTGTTTCCAGCCTTAATACGAGAAGTCCAAGCTTTTCGCACACATTCATAATTCGATCTCGCCACTAATACCCAAGGGGAGTCTGTTCAAATTCTTCCTTTTAATTTATGTTCTTTAATTGTTTAAGCATGCAATGGGGACATTGCATCATTTAAGTGTGGGGTTGGAGGTTGAATATAGGAATACAAGCATCCTGATAAAATTTGAAAAATGACTAGGATTTAAAAAAATTATTAGAAAGAATTGATAGAATAATCTAAAATTGAACCTAGTTAAAAAAATTGTTATATTGAGATCTAGGTTTCTAGTGTTGTATGGGACGATCCAATGCGAGTTTCAATGTTTATTTGAGCCAATAGATGTTATTGTGTATATGTGGCTTCCCTGTCCTAGTGAAATAATGGAACAAAAACACAACCTTGCTTAGTTTGAGGGCCACAATATTTTTAGCATCGTGTACCAGAAATGTATCCAGGAAAGCTTATGTAGTCATTTCACTCTAGACTAATACCTCTAACAAATAAGGGTTGAATTTAAGTTTCATTGCTTAAGCATATGTTTTTATAGGATTTTTAGTTTTGAGTGAAAAAAAAAAGAAAAAAATAGAAAAGAAAAAAAAAGTTGCAAAAGTTGGTAATAAGAGTCTACAAAGCTATGAAGATCAAGAAATATCATGAAGAAAAGCACCAAATTATCAAAGACTCAAGAATAAGGCAAAATTTGACAAGCTATTTATTGTATTTTTATTTTTTACGTTATTTTTTCATATGTATGCTTGGGAGTTTAATCAGAATTACCTTGAGGTTAAGAATGCTTTATGGGAATGGGTAAGCGTTGTTCAAAAAAGTAGGCAGGCGTTTATTAAGATTGTGAATATTTTGGATTGAGGAAGTTCTTAGGAAAATATAGATACATATACACACATTACATTCTTGGAGTAATGGAGAGGCTCAAAATGGATTGTCTTGTGAAATGTTGGTAGCTACAGTCTTGATATGATAATAATAAAATCAGTTTTTCTAGGGGGCAAGCAAAAGCCAAGTGTGGGGTATTTAATTTATACATAATTAACTACATATTTAATGCATATTTCTAATACTTTTAGCTACATTTATGCTTAGTATGGAACAAAAGATACATATTATGTTTAAAATATGTTTTGTAGCAGCGAAGACTTGCTTGGGACAAAAAGGAAGCATGAGAGGACCTGGAAGCAGGAAACGAGAGCTAAAACAAAAGAAGAAAGAAGAATTGAAGACCACGTCGTGGTGATATAACCATGATGTGGTGATTGGAATATTCGCGACCCATATGCTGACTTGGCAGACACGTGATTTACTTAAAGACCACATCATGGTGGCAGTCAACCGCTATGTGGTTTTCCACAATTATAAAATCGGGGACAATAGTTCAAAATCATGGGGCATGCATTTGGTTTTCAGAGGTTATTTGCGACTAAGAACCCTTAAAAAACCAAAAGAAGATCGAAATTCAACTGAAGCTTAAGAATTGAAGAAGATTTAGAAGGAATTCAACGTTGATCTAGTTGGTTTGCTTATTATACTCAGGTCTAGCTTATTTTATGTAGATTTATTGTGTTTTTATGCTACAATGAAAGGCTAGACACCTTTTACTTTTGTTTAGTGAAGATGAACTTGATTCATTTGTATTAATTTCAATTATTGGATGATTATATTTGATTTTACTTGTGTTTGATATATATAAACCCTAACATGTTTTAGTTCTAGTTTATATTCCTTATAAATCGGATTTTGTGTGTTAATTAATCATATTAGTTGCATGAATCTATCTCCTAATTGTTTATGATCATTAGATAATTAGATCTAAGATTAATCACATCTTAGTTTAAGTAATTAAATCAAGTAACTTTAACTCTGTTAGAGAGCTTAATTAGTATTAAGTTGTTCTTGGTTGGTTGAATTGATCATAGGAGAGTAACTCATATTATTCATAGTCCAATTGTGGTATTATAAATTTAGTGTTTAACTTTTGCATGATCATTGCTTTTTCATTCGTAAATTGATAGCCTAGATATTTGATCACAATCTAGATAATTGGTAAACAATATAATCTATCCATAAGAAATCAACCATAGGAGAAAGTGAAATTGGATCTAGGTAAAAGTATTCTTTATAATTCTTGAAGTTACTTTGTTTTCGTGGCTTTCTTACTTGATGGGTGATATTAAGTTATTCTGATCTTGAAAAATCAATAAAAACCCCCCAAATAATAGTTGTTTCTTAGTTTAATTAGAAGTAGTTAATTTAAATAATCGAATTTTGTTCTCTGTAATCGACACCCGACTTATGTGAGTTATACTTTAATCTGACTAGGTACACTGCCTATAGGTGCATATTTAGTAAGAGTTTGTTAGGTTATAAATTTAAAACTAATATGTACTTTTGTGCACATCATGGTGGCCAACACCATAGCCATGCTGTGGTGGCTAAACACCAAAATGATCATGAAATCCCTCGCCACCATGTCGTGGTAGCAACATTACCACGCTGTGGTAATCGTCTTGACCAACTTAATTCATTAAGCTCTTAACCCTTATTTCTAGATCTCCAAAGCTCAGATCTAGATCAATTAAGGAAATACATGGATAAAGTTTCAAACTTTATCCATTTCCTAACCTCTAAAAGCCTAGATCTCAAACCCTAACACAAAAGGGACAAGATAACCTAAGAGATCCATGTATGGTTGCTTCTTGGACAAGATGCAAACTTTATGGGACTAAAGGTCCAGAGAGTAACATAAATCTTATCCAAGGTCCTGGATTTGCTTTAAACTCCAAGGATTCATTTTCAATAACCAAAAAGGGACTCAAACACTACATAAGCAACTCATAAGATGAAAAGGTATGAACTTTATACATTCTGGAGTCTAATGATGATTGTAGAAGCAACCCTCAAGAAAAACAAATCCCACCACTGGCTTGAACCACCTACTTCTTCCTTCTTACTCCTTGAAAAGCCAAGAACACATACACACACACACATTGTAGGGTTTCTCTCAAAGGGATGGAGGTTGGAGCTGTGAGCAAACCCTACCCATAATGTTCCTTAAATAGGGCTCAAGGCCCGAAATTTAGGGTTTTCACCCAGCCGCCGCCACACCGTGGCCAATACATGACTACGCCATTCTCATTAAAAATGTGTGGTCCTTTTAGGGTCACGACCGCGTCGTGGTGAGCTCTATCACCACGTTGTGGTTGGCCAAGATTTACTAAAAGTTCCCAAAATTAGAAAAGTTAGATCTTAAGAGCAATACCTGAAAATAGATGTTATATTTCTCTAAACTTTCATGTTTACTCCTATAATATATATAATCTAATTTTCTTTAATAATTTTCGTTCATTAACTAAAAGAACTAATTTATTAATGCATGTTTTTATGTATGTGTTGATATAAATTCGAGGTGGTCATCATTTCATCGTAAATTCAGAACTTTCATTCATTAATTTTTTTAAAAAGACTTACTTTTATTATGTACGCATCGTTATAAATTCGAATTTGTCTTCGTTTTGACGTATTTTTTCACATTTTCATCCTAATTTTTATGTACGCTTCCTACGTATGTGTTATGTCAAATATAACATGTTTTTGATTATATGAAATTCCGTTCGTTAACTTAAAAAGAAATCGTACTTACTTAAAAAGAAAGAGATAGCTCGTGATCTTGTATTTATATTATTGATCTGTATAATCTTCTATGTTTAGATAAGATAATCCTTCCTTATTTGTAGATTCCTTAGTTTGTATCCTGTGTATATATTGTACGCTTATGGAATGAATGAAACATGGGTTAACCTTCCTTTATGGTATCAGAGCTACAATCCTTCAAACCCTAAAAGAACTGGCGGTGCCCTCCCCCATTGCTACGGCAATCAAACACCACAATGTCAACCAATGATCCACCATCAAAACCTTCATCTTTTCACCCAGTTTACATAGTCACGAACATCCAGAACAAGATCAGAACTCTGGATGGTACAAAAGTAACTTATTCCTCCTGGGTGAAGCTATTCAAACTCCACGCTCGAGGTTATAAGGTCCTTCATCACATAGACGGTACTGTCGCACCCGCAAAGACAGAAGCAACATATGAAGCTTGGCAAGAGATCGATTCTATTGTTCTACAGTGGATCTACGGAACACTATCTGATGAAATTTTGGTTCGTGTCCTTGACACCGACGCCACGACTTACGACATTTGGAAACGAATCAAAGAAATTTTCTTGAACAACAAAGGATCTAGTGCGGCTGCCCTAGAGCATGAGTTCACCAACTTGACCTTGACCTCGTGCACATCCATGAATAACTACTACCAATGCCTAAAAGACTTTGCCGACCAACTCACTGATGTCGAAAACCTGGTGAATGAACAAACACTTGTACAATAACTAGTTCGTGGTCTTCCTGCAGAATATGACACAGTGGCATCTTTCATCAACCAAAGTCTTCCATCTTGGGACACTACTAGAAGTATGTTACAACTTGAGTAACACCGCCAAACAGCACGGAAAAACCTTACCAGCCCTAATGTTCTAGTTTATCATACACACCAGACCACAAAGGACATCCAATAATGACCACCAAATCGTGATGAAAATCAACGAACTTTTGGCAGGGGTCGTGGTCGCAACCAATGTTTTAAAAACCGGTTTGAACCGGCCGGTCGAACCGGTTGGACCGGGAACCGGTGGTAAGAGTGGTTCAATTATCACCGGTTTTATGTTGATTTTTGAACCGGATTGAACCAGCCAGTTTTTAGAAAAACCCGGTTGAATCGGTCAAAATAAACCGGTTGAACATGTTAAACAAAAAAAAACACATGAAAAAGAACCATTTACACAATAAACTTTGGTGATTTTTTTTTCAAATCTATTTAGTTTTCTATAAATAAAAACATAGGGTAAATGTTATAAAGTTTTTTGATGTGTATGTATTCATTTAAAATTATATCTTTTTTCGGTATTATACTTAATTTTCTTTTTGACGTATATGGATTGATGTAAAACACTAAAACTTATGATTATGTGTTATTTTAATGTATTTGAAATCATCTACAACTTATTTGTATGTGTATTTTTAATGTTTGAACTTGTAAACATCAAATTCATGAATTATATATGTATGTATGTGTAAGAAAATAAGAAAAAACATGAAAAATATAGAAACCGGTTGACCCGGCGGTCGAACCGGGAAACGCTCACCATATTGGTTCAACTAAAAAAACGGTTTTTAAAACATTGGTCGCAACACCCAATCTGGAGGACGATATCCACATGGAGGACGACACCCCAATCCGGTACGAGGCAGATCTTCACCCGGTTCTATGCAGCCGAACTACCCACCATGGGCATGGTGGTCTCCACCACCATGTCCATATCCATCACAAGCTCCGTGGCCCACACCATGACCTAATGGTCAGCGACAACCCACAGCTAAACAAGCCCAACAGTCTGTAGCTCACGTTGCATGCTCAACCCAACCTACTGTTGCAGAATCAACACCACAAGAACCAATACAATCACAATATGATGCACTCAGTCCGACTGACCTTGGAGCAGCATTTCAAAACATGAATCTCAATCATTCGGATCAATCATGGTACATGGAATCCGATGCGTCCTCCCACTTGACTGCTGACCCAGGTAAAATCACAACTCCCCTGCCATCTTCTCCTATACAATCTATATTCATGGGTAATGGTCACAATATACCAATTTTTGGATCCGGACATACCCAACACAAACTACCCACTCAGACCTACAACTTACCACATATCCTATATTCCCCACACATAATTAAAAACCTCCTGTCGATAAGAAAGTTCACCATTGAGAATAATGTTTCTTTATGCTTTGACCCTTATGGTTTTTCTGTGAAGGAACTCCAGACTGGTAAATTCCTTTCTCGCCACAATAGCTCAGGAGACTTCTATCCGTTCACACCACCAAGCATTCCATCCGCTCTCGTCACTATCTCATCACCATAACTATGGCACAACCGTCTCGGTCACCCAGGAACTGCAGTTTTTGATTCATTACGTACTCTTTTCTTTATTTCATGTAATAAACAAAGTTTATCTTCTGTTTGCCACTCCTGCCAAATTTCAAATAATAAACATTTACCATTTCTAGACTCAAATTCTAGTACTTTTACACCATTTGATATTATCCACTATGATTTATGGACCTTGCCTGTTTTAAGCCAATCAGGTTATAAGTATTACATGGTTCTTCTCGATCATTACACATAATATGTATGGGTCTACCCTATCAAAGTCAAATCTGAAACTTTCACCAACTTCACCAAATTCCATGCTCTCATTAGCACCCAATTCAACAGAAAGATAAAATCTTTCCAATGTGATTTAGGAGGTGAATTCGATAACACCAATTTTAAAACATTTGCCTCAAATCATGGTCTCACTTTTCGGTTTTCATGTCCTCAAACCTTACCTCAAAATGGCAAAGTTGAACGCATGATAAGGCGTCTCAATGACATTATTCGAGCCCTTCTTGCTCATGCCCACTTACCACCATCCTTTTGGGTCAAGGTCCTTCACACCGCCACCTACCTCCATAACATACTTCCCACAAAAATTCTTCATTTCAATACCCCAACATTTTCTCTCTACCTTAGGCATCCCACATACAATCACCTTCACATTTTTGGATGTGTGTGCTACCCCAACACTACTTCCACTCAACCTCATAAACTCCACACTCGATCCACTCGTTGCATTTTCCTCAGATACCATAGCAATTTTTGGGGACACCGATGTCTCGATCCAACCTCCGGAAAAGTTATATTGTCTTGCCATGTTATATTTGATGAGTCTTCTTTTTCCATTCCTTGATCCTTAACCTTCAAACTCATACTCCTTCCTCGAACCTGACACATCTACACCCCACCCTTACTTATTCGAAGACACTCACACTACCCCCACCATTCCACAACAAACGCCACCCACCCCACATGAACCCCCTCCTGTTGACAACTCACAAACCAGCCCCTCCTCACCAACTTCTCCTCCCGAAAGCCTCAGAACAAATAACCCTACCAACAACACATCTGATATCCCCCTCTCTACTGCTATACTAACCCCCGTTTCACCCCCAACAACCGCCCAACCACCACATCCTATGACTACCAGATCAAAACATGGTATCTTCAAACTTAGACAACTCTTAAACCTTCACACAACCTCTACCAAACCCATCTCCCCAACCCCTAAAACGTATTCTCAAGCCTTTAAGGATCCAAATTGGTTACTTGCCATGAACCATGAATTTAGTGCATTACAGGAAAATGATACATGGGAACTTGTCCCTTGGCCTGCAAACCGCCCGATCATTTGATGCATGTGGTTATTTCGCCATAAATTTCATGCCGATGGGACATTACAACGGTATAAAGCCCGTTTGGTAGTTAATGGAAAATCTCAAACCGTTGGTGTAGATTGTGACGAGACATTCAGTCTGGTCGTCAAACCTGCCATAATTCGTACAGTGCTTAGCATTGCCATTTCAAGATCTTGGCCTCTCCACCAACTTGATGTCAAAAACACCTTCCTACATGGCGACCTTCATGAGACCGTGTTCATGTACCAACCTCCGGGCTTCGTTGATTCCACCAAACCTTATCATGTTTGTCGCCTACGAAAATCATTATACGGGCTCAAGCAAACTCCATGAGCGTGGTATCTTCGGTTCTCCAACTTTATCACCGCTAATGGGTTCCGTAGCAGCATATGTGACAATTCTCTATTTGTCTATAAAAAGGGATCACATATCGCATACCTTTTGCTTTACGTCGATGACATCATACTTACAACATTAGACTCCATACTACTCAAACATATCATTGCTACTCTATCTCGTGAATTCTCCATGACTGATCTCGGGCCACTACATCATTTTTTGGGTATATCTGTTCAGCGAAATAAACAAGGTTTATTTATATCTCAAGCACAATAAGCTCAAGATATTCTCGAACGAGCTTCCATGGCATCATGTAATGCAATAACCACACATATTGACACTTTATCCAAACTAAGTGCCACAGTCGGCCCTTTCCTTCCTGACGGCACTCTATATCGGCGCCTAGCCGGAGCCCTCCAGTACTTAACTTTTACTAGGCCCGACATCACATATGTTGTCCAACAGGTGTGTCTCTTCATGCACACTCCACGCGAGCCTCATCTACATTTTTGTAAACGTATCTTGCGTTACATAAAAGGTTCCCTTCATTACGGATTGCATCTTAATGCCTCTCCCCGACTAAATCTCACGACCTACTCTGACGCTGATTGGGGGTGTCCGGACTCTAGACGCTCTACATCGGGATATTGCGTCTACCTCGGCGACAACCTATTATCATGGGCATCCAAAAGACAACCCACCATATCCCATTCTAGCGTTGAAGCAGAATACATGGGTGTCGCAAATGCCGTTGTCGAATCTAGCTGGATTCGTAACCTTTTACTTGAACTTCACATCCCGGTTCGTCAAACTACTATCGTCTACTGCGATAATGTCTCAGCCGTGTATTTGTTTGAAAATCCCGTTCAACACCAGCGAACAAAACATGTTGAGATTGACATTCATTTTGTCCGTGAGAAAGTTCACATTGGACACATTTGGGTTCTCCATGTCCCAGCCGCTTACCAGTACGCCAACATTTTTACAAAGGGACTCCCACGACACTTATTTGAATCCTTTCGCTCCAGTTTGAACGTCTGCTCTACTCCCGTTCCAACTGTGGGGGACTATTAGAGATAGCTCGTGATCTTGTATTTATATTATTGATCTATATAATCTTCTATGTTTAGATAAGATAATCCTTCCTTATTTGTAGATTCCTTAGTTTGTATCCTGTGTATATATTATACGCTTATGGAATGAATGAAACAGGGGGTTAACCTTCCTTTACGTGTCGATATAGATTAAAGTTTTTCATTACGTTTCAAAATTAATTTTATGTATGTTTTCGTGTTTATCTTTATTTACATTTCATATGTATGAGTTAGGTCACATATAATACGTTTTCATTTGACGGTATAAACTGAAGTTAGTCAACGGTACTAGCCTTATATTTTTACATATCAATAAATGCAACGGTACCTAATTTTTATTAATACAATCATCAAAATTCAACCTATAAAACGGATTGGCTATGTTGCAACGCGAGGTAGGTGGGCAATCAACTAGTTAGTATATTAAATCCAACCTATATTAATTTTCTAAGATAAGTGATCACAATTTCTTATCGGTTTTTTTTATTGAGTTTCCTCGGGCCATATTTGTTGATATAGATACATAAATACCTACATAAAGATATGATTTTCGTCAAAAAAAAATCCATAGATAGATTAGTAAAAGTTTAAGCAATTATATGAAATGTAGTTTAACTATGAATTTCTCTTTATATATGAATATAGAATATATTTTTTATATACTCTATCAACATTTGTTAAATGAATACGTTTTCACATCATTATAAACATTTCCCATTAGGCGATACTTAATATTATAATACTATTTTGTGCTATTTTATCAAATAGTTAACAACTTTATTATTTATATCCCTATCTAACAAAACAATAGAAGATGATTTAGTATTAGTCAATTTATATCCCAAATAGACGAATTTAAAGGCCACAATGGGGGCATACCTCACATGGCCTTGTTGGTAACGCAAGTTCCGTCCCATGACTTCATGTCATTATACCCATTGACCAACAAACATTGCATGTATGCTGTTCTTTTGTTTAATTAATTAATTATGATCCATCATAAAACATGATTCAAGCTAGCATTTAAAGTACCAATATTTAACATCATGATTTATTGTTTGCCAATGCTTGATAAAACTAAACAAATACTTTATGCTCGAAATAAACAAACATTATTAACATGCATGTATTCAATAATGCACCATCATTTTTTTGTAGTTACTCGTTCCTAAGAGGATGAAGACCTTTTTCCTTCTCTATCTCTTGAATTCGATCCATACATACATAATGAGCTCCAATAAATATTTGAGAATGTTTTCGCTTGAGAATTTTGAAATATATCGTTAGGACTTACATCGTAGTTTGAATTGAAAATTTTAATATTATTTTATAATATATGAATAAACAAGTTAACATATATATATATATATATATATATATATATATATATATATATATATATATATATATATATATATATATATATATATGAGGAAAAAGAATATACATTACAACCCTACCTAAGCTTAGGTACTAAACCTCTTGAAAATACATTGTTTTACTATATAAAGATTACGGTTAATGGATTCACGATTAATACTTCAAGATGTAAATTCAAGATCGACGCAATAGGTTTTAGGGTTTAGAGTTTAGGGTTTAGGGTTTAGGGTTTAGGGTTTAGGTTTATGTTTAGGGATTAGGGTTTAGGGTTTAGTGTTTAGATTTAGGGTTTAGGGTTTAGATTTAGTGTTTAGGGTTTAAATTTAGGGTTTAGGTTTAGGTTTAGGGTTTAGTAATGTTCACTTGGATAAAGTAACAAACGATAATTGAGGAAAGAAAATGGAGATGATAAAACGATAATTAAAGAAATAAATGTTATGGAGAATGATATATTTACCAAGTGAAACCAAACCGGGTATATTTAGCATGTTAACACGACATATTTTAGAGGTTTATTACCTAAGCTTAGGTGAGGTTTTAATGTATATTCCATATCCCCATATATATATATATATATATATATATATATATATATATATATATATATATATATATATATATATATATATAATCCCATAAAATATATGGCCATTCTCTAAAGATTTTTTTTACCATAAAATAAGCAAATTCTACTACTAATGTCCTTCATTGCGGTCCTTCAAAGTCGTTACATATAAAGTAAATGCGTATCGATGATAAAAGTAATACAAACTAATTGTCTGGCGATATTTGGTATTATTTAGGTCATGGCGTCCTTTTTCTCGGGTGGGATCAAACACCAGTAGCAATGACACGTCTAGAATAAAAAACTATATTGTTCACTAATTATTCTTTAGAAATTTTTCTATCCAAATTCAGAGATTGTGTGGGTAAGATAGGTCCTAATTAAATTATATTTAAGGTAGGCCACTAATTTTTTATAAAAAATTTAGATAAATTATTTTTAAGGTAGCACCTACATTGCTTATACCTAGCCTCGCCCCTAGCCAGCAGAACGTCCCTATTTGTATTTGGTTATTCCCGGTATGTTCTTCTTCTACAATTAAAGGCAATGATCTATCAAGGATCTAGGATCGGCTTTCATTGCAATTATCAGTAATCAAATGAACCGATGACAATTTTATTTACATAATCTACATGTTACTAGTTTTCTTTCACATTTTACTCAACAATAGTTGTAGAAGACATGTGAGAGAGTGGTGTTGTTCTTAGTGTGTTTATTGCTAGGAGACTCTCTAGTTTGGTGAACTTTTTGTCTTTGTAAGGTTTGCTAAAACTAATAGCCTTGATTCATTGGTGGCGAATCTTTGTATTGTTTTGATTGAGAAACTTAGTTTATTGGCAATGTTGCTCAGTTTCATAGAATTAATAAGGTCTTAAGCATGAGTGGGGTAGACCAAATAAGGTTGTTGATGTTATACATATGAATAAGTATATGTATTTGTATATGAATAAGTATGTGCATTTGCATAAGAATAAGTATACGACTTATATATTTATAAGTATACGCATATGCATATGAATAATTATATGCATATCTATAAGTATATGCATGTGCATAAGAATATATATATATATATATATATATATATATATATATATATATATATATATATGCATATGAATAAGTATATGCATATGCATAAGAATAAGTATATGCATAAGCCAATTAAATACATAATTATGCTTATAAATATATGTATATACATATGTGTGTGCGTGCATATGCATATGCATATGAATAAATATATGCATCTGCATATGCATAATAATAAGTATATGTATATGTATATAGATAAGTATATGCATAAGAATAAGAATAAATATATGACATGCATATTTATAAGTATATGCATATTCATAAGTATATACATATGCATATGAATAAGTACATGCATATGTATATGCATATACATAAGAATAAGTATAGGCATATACGTATGTATAAGTATATACATATGAATTTGCATAAGAATAAGTATATACATAAGATAAATTACTACATATGATTATGCATATGTATATGCATATGCATATACATAAGAATAAGTATATGAAATATGCATATGAATAAGCATATGCATATATATATATATATATATATATATATATATATATATATATATATATAAGAATAAGTATATGCATAAGGCAAGTAAATACATATGATTATGAATAAGTATATGCATATGCATAAGAATAAGTATATGACATATGCTTACCTATTCAAAATCAGAATTATAAACTTTTATTTTCTTTTTTTCTTTAAAAAAAAAAAAGAAAAAATGAGAGCATACAGTTATTTCTTTGAAACGGGCTTCTGCAACTGATTGGCGAAGGTTGTGAATATTAGGACCCTAATTAGCAATTTTTTCATGGAAATAAGGAACAAGAGAACCACCATACATAGATATAACAGGTGAGTAGAGTGGATACTGAGGGACTAGAGCTAAAATCTATAAAAAAAAATCTAACTATGAAGAAAAAAATATGAAAAGAACATAATATGAGATATTCTCCCATCTTCTTCCAAAGTTCAAATTTCATGTTTTTCAACCTTTCAAGCAATTTTTACATTCTTTTAGGTTGACTTTTTGGATAGATAAATGACAGATTAAACACAAGAAATAGCAATGTACTTTTATAAATTTGTTTATTATAGTGTTGTATTTTCATTTTATTTTTTTCTACTATAGCTTTATATTGTGAGCAATTTACTAAATTACAGCAAGTCATCCAAATACAAAGGAATGCACGTTGCTATAAATGGATAGAGTTTTCAAAGTATAAATAATATCCTACTAAGAAAAAAAAGTAAAAGCAGAATACTATATCTGGTTAGATTTTTATAAGCAGGATGCTTTCAATAAAAAAAAAATTGAAGTACAATGTTATCATAAAATACACATATACATGAAACTACACTACTATTTTTTGAATATACGCCTTAATAGATATTTCTTTATTAAATTTCATGCATTGTAGATCATATTTTCCTACAAAATCAATCCAAGCATAATTTTCCCGAGGCGTGCAAGAATGATTTTTAATCACTCTAACATGTGATTCTTTCAAAACAAACTTGTGGTGATTAATGTGATAAATAACAAAAGAGTTTGTTAATTTATTTTTAAAGTTTTGAAAAAAAATGATATTTAAGACAATGGAAGTATATTGAAGGTAAAAAGGACAACATATTCCATCACATGGACCACGAATAATTTTTTGAAAAATCTGCATTACTCCTTTACTGGCACCATCAGGAAGATATATGATTTCCAGATCACTTTCACAAATTACAAAATAATCGTTACTTCAAAGATTAAATATGTAAAAATGACGAAAACAAACTTCATAAAATTAAGGGTAAATTTATGAATTATGATTATGGCCTTGGATACCCATCACATCTCAATGAACTCAACAACTTCTTTCCTTATTCCTGGAAAACCATGGGGATCAATATAAGAACCTAAAGAATCAATACGACAATGTTACTCCAAAGAGGCCATAACAACATCCTTAAGGTTTGCATGAGACTCAAATGGCATAAAGTTTGCACCTTTATTCCTTTACATCCCTTAATAACTCCAGATCTGAAAGTATAATCAGCTTGGGACATTCACGACTCATGAATCATGTGTAACATACACGTTATTAACTATGTATAATTGTCGTGTTTTGTTTAAAAGTAATTATTATTATTATATAATATATGAGTTTGAGCATTGAGTTCTAACAAGATAGTTTTATGAGATTGAAGTAAAACTATGTTTAGAATCATTTGGAAAGTGATGGGAAGTCTTATGAGATTCTGATACAAAGTCAACTATCGAAATTAATGAAAATATAAAGTTGTAAATAAATAATATATATATATATATATATATATATATATATATATATATATATAATGTTATTGAAAGTTGTAGATTATCTCGCTAAAAACATTTAGGCGACAACCTCATCGAAATCCGAGTTATAACAAAAAAGTTTTGCGACAGAACTGACACAATGTCATATGACATAAAAAGTGAGTTTATGATAAACTATTTTTTAGCTTTAGTGATCTAAATGAAAGTTGTGGTAGTCGTTAAACCGATAATTTTCATAAAAAGAACGTCAAAATCTGACTTCATATAAGGAAGTTATGATTTTTCGAAGTTTCAGTATAGCAGTATACAACTAAAAACTCGAAATAAAGATCGAGTGATTTTTAGCCGACACAACCTAAAACAAGAATCGAAGATCTCGTCAATAGTAATACAACGGTAAAAAGACAGACGAAAACGGACGTCTGATGAAGAAGTTATGAATTTTTCACGGACTTTTCCTGTCCCGACCCGTTAAAAATATAATATTAAAAATAAAGTCAAAATTAACCGATGGAATCTAAACGAAAGTTGTAGAGCATAATTTCACCTACACATGGATATAAAGAACGTCAAAAACGGAGTTCGTATGCGAAAGTTATGAAATTTTGAAGTTTATGACGCAAATTACGAGGCTCGCCGTAGAAGTATGCCCAGCGTACTACGAAGACACATATTAGCCACCAAGCGCCTTCACATGACGACGCGTTTCCTAACTCAGCCACATCCGAGGCCCGAGTTCCAAACCATTGTCACGTCTCAAACGCCCAACGTACTGAAGTTACATACTGAGGAGTTACGCCCAGTGTAATGCGAGCCCTCAGATACTAAAAATTGAAAGCGAGGTCTTTCGGTTTTAGATTACAAATTTCACTCTTTCACACCTTCTACACTCTCCCAATTTACCCTAGCACCCCCGGAAGCCTAGGAAACATCCCCGACACCCGAAGCAAGCCCCGACGCCCCAAAGACCCGAGAAAATAATATTTTCAAGTTGAAACTCTGCCTGCGCAAGGTCCGGTTGTCAACAAAAATGTTCGGTTTCGTCAAAGAAAGTCATATTTAGAGGCGAAGTGTTGGCCAACTTATCATTTTATCAATTGATTATTTTATGGTGAGTTCAATATATGGACAACTGTATGTTATGTGTTATATATTCAATGTACTTTCCTATGTTATATCTGTTGGATTAGTGTCTAAGCCTGAACTATATTTGGTAAGTATTTGACCCGATTGTGCATGGTCCTTTTGGGTTGCCTTCACCAAAGCAACTTGATAGGATGATTTGTGGAGGAAGAGATTAATTATGATTTATTAATATATTATATGAATAATATATTGAATGAGAAATCATATAGTTTAATTAATATTAGACAAGAATTAATTAAGAAATTAATTATGTGGCTAAAAGAGATTAATTAAACTTGGGGGACCGATATTGTAATTATAAGATAATTGCATTGTGGGCTATGGATTCCTTTTGGGAAGGGGATTGGACGAAATCTCTGGGAAGCCCATATGATTTTCATCCAAGGGCGTTCTAGAAAGGTTTCATGGGTTGCTTAAGGCCTAAGTAGAGAATTAGGGTTTCTCCTGAAACCCTAGCAGCCCACACAAGTATAAATAGACCCCTAGGGCACCCAAAAACGTGGCTAAGCATTCTTGGAGTTCTTTGGACGTTTTTTTGGTGCCTCATTCTCTTCTCCTAAGTCATCCTCTTGCTCTTGGTGTTTGTAAGCTATTAGAGGTGTGACACTTGTGACACTAAGCTTTCATAAGTCAATTACGAGAAGGAATAGATTTTTATTGCTACATAACAATCAAAGGTATGATCTAAACCTTAATTCATATGTTAAATCGTTTATTGTATGCTAGATCTAGGGTTTATGGCTTTGGATGATTATTGCATGTTCATTAAACAAACTAGATCTAAAGCTTTAGGGTTTGCATGTACATCATAGGTATGATGTAGTGCTTAAAACCCATTAGTGGTATCAGAGCCTAGGTCGTTTTCTAGTGAATTGATACAATAGTGAACTGTCAAAGATCAGGAAATCGGAATTTTTTGCTGTCTGGAGCATGAAATCGACGAGTTCTATATGAACTCTACGAGTTGGGTGAACTAGACGAGTTTAGAGCCCAACCCGACGAGTTTACTATTCTGTTGCCGAGATTTTCGATTTTTTGGCCAGATTTTGTTGAGGATAATTGCCAAAACTCGTTTTTGTTGCCTAAATCCGATTTTTTAAGTTTGGAATGGTTATCCTCATCAAAATTGATGGATTTGGTTAAATATGGATAATATAGGATTATTATAAGTCAAATATTTAACCTAGTAACATTGAAATGTTTCAATTTACACCCTTTAGTTTTATAGTTTCAATTTGAACTTAATAGTTTAGTTTTTGAAATTTAAATAGTTAAACTTAATTGTTTTAAAAAGTTTCAAAACTTGCCCTCAAGTTTTGGAATTTAAATTTTTGATTAAAAGGTATTAATTTTGAAATATTAAATTCTAAAAACCTAATATTTTTTGAAAAGTTCAAACTAGACCCTTATGGTTTTATTTGTGTTATGTGTAGATATTTTTGTGATATATGATATGTTTATGTGATATGTGTTATGCTAGTTGTCTTTGTGATACTTGCATGGAAGACCCCCCGAGGGGGGGGGGGGGGGGGGGAGCCCGTGGCAATTAGATATAAGACCATGTGGGGTAGCCCATGGCATTCTCAGGTTAAGACCATGTGGGGTATCCCATGGCACAATGGTGTAAGACCCTGGGGGGAGCCCACGACATCCTTACAGGTTTTTGTATGCATGACTTATGTATTATATGTAGCTTTTATAACTAGTAGGAAATGTGATACAGGTAGCTGGTATTGCATCATGATATGTGATATGTGTTTTGTGTGTATGGTATGCTCTGGGAAACTCACTAAGCTTCGTGCTTACAGGTTTTGTTTATGGTTTCAGGTATCATTGTTTTGGAAAGGAAGGGTTCGGATTGATCGCAGTGCACACACCTATGACTTCCGCAGTGAATGATTTTGGGATGAACTCTGATAAATGTTTTACTTAATGATGATTTGAATTGTTTAGAATAAAGGGTATCAATGTTTTAGCTATACTAAAAATGAAATTTTTACCCTTGATTTTTTGGTCGTTACAGTTATCAAAGCAAGCCAACCTTTAAAAAATGACAAAGATCTTTGCTTTGATAAGACAAAGGTGAAAGAGTTGTAACAATGTATATCACAAGGACCAACATCATTTTCTTAATTCTTAGAGTTACAAAGTTCCCAAATAAAAACCAAAATCATCAAAAAAAACCAAATTAGCATTTATCAAGTTTCAACCAAGAAGCACGAAAGTGAAGTCAACCCAATATCTTCACATTTCTATTCTAAATATGAATACACCACTATTTCCATAAACTTATGTGTACTAGTACATGAACCTCATAATACACTCTTCAAATGACAAACCATGTCAACTGCCAATTATAAATCCTCCTTTGCACCATGTGCTACACAAAAACATTATGATACGAAGAATATAAGTACCAACATTAGATATTAAAAAAACATTATAATGCAAGGGCGTAGAGTTATGTATAATGTTAAATATTACTATAGACTTATACAAACTAAAATGCAATAAAATTCTATAAACTTATAAAGCAATCATGAAAAGATGAATAGTTAACAATAGAGACAATATTTGAGATACATAATTTTTGATTAAGAGACAACATTTGGTTCATGCAAGCCGGTTAACTAAAAGTTAACTAGAAGTTGACAACTATCTTACAAGGGCAATTTTGTCATTATCTCTAGTATAGTATTATGATAAATGGGAAGCCGGTAATGCTGAGCTGGAAACATTAGGTAAGCCGGTAAATATACACTGGCTCGTGTCAGTCAGCATCACATTTAATATTATTTCCATTTTTACCCTTTTACAAAATAAGCATCAAGGTCCCATATGTGGCCCCTCCTTCGACCTCTCTTCCGTGACACAAAGTGTGCCTGATCTATATATGGGTTCCTCTAGCTCTCTCATTTCTTCAACTTCAATCTCAACTAACTAAGATCTTATTTTAGTGCTTCAACAGAGATTTTTAATTCAGTTTTTGTTCTCTGGCATCGCGTTGTGTTTAGATCTTTTGATTTCCAAGAAGAATTTGAAAAAAAAAAAGATGGTGGGTATATTGGTTGCTCGCAGTGGTCGGCAGTTGCAGCGTTACAACAAAGGTCAACGTATTGTTGTTGGGTTAGTCTCTGTTCTTGAATCTATTCGTCTTCAATTTAGGTTATCTGTTATGGGTGGATCAAAACATTTATAATTCGAGATGGGTTTTACCTAATTTCATAATCGGGTGAAACATCAATTTTGGGGATTTTTACGTTATAACCCAAGTTGTTTGAAATCCGGAGTGCTGATCTTAATCTCCTTTAACAAATTTGTTACTTGTTTTTCAATAACGGAAATTATTTTCTAATAATTTATGTGGTAAACGTTGTGCAGATGCATACCTTACAGATTGAAAGGTGGTATGAAAGCATCAAGCAAGAATATAGAAGATGCACTCGAGGTGCTTGTGATAAGTACTCAAAGAAAAGGCAAAGGAGTGTTGTTCCCTAAGGTAAATTATTAATTTTCGATCTTAAATTCTTTTCATATGAATCTTTCTTCTCGAATTACATATCACTAACAAATGGTCAACTCTTTAACAGGGAGGTTGGGAATTGGATGAATCGATCCAAGATGCTGCCCGAAGAGAAACAATGGAAGAAGCTGGAGTATTAGGAACTGTTGAGGTTTGTTCTTTTCTTCATAATTTCTCATGTCAATAATGTATCAAAATACATAAAATAAGTCAATAACCCCTCAATGATCAAGCAACTTAAAATCAATCTTCTTCTTTTGAATTTCTTGTAGAGTGAATTGGGTAAATGGTGCTTCAAGAGCAAAGGCAATGATGCATTGTATGAAGGGCACATGTTCCCTTTACTTGTGAAGGAACAACTCGATCTATGGCCTGAGAAAGACATACGCCAAAGATATTGGGTATGTTTTAAAACTCAAAAAGATTTCAACTTTTGATTCAATTACAAAAGCTTTAGCTAACAAATCTCTTAATTATTATATAGGTGAGTGTATCTAAAGTTAAAGAACAATGCCCATATGTTTGGATGAAAGAAGCACTAGACATGCTAGTGACAAGACTCAAGTCAACTCCACTCAAGATGGAGGATTTGAGTTATTGATTAAAGCACCCTGACTTATAATTTGTAAATAGAAAGATAATTGAAGATGAAGTGCTTTAAAGTGATTAAAGATTAAAGATTGCACTTTTTGATCAAAAGATGGACTTAATCGAAGGTGAAAAAGCTTTTGGTTATAATCACAAGCACTTGCAGTTCAAGAAACCGAAGAAGATGAAACAAATAATCAAAAGCCAGGAATGGAATGTGTAATTCCCACAACTTGTGTTTCAATTCTTCCTTTTTTTCATAGCCTTGAAGCCACCGGTGAGGTTATGGTTTTATGGGACACAAGTCGCGGGAATTGCTTGGACACAAGACGGAATCCACTGTTCCGAACCTTTTCTTTTTTCGGGAATTCTTGTTACCCTGGAATGGAATTGCTCAGTTGAATTTTTTTTACATGGGTGTGTACACCATGGTTCATCATCAATTGAAAGGTTCCTTCAATGGCAAATGGAATTAGACAATTAGTTGTCATGTTGTATTGTTTTCTTGGTTGTTTCCTGTGGATGTATGTAGGTTGGTTCTTATTGTAAAATCAAGGTTTCCAAGAAATTAAGCACAACTAAGTAGGGTTAGTTGTGTTAGCCATGTATATGAACTTATGTTATCAATGAATTTAGATGGCTTGACAATTGTTAGTTCAAGTTTTCTTTAAGACATAATTATGAGTTTCATTGTCGTTATTGAAAGAGGCTTGATTCGTTTGAGCAGGAAATCATATGATATGATTATATGCATTAATGATTAAAGTAGTGATTTTGTGTTTGTTATCCTATTCTTGTAAATGCGTGTAAGACGGAAATAATAAGACGTAAATAATTAAACAATCACAAAAAGTGGAAATGAAGCCAATATCTCAATAAGTAGACTCATTGGTGGACACGGATGCAAAATATTTGAATAGGGGTGGGCACTAAAAAAAAAAGTAGTGACATTTAAAATATTTGAATAGTAGTGGCACTAAAAAATTTTGAATAGTAGTGGCACTAAAAAAAATAGGGACATTCATATTTGGAAGATGTTGCACCTAATACAAATAACTAAATAAATAAAAAGGGTTGAATTGGAGTAGTAGCCAGGACCCCCGGGCACTACATAGGTCCGCTAATGAGTAGACTACCGGTATATTTATTTACCATCTTGATTCTAAGTCCTTGCACTTTAGTTTCACATATGATGCATGTCCTTGGTAAGATAAAACTCATTTTAAGTTTAACGCTATGCAATCTTTTGGCTTAATTGCTTAATTCTCGGGTGTCATATCATGCTTTGTACCATCGGTAGTGATCAAATCCTCCATTCTAATTGCAGTCACCAGTTGTCGATTATAAACATGTATGAACCAACATAATATTCTTTCTATCAAATTCTCGACGATCGAAGCTACTCTTAACGAATTTCTAATTGTGTTTTATGAAATTCTATCTATACTACATGACCATCACAACATTCTCATTTCCGCGACTTTCATCTTCCTCCCATGCTCTTCATAACCAACCAACATTTATATACACACAACAAATCCAACCTTAAAAAACACTTTGTATAACTTTCCTTGTAAGTTTCAACAAGACATTTATGTCACATAGAACTCATGTGGCTTCCCTCCACTTTATGCATGTCGCCCTTTATGCAGTAGGTAACGTTATCAACACCCCTCCTTATGGATCATAGATCCTAGGCGCTTGAAACTTTCCTTTTGGTGTAGAAATCAGTCATAAATACAAATTTAATGTAATTAACCATTTTCGCTTCATCATTGAAATTTCACCATAGATAATTTGTCTTGATTGTGCTAATATGTAGTCACTTTTCATCTAATGATGCATTCTAGGGTTCTAACCTAATATTTAGCTCAATCATAGTCTTTTCTATCAAAACAATGTCATCAGGAAAAAAAAAAAAAAAAAAAAAAAAAAAAAAAAAAAAAAACCCTAATACCACTCCTATAATCACAGGAGAAAACCCGTTCACAATCTGTGCTAGTATCCCTCTGCGAATCGCATGAGAAATCTCATTCATAATTAAAGTGAATATGTAAAGGCTAAATGCTTATCCTTGATGTAACCCAATTTCCACAAAAAAAAAAAAAAAAAAAAAAAAAAAGTTAATGGGTCATCAACAACAATACAATTTTAGGTAGTAGACCAACAATACATATCAGGTATAGTCCTAACATAACTCCATGATACCCTTCCAACTTTCGAGGTACTCTAGATGGTGTCTCGTTGTACGCTATAATGCGTCTCTCCAGGTCTCTCCGGGTTAAAAAACACCACGTGGAGATCTTATATTCTTTATTAATATTTCTCTATAAGACATGGATGCGAAGAGTCATTGACCTCTAGGCATGAAAATGAATTGTTGTTTTTTAATATTTTGTTGTTTCACACTTTAACATAGCCTCCAACAATTCCTGACAATGTTTCATGGTATGACCAAGTAGTTTAACACCTTTATAGTTGTCGCTACTACCTCATTTGTTCTTATAATATGTATTACAATACTATATATCAACTCCACTAACATCTCGTTTGACTTTAAGATAATGTCGAAGAGGTTCGTCAGTTACCACGCTCCCTCCTGACCAAGCACATCCACATAGTGATAGGGATTTGGTTTGGACCATCGGATTTCCTTCCATATTCTCCTTAATTGCCTCTATACTTCCTCACATTCAATCTTCATGTTGGAACACTTAAAATAAGTTTAGCAGTGTCTTTCAATACCTTCTATAATCATGTCTTTCATCAATGAAGTAGTTTGGTTAAAGTAAATTAGAAGTAACTAACTCATTTCATGTTACTATCTTCATATTTCACTAGAACTTGATAGTTGTCATCCTTAATATGCCTTGCATTTTCTAAGTCCTTTTCGTATCTCACTGGATTTAGCAAGCTTGTAGATAAAATGTTTCTCTTTTTTTGTGTCAAATCTCATATACATATCTTCATATACAATAGATGTTACTTTAGTAGTCATTTTCGTTACACTTTCCAAGTGTGTTTTTGACAAAAATCTCCATAACATCACCATTTTCTTTCTCTCTAAGGTTTACACATCATGATCTCAACAAACCCCGTTATAGCCAATGTTTCTAGATCTCATCTTCTCACCTCCATGATCTCAAACTGCCATGTACATTTTCTTTCTATAGTTATCATCTCTCTTTCTCCCCGGTCGTATTGTTTGTTAGAAATTTGGGTGTAAAAAGGCTTGGAAATTATGAGAATTGTGATTATCACTTTCAAATCGAAGTATTTGGTGGTACTCCCAAATCTTCAATTGGATAAGACTCAGAGAGACAAGAACCGAGAATGTTTGATGATATTTTCGTATGTACCAGAAAATGAGACCAAAACCAACTTTAATATCTATGTCTGAAAACTGTCATATGACAGTTTTTAACTGTCATAAAACCATAAAAACTGTCATAAAACGGATATATGGATAAGGGTCAAACCAATGGTCAATTATCTGAAAAATCAATTTTCTGATGCATTTTTAATATAGTAACATACCCTATATAAAAAAAATTTCGCGCTGACCTGGCAGCTCGATCCCAGCCAGGGGCTATGCTCCTTGGACCCCGCCAGGGGCTGCCGCCCCTTGGACCCCGCTCCCAGGGGCGCTGCCCCCGGACCCCCGTTCGTTCAGGGGCTTCGCCCCTAAATGACAGTGTACTTTGAAACTTGATCAAACTTAAACAAGTGTGTACTCCACACTTTCCTTTCTTGTTTAATATTTATCAAGATCATTTTTGGTCAACACAAAGTAATCTCATTACACTTAAATAACATTGATGATCAAAATCACCAACATTGTTGCATGTTTTTTTTTTATTGTTGTCAGCTCCAACAGCAACCCATTCATAGCCGATGCACCTCACAACAACCCCGACATCATTAGGACCATCCCACCAGGGGTCGTTCAAGCTTCACTAGTGTGGGTCAATTATATGTTGTTTTCTTTGGAATAGGTAAAATGTTTGTAGTCTTTTTCCACATCTGAAGATGCGGATCAAAAGTCTATAGTATGTAAAAAATGGTTGTTTGATTTTTAAAGTCTATAGGTTGCATAAATGATACTAAACTATATTGATCATTGATTATACTAAATAAACAAACCAGATATGCATACACCTATTAACCATATTGATTTCTAGATGATAGTAAAAGACGGTTGCAGGTGCGGTGGTGGCGAAGGTGGAAACATCATGGTGCAGGCGGTGGCGATGGAGGTAGTGTTGGCGACCGAGGTGGTGGTGGTGGCGATGGCGTTGGAGATGGTGGCAAAGGTAGTGGTGGTGGTGGTGTCGGCGACAGCGATGTCATCAAAGTTAGTGACATGGAAAATAAACATCAGATTAATGTTAGAACTTAGAATCTAAAATATATTTTTTTTAAATCAAAAACTACTTTTTTGTCTTCTAGAAAAAGAGGTCATGGAGACAATTTTGTATCTACGGTCTTATAAAAAAAAACAATATTTTATTTTGATGTTTGCCCGGCCAAATAAATAAAAGGTCATGTAGCCTTTTCTTAAAAAAAACAAACATATTATTGTTTTCTAAGACCTACACGATCAAATACAAAAGTATATTGAAACATAATATTAAATCTAAGACAAATTTGTTTCTCTATGCGACCATGCCTAAATGACGTTTCTTTAATTTTGTATTCAACACTAAAAAATCGTTTTGATTGTCTCTTATGTTTAGCATTTTCTAGAACAACGGTTGCATAATCAAAGAATAATACTATAATGTCTAAGAGATGATCAAGTTGACATGACAACTTGATATTTTAATCATAAAATAAAGTCTATGGTTCTAGAATATGTGATATTAGCATTTCTTATTACACACATATATAGATAAACTTGTTTCAAAACCAAACATCACAATTAATAAACAAATGGAAAAATATTATTTGGCCAAGGATGCATGGTGGGGTGGTAGGGGCCGACTCTACAAAATATGAGGTCATAATAACCAATTACCACAGTCGTCCTTGATAGGAACTGGTCGTCCATGATAACATGATCGACTGCCATTTACTTTCTACCGATATTTATGGCCGTTCATTCATTTCTTCCAGATCAGCCTTATACGTTAAAACGCTTGTCATCTAGTATTGTGTTTAAATAACCGTTTGAAAGAGTTAAGATATTCTAATGTTGATTATACTTTTATTTTCAGAAATACCACTTTGTTTTACTCGCTGAACTTTGAAATTTAACCTTCTTTGAATAAGAAAGATATTGAAAAGGAAATAGAGAGAGAATTTACAATATTTCATTGAACTGAAAAACTACTCTATATATGCTACTGATCTATCTATATATAAAGGTAACTGCTGATCAAATTGAGAAGCAATAAGATTTTGGTGATAACATTATACCTAGTTTAGATCTTGTAGGTAAAAAACTAGATGAATGTATTAAATATTCCAGTTAGTTATTTATAGTTTACAGTGGTTAGAAATTAGTTAGTGGTAACATTTCTACTTCTTTCTTACTTGTTAATAGAATGAGACTTATATAACTTTCTCTTGTAAAATGAAGATGAATGACAATGAGTTTAGTATGTTCATGAAAAATTGGTTTCTTGTAATATGAGAGATGGTTGGTTGTTAACTTGTTATAATGTAAAGTGACGTGTGTTAAGTCAGGAACGATTATTTTTTCCAGCAACTACAACTATGTTAATTCAGAAGCCGCTTGAGCCATAGCTTTGTCCAATACTCTATATATTAAGATTTGACATTTTTTTCTTTCTCTGTCTTTATGTGGTCCATACATTTTGAAAGATGTGTCTATGTTGTGTCCATATATTCTACAAAGGTCACATTATTGATCTTCTACGATCAGTTGGTAAACATATGTGACATAACCGTTGGGAATTACATGCGATATTAATGTATAGACACAAAGTTTTACAAAGTGAACCCTATATTATTTGATACAAGAGAAATCTTAGAAAAGTATCAATATTTTGGTGCAGTTTATAAAAAAATCTTAAATTTTATTTTGTTAATAAAATAGTCCTATTTACGGATAAAAAAAATCAAATCAGCCATTTTTACCGGTAAAAATATTTTTTTACCCGGCTACTTGCAAAAAAGTTTCATTATTTGATCCAATTTATGAAAAATCCTAATTTTTTTACTTGCACTCTGTTACCGGTTTCACTAAAAATCTAGAAATTAATTCATTAAAATTAAGAATAGGAATAAGCGTCATTAAGCTCTATAAAACTAAGGATCAAAGTCTTTTATAACCAATTATTTACCACATAATAATGATGTTAGTATCATTTTGAACTCATCATTTTTCATATAATCTATTTCCCACACAAACTTATGTTAGAAGTATTATAAAATATTCAAATTATATGTTGAACATCTTATTAAAATCTATCTAAAAGTAGGTTAAAAAGAAAACCATATGTTATGTTCATATTATAGTAAACCATTGACTAATGACAAACCAATCAATACAATAGTAGGTTAGATGAGATTATAGAATTCTAGAGAAGAATATGATTTTTATCCTTAAATCTTAAACAACTTCATTTTATGTATTCATGTATCAAACCAAAAGTGATCATAGAAGTGAATCTATAAAAGAACAAACCCTGCATTTCTTACGGTCTTGGTGTCATAAAGCTCCAAAATTTAAATTTATTGACATGTGAAGTAATTCATCCATGTAAGAATTGTTCATACATGCTTAAGATTTAAGGATAAAACTCATATTTTTCTCTAGAATCCGTAAAGACTTACCTAACATAATATTGTATTGATTGGTTTATCATTAATCAATGGTTTTTTATATGAACATAATAGTTTATTTTCTTTTAATTTACTTTTAGGTAGATTGTAATAAGTTTTTCAACACATAATTTGAATATTTTATAATACTTATAACATAAATTTGTATGGAAAATAGATTATATGAACAATGATGAGTTCAAAATGATGCTAACATCATTATTTTGTGGTAAATAATTGGTTGTAGAGGATTTTGATCCTTAGTTTTAAAGAGTTTAATGACGTTTATTCCTATTCATAATGTCAAACAAGAAATTTTCAGATTTTTAGTAAAAGGGAAAAAGAGCTGAAGTAATATATATATATATATATATATATATATATATATATATATATATATATACTATGTTATAACCTGTAGAAATCACGATCAATATATTTAAAATTATTATATATAAATTATATTTAAAACCAAGTCATGTTGAAAACATAAAATCAAATAGATAAAAAAAACATACATGGGTTAATTATTGATAGTTTAACTAATTTATCTTGTTAGTTAAGTAATTATCACTTGAATAGAATACCTTGTTCTCTAATGATTAACCAACAGGCTAAACATTCTTAGCCTTTTGAAAATGAAGATTCTTATTGTGAGTTTTGGATCAAAATACATGTTCTCCAAGAACCTATTTTTTGTTTCATATGCATCGTACTTAATAAGATAAACATTGTTGTCTTTTGGTTTTGAACAAAAAGCATAAGGTTATAAGGATTTTGTAGATTACTAAATACACAAAAATAGTGTAAAATGTTAAAGGTAAACTCTGAACTCGTGTTATATTACCAGGCTTATAGTGGAACAAATTATTATCATGATCTTTATTTAGTGATACAAGTAGTGGTTGCCCGGGCATAAATCTCATATTGTGAAATCTAATTAAAATTCAAATCAATTAGCAAAAATAATGAAAGAAAACCAATGTGCATGAAAGAAATAACATATTTATGTATATATGGCATCATTGTTTAAATTGCAGATATAGTGTAAGTGTCAACTAGAGAGCAAAGATGAAATTTGTCTTCTAAAGATCACTTATAGATCTATAATAAGCAATAAAAATACACAGAATTAGTGGGTAGCATTACATCGAGCACCTGGTGTACAAAGTTTGCTAGGCTACTTTCACATACGCCAATCTTTATTATGCTAATTATAAAACATCATAAAGAGATTCAATTTCAAAATAATAATAATAAGAACCCACAAACCATTATGAATATAAAAACAATATAATCAGAGACGGACGCAAGATTCTGTAGTAGGTGTTGTCGGTCCGTAATAGGTGTTGCCGACCCATAGTAGGTATTGCCGGTGGCACATTTTATAGTAGAAAAAAGAAAAAAAATCGAAAATTTTTGCACTTCGTCGGGAAAAACTAGGTGTTGCCGATGCCACCGTTGGCAACATACTAGATCCGTCCTTGAATATAATTGAGAAAAAAAGTATACCCACTATGATCTTTCCATTGCACATATAAGTTATGGTTTAACGACTCCAATTCCATGGGAAAACCTTTAAGTCTATGCACAGAGAACAAAAAAAAAGTTTGGTTAAAATTTATGGGTATCGAATGGCACAATATAAATAGCAAGATTAAGAATCTCAGTAAAATTGAGGGAATATACAAAGATAATCGCACTGCCTGATTTCATGGGATGTATTTGCTACTTTCCATTTTTATGATAGAGTGAATAAAGGGGAGATAAGTTTGAACGCATCTTCTAATGGAATTGCACAATTAAACTCCTGATTTTCTAGAACGAAAATAAAAAGAATGAATAATAGGGAAATTAAATTAATGTTTTATGAGATACAGAGGAAGAACAAATGGAGTTTTTATAGCAAAAAACACACGTACACACATAAAGACTGTAGAGAAAGATCACATTTATGTTTTCTGACTTTATTTTGAGCAAACTAAACCAAAAAAAGTAAACAATAATTAAAGAACTTTAATAACCTTGACATTCTTACCTTCTTAAATCAAGTTTATGTGGGATTGAGGGTGACTTCAAAACCATCATAGAACTTATCACTACATATCCATCGGTTTCTTGAAAAACACAAATGACTGTTGCAAAAGAATAAATAAAAAAATGAAAAAAAGAACCAAATGAGAAGTGATACAAGGCTTTTGATGAACCCTAAAATCAATCGACAGGGTGTTGTTTGAGCAACAGGTAACGAATCATGTAGGAGGCAAAAGGTACATGCAAGGAAGGAGGAAGCGTGCGGAAGGATTAAAAATGAAACTAAAAACCCTTGGTTGGGGAGATATATAGAAATGGAGGAGATAAAGATTGAAGAGTAGAGGAAAACGTTACTCTAGCTTTGTTTGAATTTGTTTGCACAGTAACCTTCATATACATTTGTGATAAGCGGAACAATTAGAAATTAGGATTCTTGATTTTTTGCATGCCTAACATAAATGAAATTCAAATTTCTTAGCTGATTTATCGTGATATCATATTATTGATCCATAGAGAGGGTGAAAATGAGCGGGAAATAGAAATTTAGGGAGCATATGAGAATGACATGTGAATGGGTTTAGAAAAATGACATGTGATAGTTTAGGAGTCTTTTATTAGGATTAAGATTAAGATATAAGAGATTTGTTCATAAAATAATAAGAATTTTTTGGAGGTAACCAGGTAAAAATTAATTTACCTATAAAAAAAGACTTATTTAAATTTTTTATCTGGTAATTGAATTTTTTTTGAAAAAATAAAATTTAAGACTTTTCACGAACTGAACCAAAATATTGAAACTTTTCTATAGATTTCCGGTAAATAAAAAAAACAAACTATACAATAATAGGCTAACAATTTCAACCAATTTGATTCTTCATATCAAGCTAACTTAGTTGAAGCAGAATGAAGATAACTGTAGTGGATAGGTATGAAAATATAACTACAACATTGATCATTCTTTTTAGATAAGGTAATTTTAAAAAATATGGCAGCAAAGTGAAGTATTTATCTATTGTGCCTACTTTGTTTGTTTCATTTTACATGTTTTTTTGGACATTCCATAGATATATGATTATCATACGATTAGGTCATCAAAGTTTGTCAAAGATCTAAAAAAGGTCGCCCAAAAATTAAATCGGTATGATTTGTACAAATTGTGGGAAAATAACAAAAATATCCTTGGCTAAATTTAATCTTGATTAAAACATAAAAATAAAATTTTTGGTCGTCAAAGAGTTAACTGATTCGTTGATATTTCTATAGTTGGGTAACCTTCTTTTTTCTTTTTTAAGAATCTTTTTGACAAACTTCAATTGTCTCCTTATGTATTAACCTACTTCAGCTGTCTTCTAAATACTTAGTTAAGTGGTTACATTTATATACCAAAGACATCATAGCAACATGTTGTTTTTGGTTTGGTGTTTTGCAATCACTTGTTCTACATTCTCGATTGAATAAACATCTCCACGTCTTCTCCGTTTGATAAATATTTGGTTGACAATTTCGATTCATTTAGTTTCCATATTTGTTTGTTTGGTCTGGTTTACTTCATTTGGTTATGGAACACTAAGGTACCTTTTGATATATGAGACTAGACATTACAGAACAGAAAATTCCAATTTCGTCTGCTAGCTAAAGGATCATCGTTAAATTTTTAAAACTTACACGAGATTCCAAAACAAAGTTGCTATCTTTTACAATAAAGTAAATGAATTAACGAATTATGAATCAGTAATGACTTTTTAAACAATAAGGATAAGGTTTAAAAATCACTACCTGATAAAATTGCATAACTAACCCAAAAAAGGTGATGTGACTATAATAGTGTCTAGAAACAAAATTAAGTGTAATTATAAATTCACCTTAATCATATTAAAGTTACTATATTTTATAACTTCTTTTTCTAGATTTAGCAAGTACAAGTCGATTTAAGGTTCGAAACAAAATAGAGAATAAAGTATTTAGAAAAAGTACCGTCAAAAATAATGTATGAAATAATAACATAAATGAAACAGATATAAAACTTACTATAGGAAAGAAAATCAATGGAAGCTTGAATTAATTAGTAGTCTAAAGGAATATCTATTAACAGGGGCAGATCCACTTTGGAGCCCGGGGTAGCCCGAAATATCCTTCAAAAAAATTTCAATAGTACTGTAGTTGCGGTGATCAGCTTGAAGTGTTTCTTCCTCACTAAAACCCTAGCCGACCTCACTTCTTTTTCAGTCATTTTCTCTCTGGTTTCGTAGCTAAGAGGGAAGAATAAGCAATTCAGATGGTTCAATAGAAGGTTACTAAGGGTAAGGGATAAGAGACCATAGGCGGATCTACTATATATCCCGGGGTAGCCCGGGATACCCCTCAAAAAAATTTTAGTAGTTTAATTTTTTCCGGAATTTTTTTTTCTTATTGTGTATTACACAATTTTTTTTTTTGTCGGGATACCCCTTTACTTATTGGGGATACCCCTTTACATTGATCCTGAATCCACCACTGTCTATTAAGCACAAAAGAGAAAGTACTCTCACATACGGCTGTAAACGAACCGAATGAACACGAACATGTGTTTGCTCATGTTCGTTCGTTTAAGTTAACCGAACAAATGAACGAACACGAACAGATAAACGAACGTGTTTTCTTGTTCATGTTCGTTTGTTTAACAAAATTACATTGTTCATGTTAGTTCGTTTAACAAATTTTCGTTCGTTTATGTTCATGAACATGCTAAACGAACATAAACGATCAAAGATAAACAAACATAACTGAACATATATGAACATAAATAAACATATAATATTGTGACATCCTCTAATTTTCAGGACCAATTAAAACTTTTCTATATGCTTTTAAAATCATTTATTTATTTTTGCAGAAACATCCTAGTACAAAAGATCATTTTGATTATAAATGTTTGTTTCCAAAAAGTTAAAACCCTAAGAATGTCATAATCAATATCGATACATAAGTTACAACGTAAAGACCTGATGGTCATGAATACTATTGCAGATTGGGTTCCAATACTTGGGTTGATAGATCCCTAAACTGTCAACACCAAAACAACACCCAATTAATAATTGGGTTCCAATACATAACCATAAGTCCATACTTGGGGTAAAAAGTCTATTTTACCCTTAAACTAACTTGGTCCAAACACTCACTCGGAAATCCCAAAAACCAATCAATGAACCAAGGCCCAACATATGGCCCAATTTTCCGAATTGGGCCCAAACCTCTACATGGACTTATCTTATGGCCCAACCATTTATCCTAGTCCAAACATTTGACATTCCGATGGTCTAATATCTCATAATCATCAATGCCCAATTATGGCCCACCTATGGCCCAATTTTCCAAATTGAGCCCAATCCTTTCCAGTGGGACTTATCCTAAAGCCTAATTCAAACATTCTAGTCTATATACTTATTCTTGCATGGCCCATCAATAGCCCAATCACCAAAGCCCAACAGGAAGGCCCAACTCAAGGCTTAAGCAAAACTAGGGTTTTCACATAAAATGACGATTAGGGTTAAGTGTTCTTACTTAACCCATTAAGGACTTAATCCATCAAGTCCATTACCCTACTAGGTCAAACATACAATGAGATCGTGCATAAGTCATAACATCAATCCAATGGTCCAAAACGTGGGCCCGACAAATCCAAGCTAACAAATCCAATATTAGGGGTTTCTAAACCCTAATTAGGGTTTCCAACCCAATTGTGTGCCAATTAGTCAAATGGTTAGGTTTTTAGGTCAATTAGGGCTTCATTAGGTCAATTAGGGTTAAATAAGTTGGGCACCACCCACTACCACCTCAGTTAGTGGTGGTCAACAGCAGCACACGGCAGCAGCCACGATCTCGTGGTGGTGGTGGTTATGATTCTAAATCAAAACACATCAAAACATCCCAAAAAGCAATCTAATCGCATATAAGAGCACAACGCCACGCAAGTTGGCGGCTGGTGGCGACAGAATGACGGTGTGAGGTGGCAGCCACCACCTCACGGTGGTGGTGACGGGTTTTTCCGACTAAAATAACAACATACATACAAAAAAAAAACCAAAATAAACACGCACAATAAAATACAGACACACTCAGCCACCCTTATGACGACAGGCGGTGGTAGAGGGTGACAACCACCCCCTCACGGTGGTGGTAGTGGTTCTCTTTCGATTCCCGATCACGCAACACACGCACTTAACACAATACAACAACAACATGCACACTCGATTTGCTAGACACGAACACAACCTTCCTTCACGGCGGCCTGCGGCGGTCATGGCGATTGGCAGCAACTCTCGGCGACCGCTCGGAGTGGCGGCAGTGGCAAGGGTACGATAATAGAACAAGATAGAGAAGAGACAAGGTGTTGCAGTTGTTATAACTAGCATTTTGGCTAGGAAATTCTGTCTTTATGTAATCAATTCTTGATGTATCTTGTAACTTCAAGTTTAAGGTTATACATATTACTCATTTTAAAAACAACTGTTCAAATCAAAACTCACTCGTGAAGCCCAAAACCTAGTTCGATACGTTTCATACACTCAACTTTGATTTGTAACCCTAATACCCCGGTTCAAACTCTTATTGGACCAGGACCCTCTTATAGGGCCTTAAATGAACCCATATTCATTAAACTATAGCATGTTGGGCCATAAGACTTTTTATGGGCCTTAATGGGCCTAGAATGTCTCACCTCGTTTTCATGGTCCTTATTGGGCCAAAAACCATATAATTAATTGTAATGGGCTGAAAACCATTTGTTTTTACCCCTTTTGGGCCGTGAACTCATGAGAGGGCCCAATAGGCCGAAAAATTTATTTTGGGCTACACAAATTCGAATGATTATCCATATGGACCCAATACTTATTCTTTTCTCTTTTCTCCCCTCTCATTCTCGGTTTTGTGATAAAAAAAAAAAGAAAAAAGAAATTCATAAGATCCAAGACCTTGATACCTAACCTTTATTCATAGGTTCAATTACCTCACATGTTTCCAACGTTAAATACACTAAACCTTTATGTAATAACCATCCCATTCTCTCCTTTTCTTTTTTTTTTTTATTCTCGGCCAAAGGAGAAAAATCTGCACTCTCATTCAAACTTCCAAACACACTAAGACACATCTCTAAATCCTCAAGAATTCTTACTTTTCTTCCAAACTTTCGTGTGTGCTTGTGTGTGTGTTCAAGAATAATTCATCAAGGTTCGTCATTTTGGTAGAATATTCTTTATTCAAGTGTTTAACTTCATCATAAGACAAATCTTTCACTCATTAACACTCCAAATCGTGATTCATGCTCTTAGAATCTCCTAGAATTCGAAGATCTCATCAAAGGAGTAAGCTAGGCCGAAAACACCTTCTTCACTTCTTCAAAAACCGATACATCACCCCCAAAGTGATTTCATACCCCTTATTTTCGTTTTTTAAAAGGTTTTGGAGAAGGATACAAGTTGTTTTGTGTTAGATCTATGTGTTTATGCATGATGTGTGTATCCATGTTACATGTTGAGACTATGTGTTGAAATTTCATTAATTTCAAAAGATCTACTAAAACTTGGCGATGTTTGTAAATCAAAACACTTTATGCAACTTATCATGAAGATGAAAGGATTAAAGATGATATGGATGTTTGAAAACTAAGTAAAACCGTTTAAGGGGCCATTTTTGGGCAAATAAACAAAAAGGTGAAGCCTTTAGGGCATTCACGGCTTCTCAAGGACCAAAAGAGTCATTTTATATAAAAATGGGTCTTAAAGATATTTATAGTTTTAAAAGTGCCAAAAGTGTTAATTTTCACAAAAGGGGCTTAGTATTGGGCCTTTACGGTTTCATGGGCTAAATTTGTAAACTTTTGACTTTTGTGGGTAAATTTTCATTTTAAACAAATTTGAGCCAAAAATGTAATTTTTCGGTTATACGGGCTGAAAATATAAATTTTATTAAACTTGGGCCGAAAGGGCTAAGTTTCTATACGTTTGGGCCGCAAATGTAAATTTTCATCAAACTGGGCCGAAAATGTACTTCTAACAAAAAGTCGGCTAAAAACGTTATGGACCTAAAGTGTCATTTTTACCCAAAATGAGCCTTAATTGTTAAATTTTGGTTTTATGGACCAAAAATGTCTTTATTACAAAAAGGTGGGCCTTTTAAGTCATTTTGGTAAACATTTGAGTTTAAATAACCAACGAAATAACAAACCGACTAAATACGTCAATTACACTTTTAATGGGCCTGGAATATACATTACATGTTTATTGGGTCTTTGTGCTCCATTTACATACTTATTGGGCCTGGAATATACATTACATGTTTATTGGGCATTTGTGGTCCATTTACATGTTTATTGGGTCTGGAATATACGTTCTATGTTTATTGGGCCTTTATGGTTCATTTACATGCTTTCTTGGGCCTAGTAAACTTAAAAGATACACGAAAACATTATTTACTACGTTACACAATGTAATACAATAGTCGCGAAAATTCAGTTAAGGCTCTTGTGAGACATTTCAATTATTCATACCTATCTAGTGTATAACCTTAAGCTTGTAGTTATAACCAGAGTCATCTGGAGGGAGAGTGATGTGCACGAAAGTACCCACTAATTTTAATATTCATAACCTAACAAACTTAGACTAACTATGCACTTATAGGCAGTGTACCTAGTCAGATTACAGAAGTCGGGTGTCGATCACAAGGAACGGTGGTGAATTAATTTAAAATATTTGATTATAGGTTATAGGACACACGAAAGAAATAAAGAAATGGTTATTGAATCTCAAACTAACAATTAATTAACAATTCTCGATAAACTAACAGGAAAGCAAATCTCTTCAGGTACTTTGGTTTAGATAAATTACACCTTAAAAGTATAGACAAATGCATACACAGATTCATTTATTTATGTTCACCGATTCCTAAAATGATTAGATTCGTGTTCACTATAACTAATCCTTTAGCAAACAAGTCAACTCAAACAGTGATCAGTTGGTTAAACTAACATGTTTCCTAATGTTCAGTTCGTATCAAGCAAGACTTGTAATAATAGTTAATCGAATTGGTCGTTCAATTAACCTCTTGCTAATGGTCATCAAACAAGACTCACACATTAACTTACTTATTTCCAAGTTAACCCTAGTTTCGCATTCACTATTTCTAGACTTATAATCTTGATGGTCATCAAAGTAATAAGATACAAACAATCAAGCAGATGTTCATACAACTTAATTTCACTTGACAATTAACAGAAAATAATTATCATTAACGCATGAGGATCTTTTAACAAGCTTGACAAGATAAATTAAACATAAACAAACAATTCAATATAGCAATTAATCCAATAATCAAGGTTTCATTCAATCATAAACAAAAGTAAAAGGTTTTTACACCTAAATCAGAAAGTAAACACATAATAGTATCACAGTGGAATGCTAAGCATGGTCACGTTAACAGCCCACATGATTACCGACATGATTCCGCTCTCCAATCCTTCCGATCTCCGCTCCCGTTAGCTTAACGGCCTTCCGGCCGCCTTCTATACCCTCAAAACGGCTTAACAGAAGTTTATTATCGACTAAATTAGGTTAGAAGTCGAATCCCCCCTGGTTAGCTGATAATCGCTTTTTATAGCCCTTGGAACCGACTTACGTACGCTGGGCGTACTGAGGATCAATGCACGATGAGGTTATCCGGATGCAAGCAGTTACGCTGGGCGTAATCATATATTACGCTGGGCGTACTCATATTTGGCTATTACGCTTGGCGTACATGTTAGTTACGCGGGGTGTAATTAACTCTTCCAACATTTTTTTCTTTCTTTTAGCTTCTAAGTCCTAATTCCGCTCCAGTCTTTTCTTTTGTGCTCTATCGTCAACAAATAGCTGCAAATCATAATTCAAAGCATTATAAGTACTTTTTAGTTCTAAAAGAGAATAATAAAGGCTAAAATATTAAGATATAATGCATAAAAATATATATAAAAATACACATATCAAAATACCCCACACTTAGCCTTTGCTTGCCCCCAAGCAAAAGTACTTTTACATTACCAATATCGCACTAAACAATCCATTTTAAACTCAGCCATTATGTCAAGACTGCAACGTATGCATTTGTGTCTAATTTTCCTAAAGAACCCCCATACTCTAAATACTCACAATCCTCATAAACATTCGCCCACTCACCCCGAACTATGCTCATTTTATGCATCCCTCCGAATCCATCCTCAGAAAACCTCTTAACCTCAAGGTATTTTTGGTTAAGCAACCCAAGCATACATAATCTAGAATTACAATTTATGATACCACTATGGAGCTCTTTTGAATTCTTCACTTCCTGAATAATTTGATCTTTGATTTCTTTGAATTCACCACCTTGTTTGACTTGATTTTTGGTATCTTCAACTTTTTGAATTTCTTTGAATTTTGATCTTTTGATCTTCACTTTAGTCGCTTCCAAAATTCTTCAAACTTTTCTTGCAATTCTCTCTTTTTTTTACATATACCTCACTTTTTTCACTCAAAACCCTACATGCTTAAGCAGGGGCGCTCAACTTCAACCCTTATTGGTTAACGATAATAATTTTCCTGGATACATTTCTGGTACACGATGCTAAACATATTGCATTCCTCGGGCTAAGCGAGGTCGTGTTTTTATCTCATGATTTCACTAGAATAAGGAGGCCACAAATGCACTAGAACGTATATAAGCTCAACTAAACATTTGAGTTCTCACCGGATCATCTCATACAATATTAGCAAAATTTTAAATTATCACTAGATTTTTCTAAATTAAACTATTATTTCAAGTTTTTAAATTTTTAAATTTTCTACATCTAGCAATTTTCAAACTATTATTTCCTTTTTTTTAATTTTTCATTTACTTTTACCGACCCCCTACCCCACACTTATTTCATACAATGCCTTCATTGTATGCATAAAACTAATTAAACACATAAAAAGGGAGAGAAAAAGGAACAGACTCCCCTGGGGTAGTTGTGGCGAGATTGAATGGGGCTGTTACAAGTTGTTCCAAACATTACTGAAATACTGAAAACTGGAACTGCTGCTTCTAAATTTGCCGAAAAATACAGTCAAGAATGCCGACTACGAGAATGTATAGTAACCATGACGTGGGAAAGTGTCGACCACGTCGTGGCAGCCGGGATGATAATTCTTCCTCGCGTCGAAATAAAACTCTATGGTGTGGAACAGCTCATCCATAACATAAGAGAATAAAATGTCACTCTTCTAAATAATCTCTCACGATATCAACTTGCACCCCACACTTATGACAAATCGTGGGTCTTAACTATAATCTTCGATCTCTTACACGGTTCTCTCTAGAAACAGTCGGACCTAGCTGTTGAACTTACTACCAACTTTCTAAGGGCGAAAATTCTGCAAAGATCTAAACAACCAAAGAGCATCAACATGGAAAACAAAAGCAAAACATCTTAAATTAAACTTAATTACATACCAAATAAAAATACTAATACTAAGCAACAAAAATAAACTAAAAATAACACAAAAATAAAAATAAAAAGGATAACTAAATCACTCGTCATCCCCGTCATCATGCTGCTGTGTCCCAGAAGTACCGGCCCCATCATGTCGTGGCTGGAATGGTGGTGGAAAAGGAACCGAGTACTGAAACCCCTGGTGGGCAAAGAATGCGGTCAACGCATCCCCATACCACTGATGTTGCCTCTCTACATGTGCAACGTGGTCACCCAGTCTCTGAACTCCCTCGTCAATGCGGTGAAATCCCTCATCCATGCGCTGAGCCAAATAACGCATATCAATCTCCGGCTCAGGTCCCTGCTGTGCTCCCCGAGGAGCAGGTCTACGTTGCTGGACTCGTCTCGGCTGTGGCTCGACTGCACCCTCCTCGTCCGCCACGCCATCTGGGCGTATCCGCAAGACACCATCCTCTCCCCTCTCAAGTACACGCATCGACTCTAATAACTGAAGGCTCATCGGCCTCATATCATGCAACACCATCGATCTCGTAACCTCACGCGTCAACAACTGATATGATCGAGCTAATCGCGTGATAAAATGCCCCCCGCAAATCGGGCTATCCTCCCGAAGTCCCCTGGCCCTCCTACCCAAATACGCGGCTAAAGCAACTGGAAGGTTCAGGTGCCTCCCTGAAGTAACAAGTGCCTATAAAAAATACAAGTCTGTCGAAGGCACTCTCTCACTGTTCTTATGGTGCGTGAGAGACATGGAAATCAAACGGTGCAGCATTCTATATGTGGTAGACCGAATCATCCTCCCCCGTGCAGTAGATGGCGTGTATACTCCCCCAGTAATCTCGACCCAAAAAGTGTTTTCATTATAGTCATCTGGCCGACCCGTGAGACAATCAGCAAGGAATGCCGGGAAGTGGACATTCCTCGTCTCATCTGCTGTGTATATACCAACTTGAGTGGCAAGCTCTATCACATTGCATTCCCGGCTCACACCACCCAGTCTGAAGGAAAAGGCTGTCCTATCATCGGGTGTCTTCCTAGGGTCATAGGAAACTGTAGCATAAAACTCCAGCAAAAATTCCCGATATACAGGCTCCTGGATCCTGAACAATCTTGCCCATCCCTGACATACGAACAAATGCACTCCACTTGCGTCCGAGTGCGTGTATTGCAAAAAATCCTAGATCAACGCAGCAAGTCCAGTCTGGGTCACCAATTCCCAGTCGAATCATGTGTTGGGTTTTAGCCATAAGAACTTTCCTATGTGCGCATGCAAAACCCTATTGCTTGGATCTAGGCTTTCTATCAAACATTCTTTTGAATCCAAGACTTCTAATGGCTAATTAGGTTAAACAATAACATTAATACAGATCTAGAATCATACCTTTGAGTTCCTTGTTGATCTTCTTGTCTTGGAGCTTCTAGAGTCACAATTGTCACTCCTCTGATGGTTCACAAACACCAATAGCAAGCAAGATGATTTAGGAGAGAGGAGAGGGGATGGAATTCGACCAGAGTTCTCTTACTTAATCAGAGGTGTCGAATTCCCTATGCCATGGGGTCTATTTATACTTGTAGACTCCTTAAGGGTTACAACCTAAACCCTAATTGGATAATCTTCTCTTAAGGCTATCCAAATCCATTCCTAGATAACTCTAATGGACGATTTTAGCTATCCTAATCCTCTTAGAATTCGTCCATAGTATATCCAAATGGATTTACAGTCTAAAGCTTAACTATCAAACAATTGACAGTTTATACCCCTTTATTTAATTAATCTCTTTAAGTCACCAAATTAATTCTAATTAATTCTATGACTTATATTAATCAAATAACAATATATATTATTCATTATATTATTCCCATAATATATTAATAATATTTATTCTCTCTTAATAAATCATCCTATCAAGTTGCTATGGTGAAGGCAACCCAAAAGGACCATGCACAACCGGATATAGTTACAGCCTTAGACACTATTCCAACAGTCTCCCACTTGGATAAGTCTAGTAACTATACAAGTACAATTCGGTTTGCAATCGTAGCTCTCAAAGACGCTGTCAACTCTGATCTAATCAATCTTGTCCTTTAGATAAGGGATCGTACAATCCTCTGTTAGATATCATGCTGACAATCCTATGGAATGGTTAGTCTAGCATTTAGATTTCTCGATCTTCGATTTATTTGACATAGAACTTAATCGAACACATCAATTCAGTTCTGACCGGGCCCGGCACATAAGTCAAATCAAATCATCGAGTGGCCAAGATATCGCTTTTACCTTCTTAGATAAAAGTTACAGATAAACTTCGACTTATATGCATTTACTTATTCATTTACCAACTATACACAACAATACGTTTTATAACATCAAGTTACTGATGCGTTTTCGTATTATCAATGTACAATCAATTAACAAATAATAAACCATATATCTAGGTTTTAAGACTATATGATATTATCGTCTTGCGATCACCTTTTATATCTTATTCCATAAGGTGATTCCAGCAAGCGCGGGTTTATTCCAATGCTCAAAACTAGTTCATAAGCACTCATGAACGTTGCAGCAATCCTTTGCTATGTCTAACACCATTTAGACATTCTACACACCAATTCATGACAATCTTCTTTCATATCTACTTCCAATATATGAATGATTGTGGACCATTTGAACAATTCTATTATTCCTAATAATTTCAATTATTCTGGAAGTCAAAACATGCAAAGTGAAACAATAGCTAAACAATTAACATAAGATAGTAACATTACTCATAAATAAAACTCCTTTATTTAATCATCAAATGTCAATTACATTTATCTATTACACGTTTCTAATACTATCTAATCTATGCTAATATCATCCTTCAGCCCAATACTCCTAGCATGCTGCAAGTGCTTAACCCTACTCAGTCCCTTCGTAAGCGGATCTGCTGGGTTATCTTCTGATGATATCCTCATAACTACAAGTTGTCCTTCTTCTACACGATGTCTAATAAAGTGATACTTTCTGTCGATATGTCTTGATCTACCATGATCCCTCGGTTCCTTGGTTAAGGCAACCGCACCTTCGTTATCACAGAAAATCTCCATTGGCTCGTTTATGGCAGGTACGACTCCAAGATCACCGATGAAGTTCTTTAGCCATATTGCCTCCTTCGACGCTTCGCTCGCTGCAATGTACTCTGATTCGCACGTTGAATCAGCTACGGTTTCCTGCTTGGAACTTTTCCATGTCACTGCTCCTCCATTTAGGGTAAAGACCCAACCCGACTGTGAACGGTAGTTGTCCCTGTCGGTTTGAAAACTGGCGTCACTATACCCTCGCACCTTCAAGTCATCACTTCCTCCGAGGACTAAGAACCATTCCTTCGTCCTCCGAAGGTACTTAAGGATATTCTTCACCGCAATCCAATGTGCTTTGCCAGGATTCCCTTGATATCTGCTAACCATGCTCAAAGCGAAGGCTACATCAGGTCGAGTACAAGTCATAGCGTACATGATTGAGCCAACTGCGGAAGCGTATGGTACTCGGCTCATTTCTGCTATCTCAGCTTCGGTACTCGGACTTTGAGTCTTACTCAACTTGGCTTTACTTTGTATCGGTAGTTCTCCCTTCTTTGAGTTTTCCATACTAAAACGTTTTAGTACCTTCTCTAAGTAAGTATTCTGACTAAGTCCAATTAGTCTCTTACTTCTTTCTCTTATTATCCTAATTCCCAAAATGTAAGAAGCCTCTCCGAGGTCCTTCATAGCGAAACACTTCCCGAGCCAAGACTTTACCTCCTGCAGAGTCGGAATGTCGTTTCCTATGAGTAATATGTCATCGACATATAGAACGAAGAAGCTTACTATACTCCCACTGGCTTTGACATATACACAAGATTCGTCTTCGCTTCGTACAAATCCAAACTCTTTGACTTTCTCATCGAAACAAAGATTCCATCTGCGAGATGCTTGCTTAAGTCCATAAATGGACTTCTCAAGCTTACACACTCTATCCGGATGCTTCGGATCCACAAACCCCTCTGGCTGAGCCATGTAAACATCCTCAGCCAACTTTCCGTTAAGGAAAGCGGTCTTGACATCCATTTGCCAAATCTCATAATCATGAAATGCGGCAATTGCTAACATCACTCTAATAGATTTAATCTTCGCAACTGGTGAGAAGGTCTCATCATAGTCTACTCCGGGAGTTTGAGTAAAGCCCTTCGCGACCAATCGCGCTTTATATGTGTGTACGTTCCCATCCACGTCGGTCTTCTTCTTGAAGATCCATTTGCACCCAACGGTCTTACGTCCGGGCACGTAATCAACCAAATTCCAAACTTGGTTATCATACATGGATTGGATCTCGCTATCCATTGCCTCTTTCCACTTTAAAGACTCCGGGCCTGCCATGGCTTCCTTGTAGCTATTAGGTTCATCAAGATTTACTAGTGTACCATCACTAATATACGTGTCCCCTTCGGTAGTAATATGAAAGCCATAAAACTGGGGATGAACTCTAACTCTATCGGAACGTCTAAGAGGTAAGGATTCGTCAATTGGTTCAACCGGAGTTTCCTCCTCAGGTTGAACGCCAGTGGTAGAGGTTCCTTCATCTATCGATTCTTGAATCTCTTCAAGTTCGATTTGCCTCCCACTGTCTCCTTGGCTTATGAGTTCTCGCTCTCGGAAAACTCCTCTCCTCGCAACAAAGATAACATTATCTTTCGGTCTATAGAAGAGATATCCAAAGGAAGTTTGCGGGTAGCCGATGAAAATACATCGCTCACTTCGAGGTTCAAGCTTGTCGTGAGTATCTCGTCTTACGAAAGCCTCGCAACCCCAAACCTTGATATGTGCCAACGAGGGAGCTTTCCCTGTCCACATCTCGTGAGGTGTTTTGGCAACCTTCTTAGTAGGGACTCGGTTAAGGATATGGGCGGCAGTCTCTAAGGCATACCCCCAAAAAGAGATTGGTAGTGAAGCACGACTCATCATAGAGCGAACCATATCCAATAAGGTTCGATTACGCCTTTCTGCCACACCATTCAACTGCGGTGTCCTAGGAGGCGTCAATTGCGAAACTATTCCACACTCCTTGAGATAATCGTGGAATTCAAGACTTAGGTACTCTCCTCCTCGATCGGATCGAAGCATCTTGATTTTCCTGCCCAATTGATTCTCCACTTCATTCTTGAACTCTTTGAACTTTTCAAAGGTTTCTGACTTTTGCTTGATTAAATAGATATACCCATATCTACTATAATCATCGGTAAAGGTCACATAGAAGCGGTTCCCATCCTTCGTGGTTGATCTAAAAGGTCCACATACATCGGTATGTATTAGGTCTAATAGTCCCTCACCCCTTTCACAAGTACTCGTGAAGGGTGACTTAGTCATCTTTCCAAGTAAACAAGACTCGCATGTGTCATCTTCCCTAAGGTCGAATGACTCCAACACTCCATCCTTTTGGAGTTGGGCTATGCGTTTCTTGTTGACATGTCCAAGACGACAATGCCACAAGGATGCTTTATCCATACTAGTGGAAGAATCAATATTCAAAACATCATTTCCTAAGTTATCAACAATCATAACAGTTTCATATATTCCATTACATGGTATAGCTTCAAAGTAAAAGACACCATTTAGATAAGCCAAAATAGAACCATTCTCATTATTAAAAGAAAATCTAAATCCTTGTCTAAATAAACCATGAAATGAAATGATGTTTCTTGCCATTTCTGGCGAATAGCAACAATTGTTCAAATCTAAAACTAAACTATTCCTAAGCACTAAGGAATACACTCCAATCTTGGTTACAGGCGACGATCTTCTGTTCCCCATGATTAGATTGATCCTTCCTTGCTCCACATCCCTACTTCTTCTTAGTCCCTGCAAATTAGAACAAATGTGATAACCACAACCGGTATCAAGAACCCAAGAAATAGCATGATTAGAATCGTTAGATTTGATTGTATATATACCTGCGAAAGATGGCTTGATCTTTCCTTCTTTGATTGCTTGCAGGTAATCCGGGCAGCTTCTCTTCCAATGTCCTATCTTGTGGCAGTGGTGGCACTCTGCCTCCTTCGGGTTAGAGCAGGGCTTGGCGGGATCAACTTTGGTCCCACTAGAAGAGGCACCATCTCGGGCTTTCACCTTGCGATAGTTCTTCGATGAAGCTTTCCTCTTCTTTCCCTTCCCTTGTCCAATAGCCAAGACAGGAGCAGCGGGCGGATTGGGAGTAGGTGCAACAGACTTGTCTTTGAAGTTGCTCTCAGCAACCCTCAAGAGACCTTGGAGCTTGCTTAGGGTGACCTCTTCTTTGTTCATGTGGTAGGTCATCCTAAATTGGTTGTACATCGGAGGTAAAGAGTGAAGCACCATGTCGATCGCCAAATCCTCACCGAAGTCAACATTTAACTTGCGAAGGCGGTCGACACACCTTTGCATCTTTTGCAAGTGCACGGTAAGAGATTCTCCATGACCCATCTTCGCGGAAATCATGTTAGTGAAAATCTCGTACCTCTCTTGTCTCGCGTTTTGGTGGTACCTCTCCAATAGGTCTTGGTGCATCTCGTACGGGTACATGTCCTCGTAGGACTTTTGGAATTCGGAGTTCATGGTGGCGATCATGATGCAATGTACCTTCGTTGCATCTCGCTCATGAGTTTCAAAGGCGGTGATTTCGGCTGGAGTAGCGATTTCGGTATTGATTTTCTCGAGCTTCTCATCAAGGACATACTCTTTGTCCTCATAGCGAGCAATGGTGCGAATGTATCTTATCCATTCGCTAAAGTTCGTTCCATCGAAGGTGACCTTTTGGCAAAGGCTCATCAACGTGAAAGAACTAGCAGCAGCGTTGTTTGCGTTTGACATCTACAATTAGAAAAGGACAAAGATAGATTAGAATAAGAATCCCTAATTATCACCCAATAAGAAAATTAGGGCTAGGATCCAACAATAACATTTACATACTAGAAAAGGGATGTCGTAATCTAACATGCAAATAAATTGAAGGTAAGTGAATGACGATTCACTAATTCTCCATTACGAAACTTAAACTATTAGTCCTAAGTGTTTTTGAGAATTCCTAGGTTCGGACGAGATTCATTGAAACTATTCAATGGCATGTTTAAATCTCGATATGCCCCTCTTGTTTGTGACTGGGATGCCGAGGATCACAAAGCGGGTGTGAATTACCATGCAAATTCACATGGCGCCTTCATTGTAACAATCACCTATTCGATGTGCCGGTAAACCACACACGCTCCATTGAACTATGATAAACAACGAATCACCCTTTGCCACCTTCGCTTAGAACCAATTAGTGTGCCGGTAAACCACACACGCTCCACCAACATCTTAGCAAGGTGCAAAGTGTAATTTCATGGGATTGCATCAATTCACTTTTCCTAAAGTAACTAGGATTGGGAAATTTTAAAATATGTGTAGTTACTTTGTATTTCTTATTATACTTTTAATGAGAGGATGAGGTTGCCCTATCCTACCCGTTCGGCTAACGACCCTCCACCAATCAAGCAAGCGGTGGGTGTGAGTGTACACCCATTAAGCGCCATTTTATAGGCCGCAACCTTATACCCACCTTATAGATCGGCTTCGTGAATGAGGCCTACTAACGGTAAGACTAGCATTTAGTTATGCATATATATATATTATTCTAGTAATATCATATTAGTATAGGGTTGTATTTTAAAACTTTTAAAATCTAGGGCTTGAAATTTAAGTTGTCTAAATTAAAGCTTTTAATCACAAAAGTAAATTTCAAAACATGAGGGTAGGTTTTAAACATTTAAAACATGGAGGATCAAATAACAAATAATTCCAATTAACAATTAATATCCTAATTATCTATATTTGATTTATTCAAGATTTCTTTTTAAGATAATTACCAAAATAATCAAAATAATCAATTAATTATCATATAAGGAAATTAAATATTTAATTAGTTGATAATTACCTTTAACTAGATCAAGATAATAGTTATATTTATCAGAAATACGAATTAATATTGATCTAATTAGTTTATGGTAAGTTAAGATAAGATAAACACAAAGAAATCCCGAATCTGGCCATTCCTGACGCCTGGACTCGCCGAGTGCACAAAGGGACTCGCCGAGTTAGGCCTACTCGCCGAGTCCACTTTGGAACTCGACGAGTCAGTGACTCAAAAACCAAAAAATCGAATTTTGCAGGTTTGTTTCAGTTATACAAGCAACAATATGTAGAAAACCAATCTAGGCTCTGATACCACTGTTGGGTTTTAGCCATAAGAACTTTCCTATGTGCGCATGCAAAACCCTATTGCTTGGATCTAGGCTTTCTATCAAACATTCTTTTGAATCCAAGACTTCTAATGGCTAATTAGGTTAAACAATAACATTAATACAGATCTAGAATCATACCTTTGAGTTCCTTGTTGATCTTCTTGTCTTGGAGCTTCTAGAGTCACAATTGTCACTCCTCTGATGGTTCACAAACACCAATAGCAAGCAAGATGATTTAGGAGAGAGGAGAGGGGATGGAATTCGACCAGAGTTCTCTTACTTAATCAGAGGTGTCGAATTCCCTATGCCATGGGGTCTATTTATACTTGTAGACTCCTTAAGGGTTACAACCTAAACCCTAATTGGATAATCTTCTCTTAAGGCTATCCAAATCCATTCCTAGATAACTCTAATGGACGATTTTAGCTATCCTAATCCTCTTAGAATTCGTCCATAGTATATCCAAATGGATTTACAGTCTAAAGCTTAACTATCAAACAATTGACAGTTTATACCCCTTTATTTAATTAATCTCTTTAAGTCACCAAATTAATTCTAATTAATTCTATGACTTATATTAATCAAATAACAATATATATTATTCATTATATTATTCCCATAATATATTAATAATATTTATTCTCTCTTAATAAATCATCCTATCAAGTTGCTATGGTGAAGGCAACCCAAAAGGACCATGCACAACCGGATATAGTTACAGCCTTAGACACTATTCCAACATCATGGTGCTATGTCGATCTCCTCGGTGAGCAGCAAACTCAGATTGTTGACATATCGTGCCCGTGTTGCATCGTTTAGAGTTTGCGGAAATTGTAAGAAACGGTGATCGGTCACGTCCTCAGGTGGGTTGGTCCTTTGAGTTCTTCGGGCCATAATCTTTGTGTCGAATTTTACAAGAAAGAAGAAAAAATCGAGATCTTTTGAGAAGGAGTTGGTCGTCACAGCATATGCGAAGGAAGAGGAATTGAAAGAATAACAAAAAAAAGTCAAAGGGTAAAAGGATAAAACTTGTCATCGATTTACGCTAGGCGTAAATCCATATGTACGCGGGGCGTACCTCCAACTCCGGAAAGAAGCATCCGCGATCACTGGTTCCTTACGCTTGGCGTAAGTTAAAATTACACTAGGCGTAATTTTAACTGAAATATCTCCTTTTCCTTATTTTGAAATTCCTTTTTCCAACTAATTAATTTGGGAGCTTCTAAATATAATTATTTTTTTTCTTTTAATTGCTTCAACACAGCCATGACTTTCCGACGAGTGACATATTTAAAAAGAAATTGTGACATCATGATCACTCGTTTTTGTCGAGATCAAACAACAACGGTTGATTAAAACCCTTGCACGCAAGAAATGGTTTGTGAAAACAACCACTTTCGGGACCCGTTAGAATATTTCCTTTGTTTTCTTCGCACCTTTAACTAAAAGTAGAACAAGAAGTGACCTAACTAGTCAAGAACAACAAGAGCTCGGTCTTCCACTTAACTACCACAATACGCCTTGCTATACTACGCCTCATGGATTGAGTCGGTCAAATTAACAAAGTAGTAGACTAAGAAGGTCAAGAATTCCCTAATCGCTTGCATTCTCGAAACCCATGCAAAAAGTAAAGTCAAGCAATGTGTACAATCCCAAATTCCAGCAATTAACAACAAGAACCTTCCCGACAAGTGAAATGATATCAACGAAAATCAAACTAAAAATAAAAACTAACTAAAGACAAATAACGAATAATCAAATAAACTAAATTAATTACAAGCCGTTCCCCGGCAACGGCCCCAAAAACTTGATGTGCATGAAAGTACCCACTAATTTTAATATTTATAACCTAACAACCTTAGACTAACTATGCACTTATAGGCAATGTACCTAGTCAGATTACAGTATAGCTTAGGTAAGTCGGATGTCGATCACAAGGAACGGTGGTGAATTAATTTAAAATATTTGATTATAGGTTATAGGACACACGAAAGAAATAAAGAAATGGTTATTGAATCTCAAACTAACAATTAATTAACAATTCTCGATAAACTAACAGGAAAGCAAATCTCTTCAGGTACTTTGGTTTAGATAAATTACACCTTAAAAGTATTGACAATTGCATACACATATTCATTTATTTATGTTCACCGATTCCTAAAATGATTAGATTCATGTTCACTATAACTAATCCTTTAGCAAACAAGTCAACTCAAACAGTGATCAGTTGGTTAAACTAACATGTTTCCTAATGTTCAGTTCGTATCAAGCAAGACTTGTAATAATAGTTAATCGAATTGGTCGTTCAATTAACCTCTTGCTGATGGTCATCAAACAAGGCTCACACATTAACTTACTTATTTCCAATTTAACCCTAGTTTCGCATTTGCTATTTCTAGACTTATAATCTTGATGGTCATCAAAGTAATAAGATACAAGCAATCAAGCAGATGTTCATACAACTTAATTTCACTTGACAATTAACAGCAAATAATTATCATTAACACATGAGGATCTTTTAACAAGCTTGACAAGATAAATTAAACATAAACAAACAATTCAATATAGCAATTAATCCAATAATCAAGGTTTCATTCAATCATAAACAAAAGTAAAAGGTTTTTACACCTAAATCAGAAAGTAAACACATAATAGTATCACCGTGGAATGCTAAGCATGGTCACGTTAACAGCCCACATGATTACCGACATGATTCCGCTCTCCAATCCTTCCGATTTCCGCTCCAGTTAGCTTAACGGCCTTTCGGCCGCCTTCTAGACCCTCAAAACGGCTTAACAAAAGTTTATTATCGACTAAATTAGGTTAGAAGTCGAATCCCCCCCTTTAGTTAGTTGATAATCGCTTTTTATAGCCCTTGGAACTGACTTACGTACGCTGGGCGTAAGTCGGATTATGCTGGGCGTACTGAGGATCAATGCGCGATGAGGTTATCTGGATGCAAGTAGTTACGCTGGGCGTAATCATATATTACGCTGGGCATAATCATATATTACGCTGGGCGTACTTGTATTTGGCTATTACGCTTGGCGTACATGTTAGTTACGCGGGGCGTAATTAACTCTTCCAACATTTTTTTCTTTCTTTTAGCTTCTAAGTCCTAATTTCTCTCCAGTCTTTTCTTTTGTGCTCTATCGTCAACAAATAGCTGCAAATCCTAATTCAAAGCATTATAAGTACTTTTTAGTTCTAAAAGAGAATAATAAAGGCTAAAATATTAAGATATAATGCATAAAAATATATATAAAAATACACATATCAGAGAGCGAGAGCTTGTGTATAGATCTATACGGGCTTGACACCGTACACCTGAGTTGTTCACTACAGTTAGATTAAGCCAGTCTAGAGTGACAAACCTTACCTTAAACAAGTCGGCGTCTTAAAAACGTCATGACAGGCGGATCAGTCATTATCAAGCATGGTTATAACGACTCACATAAAGATTAACACCATTATAAATTTACGGAATACATATACCATTTTGATGATACAAGAACATACATGCATGCATTGGAATCCAATCTTAGGGTTTTATGACCCCAGCACTTTTATAAACAGAAAATATCGGATTTTCTGGGAAAAACATACAATTATACAGTACCTTCTACTGATAACAGAAAATATAGGATTTTCTGTAATACTTTTTTTTATACATTTTCAAAACAGAAACACACATGCTATACACAAGATTTGATACAAAACTTTCAAACCATTTTACAGAAAATATCGGATTTTCTGGTGTTTACAAAGTGATACAAGACTTTCTTACAACATGCTTATGAACTCACCAACATTATATATGTTGACGTTTTCAAAATAGCTTGTATTCTCAGGAAATCGTTAAGCAAGTGGACATCAAGAACATGTGGATTTTGTTGCATTTTGTTGCTATCATAAACCTTATATTTTTGGGATGTAATTTTTGTAGACAGTTACAATGATGTAAACTCAGTATTGTTGTACTATTTTATGTGTGATGATGATTGGTATCAGAGCAATGTTTATAGTGAACTGACATATCTAATCATACAAGATATGCAACTATAAATACATTGTGACTAAACTGCTCTGAACAAAATAATTAAAATACATACCTATGTGTGCATCATTACAATTACAATAAAAGTCTTTGGAGGAATTGAACATTGTGGTTAAACTCGGACAGTTATGTAGTCGTACTGGGGATAAATATAGCCTGATTAACTATATTTGTTCAAAATACGACCAACATGTGTTTGGGAGTGATCATGGTGGACAATGAACCTAGAAACTTACCTTGTATCAAAAAAAAAGTTTTAAGGAACTCAAACATAAACATTTAAAATGCTATATGCTATCCATTTTCCCGCATTCATATAGTTCTATGCAGACTCTATGGCTGGATTTCATTACCCCAGAGATTCTTAGTTCCCCAACCAGGGGAACGGAGGATGGATAGAGCCGGGACCAGAGGAAGAACCTGAAGAAGGACCAGCAGAATCGATGGTGGACTCGGAGGAGGATGAGGAGTCTGACGGTGACGATGCAGATGACTCGGACGCAGAGTCCGAAGTCATTAATCCGCCATACATGGCCAGAGGTCCCCACATAGGATGGGTCCCAATGGCCCTACTCCCCATGTGCACATGAGATCTGGAGATGGAGTCGCCAGCAGGGGGTGCGTCCCCCATTCAGCAAGAACCGGGACTATTACGACCTGAGTCACGGTGGACCTACGGATCGATCCCTGCCAGTGATGGTTAGGAGGACGCGTGATATAGGTGAGCAGGCACAGGAAACCACTGGTCAGATGGTTGCAATGAGAGATGCGGTTGAGCGCAGAGAGAATGATTCATGAGGTGGTTAAGGACTACCAGGCAAGACAGGCAGCGTTGGAGGCCCGACTACGAGCCACCGAGCATCATCTGGCCAGACTTCAGGGTGCATGCACCTCATCATCAGCACCACCAGACACTTCCCGTCGCGACTAGGATTAGCTCCACCCCTCATCACTATTGTTATGGTTCTCTTGTATGTACTATTGTATGTAGAACCGACTTTATAATTAAGTGACTACACTAATTATAAAGTCGTTATGTTGTTGGATCATATATGTCTCTATGTACTATACGCCTTCCAAGGTGAATTTTCACACATTATAATACAAAGTTTAAATTTAATGAAATTGTTCTATGTTTTATTTGTGACATTGTTATTTGTTATGTGATTTCTTTTCCTTGTTTCATGATATTGTATGAATTTACTTATATGCACAAATGAACCATTGAAACCACTAAATGATGAAGAAACTCGAAAACCACGAGCTACTATGTACTCACCATCTTTCTGGTCTATGACAGAAGATGCCTCAAAGACCGAATCACGAAAACAACACGGCACCACCACCACCACCTCCGCCGGAGGTAGACTCTGTTGCATTCCAGGTAGCAATATCGGTTGCGATCACTTCAACATTGTTACATATTCATAATGGAAACAATTATGGTGGTAATGGTCAAGGAATTGGCAGCTCGAGCCAAGGAATGAACCAGGGTCTCACAAAAGTTTGCACCTACAAAGACTTTTCAAATGCCAAACCACGAACGTTCAATGGAACGGGAGGCATGATAACTCTAAAGCGGTGGATGGAAAAGATCGAGTCAGTTTTTGAGATCTGTGGATGTCCTGAAGAATTCAAGGTGAAATTCATAGCTTGCACGTTTGTCGACCAAGCGCTTTCGTGGTGTAACGGTCATGTACAGGCTAAGACACTCCCAGTGGCAAATGTCATGCCATAGGAGGAGCTCAAGGAAATGTTGATGGTAGAGTACTATCCCCGTGGGGAAATATAGAAATTGGAGCAGGAGTTGTGGAACCTCACAATACAAAACTCAGATATCGAGGCTTACATCTCAAGGTTCAATGAACTAGCCCTTCTATGTCTGGTATGATCACATCAGAAGGGAAGAAGATTGAGCGGTTTATTTGGGGATTGACCTCCCCAATCCAAGGAAACATGATTGCAACAAGCCTTAAGACTTTTGATAGTGCGAAAAGGCTAGCTCAGAAGCTTTACGACCATGGAACAAGAAAGGAGTCAAGACTGCTGAGATTGAGACCAAGAAGGAAGGAAATAACAAGAAAAATGGGGACAAAAAAAGAAAGGGGGGGACAGAACCAGGGATCCTCCAAAAAGCAGCAAACCGTAGAAGTCAATGCTGCTACCGCTCAAGTTGCACCAGCACCATCTGCTCCAGCCTCAAATGTGCCAAACCACAACTAGACAATACTCAGGAATTTTACCAAAATGTAACAAATACATCTACTACCAGCATGGCGAGTGTAGAGAAATACAGTGTACCAACTGCAACCACAAGGGGCACACGCCCGGTACTGCAGATCTCAACCCCAACAGAACCAACAACCAAACAGCAGCAACAACAACAACAGCAGCAACAACAACAACAACAATGTCGGGGCCAACCATACTTGTTACGGATATGGAGGAACTGGACATTTTAGGCAAAATTACCCCAAAGCCAACAACCAAGGGACAGGAGGATCGGGAAGGGTCCTGACCTTGGGTCAAGGAGAGGCAGTTCAAGACCCGACGGTTGTCACTGGTATGTTCCTTCTTAACAACACTTACGCATGCATTCTATTTGAAAGTGGAGTTGAGCGAAGTTTTGTGAGTAATAAATTCAAACACTTACTAAACCAACAACCCCAGAAGCTAAGTGAAGCCTTCACGGTGGAGATGGCTAATGGGAGAACTGAAACAACCAAAGACGTTTATGTAGAGTGCACATTAACATTAAACAACCTTCATTTCAAATAGATTTGATGCCAGTAAATATTAGGAGTTTTGATGTGATAATTGGCATGGATTGGTTAAGCCCCACCACGCTGATATTATGTGCCATGAGAAGGTCGTTCGCCTTCACCTCTCCAACTACAAAACCCTAATAATCTACGGTGATAAGCCTGGCGCTAATCTCAGTCTTATCTTGTGCATCAAGGCGCAAAAGTTTCTGCACAAGAAACATTTATCTTTTCTCGCTCACGTTGTGGATAAGAAAAAAGAGGAAATAAACATCAAAGATATCCTAGTGGCATGCAACTTTCCGAATGTGTTTCCTGAAGACCTTCCGGGAATACCCCCGGAAAGACAAGTTGAATTTCGAATCGACCTAATACCGAGAGCCACATCAATTGCCAAATCACCCTACAGGTTAGATCGTGCCGAAATACAGGAGTTATCTAGTCAATTAAGTGAACTTCTGAACAAAGGATTGATCGGGCCAAGCTTCTCACCCTAGGGAGCTCCGGTCTTGTTTGTCAAGAAGAAGGACGGATATTTCAGAATGTGCATCGACTACCGGGAGTTGAACAAACTCACTATCAAAAGCCGATACCCACTTCCACAAATTGATGTTCTATTCGACCAGCTTCAGTGAGCTAGTTATTTCTCTAAAATTGATCTAAGATTTGGTTATCATCAACTCCGGGTCTGGGAAGAGGATATTCCAAAAACTGCTTTTCGAACCCGATACGACCATTACGAATTCATTGTTATGCCCTTCGGTCTGATAAATGCCCCCGCAGCATTTATGGATCTCATGAATCGAGTCTGCCACTCATTCCTCGATAATTTTCTAATCATCTTCATTGATGATATACTCATATACTCTCGAAGTAAGGAGGAGCATGGTCAACACCTATGCTAGATCTTGGAAACTCTGAGAGCTGAGAAGCTATATGCGAAACTCTCCAAATGCAAGTTCTAGATTCACAGTATAAACTTCTTAGGTCATGTAGTCAGTAAGGAGGGAATTCATGTGGATCCTTCCAAAATCAAGGCTTTCGAAGGTTGGATGACTCAGAAGACACCAATAGAAATCCGACAATTTTTGGGTCTTGCGGGCTACTACCGAAGGTTTATTCAAAACTTCTACAAGATAGCCAAGCCCCTCACCACTCTAACATAAAAAGGCGTACCCTTCAACTAGACGAACAAACAAGAAGCTGCTTTGCAAACCATGAAGCGGGCCCTCTGCAGTGCTCCGGTGTTATCTCTACCAGAGGGAACCGAAGACTTCGTAGTATATTGCGACGCTTCGAATCAAGGGTTAGGTTGTATTCTTATGCAGCGTGGAAAAGTGATAGCGTACGCGTCCAGACAGTTGAAGACACATGAAGTAAATTACACCACTCATTATCTCGAGCTGGGAGCCGTGGTCTTTTCCCTAAATATTTGGAGGCAGTACCTCTATGGTAAAAAGTGCACCATCTTCACGGACCACAAAAGCCTCCAACACATTCTAAATCAAAAGGAGCTGAACATGAGGCAACGAAGGTGGGTTGAACTACTAAATGATTATGAATATGAGATCAGGTACCACCCGGGCAAGGCTAACGTGGTAGCCGATGCCTTGAGCAGGAAAGAATACTTGGCTCGTCGGGTGAAAACATTATCGATAACCATCCACTCTCACCTAACTTCACAAATCAAGGAATCTCAATTAGAAGCATTGAATCCGGAGAATGCAACAAAAGAAGAACTGCGTGGGATGGATAAGAATCTGGAAGTCAAAGGAGATGGAGCTTATTTCTTCATGGAATGTATCTGGATCCTAAAATTTGGAGGATTTAGGGATGTAGTCATGAACGAAGCGCACAAAACACAATACTTTGTCCATCCAGGTTCCGATAAGATGTACCTGGACATTAAAAAGCATTATTGGTGGCCAAACATGAAAGCAAAAATTGCCCCTTACGTGGCCAAGTGTCCCACTTGTGCTAAGGTTAAAGTGGAATATCAGAAGCCCTCAAGATTGTTACAACAGCCAATAATACCCAAGTGGAAATGGGAAAGGATCACCATGGATTTCATAACCAAATTACCTAAGATAGTGGATAAATTGGATGCAATCTGGGTGATTGTCAATAAGCTAACTAAATCCGCTCATTTCCAACCAATAAAGGAGACGTACAAAATGGAGAGGCTAACAAGAATCAATATAAAAGAAATTGTGAGACTCCATGGGGTGTCGATATCTATTATCTCGGACTGAGATAATAAATTTACTTCATGATTCTGGCAGTCGCTCCAGAAGGCAATGGGAATACAACTAGAGATGAGCACTGCTTACCACCCTCAAACTGACAGCCAAAGCAAGCGGACCATCCAAACGCTTGAAGATATGCTTTGAGCCTGTATAATTGATTTCGGCAGGGCATGGAATGCCAACTTGCCCTTAATAGAGTTTTCGTACAATAACAGCTATCACACGAGCATCAAAGTTACACATTTTGAGGCTTTGTATGGTCGTAAATACAAATCGCCTCTTTGATGGGCTGAGGTGGGAGACACCTAGTTGGAAAGAATGCAAACATTGAATAGTACTCTTACAGGACCCAAGATCATTCAGGAAACGACATAGAAAATATTCAAATCAAGGCACGACTCCAAGCATCATGAGACCGACAAAAGAGCTATGCTGATAAACGGCGGAAGACTTTGGAATTTCAAGTCGGGGATCGGGTGCTATTGAAGGTCTCCCCCTGGAAAGGGATGATCCAGTTTGGGAAGCGAGGAAAACTAAACCCGCGATACATCAGACCGTTCGAGATTCTTGCCAGCATTGGTCCGGTGGCTTATAAGTTGCAGCTACCTGCAGAGCTCAGCCACGTACACCCCGTGTTCCACATGTCAAATCTGAAAAAGTAATTATCAGATGAAACTGTTGTCGTTCCTCTGGATGAGATCGAAGTAAACTGGAATCTCCTGTTCATCGAAGAGTCGGTTGAGATAATGGACAGGTAAGTGAAGCGTACAAAACAAAGCCGCATTTCGATTGTGAATGTTCAATGAACGCAAAGAGTGGACCGGAATTTACATGGGAACGTGAAGACCAAATGAAAGAAAAGTACCCTCACCTTTTCTCTAGTTCCTAAGAACAACCTTCAAAAGAATTTCGAGACGAAATTCCCTCTAACGGGGGGATGATGTCACAACTAGCATTTTGGCTAGGAAATTTTGTCTATATGTAATCAATTCTTGATGTATCTTTTAACTTCGATTTTAAGGTTATACATATTACTCATTTTAAAAACAACTGTTCAAATCAAAACTTACTCGTGAAGCCTAAAACCTAATTCGATACGTTTCAAACACTAAACTTTAGGTTGTAACCCTAATACCCCAATTCAAACTCTTATTAGACCAGGACCGTCTTATTGGGCCTAATGGGTCAATAAAATCTCATCTGGATTATGTTGGGTTAAGGAATCTCAATTGGGCCTTAAACGGGCCCATATTCATTAAACTATAGCATATTGGGCCATAAGACTTTTTATGGGCCTTAATGGGCCTAGAATGTCTCACTTCATTTTCACGGGCCTTATTGGGCCGAAAACCCTTTGTTTTTACCCCTTTTGGGCAATGAACTCATGAGAGGGCCCAATTGGCCGAAAATTTTATTTTGGGCTACACAAATTCGAATGATTATCCATATGGACCCAACACTTATTCTTTTCTCTTTTCTCCTCACTTATTCTCAGTTTTGTGATAAAAAAAAGTAAAAAGAAATTCATAAGATCCAAGACCTTGACACGTAATCTTTATTCATAGGTAATCCATGTAATTACCTCACTTGTTTCTAAGGTTAAATACACTAAACATTCATGTAATAACCATCCCATTATCTCCCTTTCTTCTTCTTTTTATTCTCGGCCAAAGGAGAAAAATCTCCACTCTTCATTCAAACTTCCAAACACACTAAGACACCTTTTTAAATCGTCAAGAATTCTCATTTTTCTTCCAAACATTCGTGTGTGATTGTGTGTGTGTTCAAGAATACTTCATCAATGTTCATCATTTTGGTAGAATACTCTCTATTCAAGTGTTTAACTTCATCATAATACAAATCTTTCACTCATTAACACTCCTAATCGTGATTCATGCTCTTAGAATCTCCTAGAATTCGAAGATCTCATCAAAGGAGTAAGCTAGGCCGAAAACACCTTCTTCACTTCTTCAAAAACCGATCCATCACCCCAAAAGTGAGTTCATACCCACTATTTTCGGTTTTTATTAGGTTTTGGGGAAGGATACAAGTTGATTTGTGTTAGATCTATGTGTTTATGCATGACTATGTGTGTTTCCATGTTATATGTTGAGACTATGTGTTGAAATTTCATTAATTTCGAAAGATCTACGAAAACTTAGCGATGTTTGTAAATCAAAACACTTTATGCAACTTATCATGAAGACGAAAGGATTAAACATGATATGGATGTTTGAAAACTAGGTAAAACCGTTTAAGGGGCCATTTTTTGGGCAAATAAACAAAAAGGTGAAGTCTTTAGGGCATTCACGGCTTCTTAAGGACCAAAAGAGTCTTAAAGATATTTATAATTTTAAAAGGGCCAAAAGTGTGAATTTTCACAAAATGGGCTTAAAATTAGGCCTTTACGGTTTCATGGGCTAAATTTGTAAACTTTTGACTTTTGTGGGTTAAAATTTCATTTTAAACAAATTTGAGCCAAAAATGTAATTTTTCAGTTATATGGGCTGGAAAAATAAATTTTATTAAACTTGGGCCAAAAGGGATAAGTTTCTATACATTTGGGCTGCAAATGTAATTTTTCTATACATTTGGGCCGCAAATGTAAATTTTCGTCAAACTTGGGCCGAAAGGGCTAAAATGTTATTTTATTTAAAATAAGATCTAAATGTAAACTTTTGGTCTTAATGGACTTAAAGTGTCATTTTATACCAAAAATGAGTCTTAATTGTAAAATTTTAGTTTTATGGACCAAAAATGTCATTATTACAAAAAGGTGGGTCTTTTAAGTCATTTTGGTAAACATTTGAGTTTAAATAACCAACAAAATAACAAACAGACTAAATATGTCAATTACACTCTTAATTGGGTCTGGAATATACATTACATGTTTATTGGGCATTTGTGGTCCATTTACATGCTTGTTGGGCCTGGAATATACATTACATGTTTATTGGACCTTTGTGGTTCATTTATATGCTTGTGGGGCCTAGTAAACTTAAAACATACATGGAAACATTATTTACTACGTTACTCAGTGTAATACAATATTCGTGTATATTCAGTTAAGACTCTTGTGAGACATTTCATTTATTCGTACCTATCTAGTGTACAACCTTAAGCCTGTAGTTATAACCAGAATCTCCTGGAGGGAGATCGAGAGTTTGTGTATAGATCTATACGGAGTTGACACCCCATACATGAACTATTTACTACAGTTAGACTAGGCCAGTCTAGGGTGACAAACCTTACTTTAAACAAGTCGGCGTTTGAAAAACGTCATGATAACGACTCACATAGAGATTAACACCATTATAAATTTACGGAATTCATATACCATTTTGATGATACAAGAACATACATACATACACTGGAATCCGGTCTTAGGGTTTTAAGACCCCAACACTTTTATAAACAGAAAATATCGGATTTTCTGGGAAAAACATACAATTATACAGTACCTTCTACTTATAACAGAAAATATAGGATTTTATGTAATACTTTTTTTATACATTTTCAAAACAGAAACACACATGCTCTACACAAGATTTGATAGAAAACTTTCAAACCATTTTACAGAAAATATTAGATTTTCTGGTGTTTACAGAGTGATACAAGACTTTTCTTACAACATGTTTATGAACTCACCAACATTATATATGTTGACATTTTCAAAATAACTTGTATTCTCAGGAAATCGTTAAACAGATGGACATCAAGAACATGTGGATTTTGTTGCATTTTGTTGCTATCATAAACCTTATATTTTTGGGATGTAACTTTCGTAGACAATTACAATGATGTAAACTCAGTATTGTTGTATTATTGTATGTGTGATGATGATGCTTTCTTTGTTTCAATTATATACACTGTGATGATATTACAAGATGAAGTCACCCAACCCCCAGAAGTTTCCGCCGTTTTTTCAGTTCGGGGGGTGTGACAGCAGTTCCTTCGAGTGCAAGAGTAGCGGCGACATGAAAAAACGTCCGCCCACTTGCGTCCTAGTCGTCGCCGGCAACGAGAAATGCGATAAGCAAGATGACGGCTCACCATGGCGACGAGGCGTTGACTGGTACCGATGGTAGATGGAATAGTGACACTCGTAGTCCACTACTCCACAAAGATCTTGAGCCATCCCGGTGTGGGGGAAAGAATGAAGGTCAACGGCAGCTCCCTTGGTGGCCTTGGCCGGTCGGAAGGATGAGAGAGGGAGGTGGCGGCTGAAAGGTCACGTATAGAAGGTGGCGGTTGGAGGATACTCCTAGGGTTAGGGTTTACACAATACTATATATATGGAGGCTAAATGAGGGTGATGGATTATCCCATGTTCAACTTCAAACATATGCATATTTTACACGTTTGATCCCTCCCCATAAGATTCTTTTCAATTTAAGCCTACAATTTACAAAATAGCCCCCAACATCCAAAATTCAATACAATTCAAGTCCAATATTTAGTAAACACCCCCTGACTTCTAAAAATCTTTACAAAATAAATCTGGAACTTACACTTTTTACCCCCCCCCCCCCCCCCCAAAAAAAAAAAAAATCTAAGATTATATCATTTGGCTCCCCGAAACAAACACCCCGCTAATTATTATTGATTTTGGCTACAATTATATAAAATAATAATAATAACTAAATCTCGGGGATTTAGAGTTTATTATTTATTTAATTAATTTTAAACGGAATGTTACACCAACTATAGCCATAATCTCAGTACAGAATGCGCTCAGACGCTCATCCAAAATCTCCAAAATCCCCTCTTTAACTGTACCAAAGATCATAGGAGTCTGCTTCAAAATACTGTGGGTAATCTCCGACGATATGAACTCCCTCATACGCTCATCAATCGGCTCGGTACCTACACTTGATCCTGAACCCGAACCCGAACCTCCTTCCTAAGTGCTCATCGCCATACTGAAAAACAACATGCAAATGATCAGAACATACCCAATAATCCTCATCCTACAGACTTCTTAGATTCTCTGAATCTCTTCTCGATTCAAGTATGGATCATGTGCGTTCAATAGTACGGACCCAATACTACCTTCCACACCTATTCATAATTTCCTCAAGGATCATTCTGAATCCTCTAAGTCACCTTCTCAAACTAATACACCAAGTACTCGCTATGCAGCGCAACTAAACCCACTGAAGCACTTACTAGGCTTTCCTAGGTTTCTGGCCTCACCCTGCCATCGGTTGCTGAAGAAATCCCCATAATTTCAGTTAACCGCCTCATTAATACAATCACATGCAACAAAGCTTAGATAATCCTTCGAGTAAAAGACTAATCCCTACAATGGTTAGACTCAAATGAGAGTTGCACAATAGGATCAAATCCATCACTCTGAGATTATTCAACCTTTTTCAAATGTGACTTAACATATTCACTTAATAGCTAACTCACATCACTTAAGAGTTTCATAAAGCACAAAGCAAGTAGCATTCGTGCAATAGGACTCCAATCCACAGAATAACCAAAGAACATTCTAACTCACATAATACAACTCATTCTAGGAACTTCCACTCTCACTCTCGGTTGCCTTATGCATGCAAATTATCCATAGTACATGATCAAATAGACTGTCGAATAAAAGTCTCTACCCTAGGACCACAACCAAACGAGGAACAGGAAATAAGGCAAAATCAATCATTCTAGGGCTATATGATCCTTACACCATATACAATTTTTAAAGAATAAACTTTGCAATTACTAATACCGATACATATTCCCAATCTAGCATAGCATCTAATGCTTCCCAGGCTACAAGGCATCACATATCAGGCGAATCTACCATCCAATTCCTGAAAGTATCCCTAGCCTTATCCTAGCATGTAATTCTCATAACATATAATCATAAAAAACATGTATGGGTATTCTGGGGAATCACTTACTTGAGCTCGGCTGATTACATGCACCACCCATTTTGTTTTTATAAAATCCTTTTAGAAATTTATTCCATTTTACAAAATCTTTTTAGAAACTCATTTTCTTTCAAAATATTATAAATTCCTCAATTTGAGTTTAGACATACCCGAGAGTGTACCTGAATCCCTCAAACCAAGGCTTTGATACCAACTTGTAACATCCCAAAAATTATGAGGTAAAAATTTAATTTTTAAATCAAACAAAAAATTAATTAACTTTAAGTCAAATATTGATTATCCTTTTTCTAAATAATCAAAGGTACTTTATAAAAAACAGTTATCATAGTACAATCCCAAAATCATCAAAATGCAGAAACATGGATGGATGTGTTACGATCATGTCGGGCCCTTCCCTTTCGAACCGGAAGTACCTGAAACCATAACCACAAAAACCGTAAGCATAAAACTTAGTGGGTTCCCCAAGATATCACATACCATACATACCATTGGTCCTATCCCTCACATTGGTCCCAACTTTCATATTAGGTCCAACCCACCTTAGTAGGCCTAGCCCCACCAAACCATTGGGCCTAGCCTAATCATACAAATGCAAAAGTCATGAAGACAGTTAGTACCTACATAACATACAATGCGCCTAGCCCTTCCTGATCCATGGGCCTAACCCAACATACTAATAGGCCCAACCCAACATACTAATAGGCCAAGCCCTACATATCATGCAAGAGTCACAAAGACTACTAGCATAACACATCCTAGTGGGTCATCATTAGTGCCTTCGACCCACGAGTATAGTGAGGAGACTCACCTCTATTGATGATAACTGAAACAACACTCGATTCGCAACGAACACTGCTCCTCACGCTAAACCAAAACCAGGAAGAAACGCAATCAATAATTAGGGTTTAACGCAAACCCATGGTCTAGTCCATTTCTTATCATGATGAGAGAAAAAGACCATTTTGCCCTTTATATACAAGCCCAACTAAACTAATCTGAAAACTGATAATGGCCCAAGGCCTAAAATCAATCCATAGGGCTTATGCTGAGAAGGCCTGGCGTTCCACCCTATGACGCCTGGTGTTCGAATGTTGGGCGTTCCCATGCAAATGCTTGGTGTTTGCTCGCTGATTACCAACTTCCAAACCAATGTATCAATGGCTTAAGATCTCATGTACAACCTTCCGGTCCAATCACAATGGAATGTATAAAGCCATAAAGTTGCAAACCTTCTGGCCATGCATGCTTACAATGAGCCCAACACCAAGATCCTAACTCAAAACCAACTTTAAGACTCCAAAAATCTTGCATGAAAGATTATGAAGACCTAAGATTGCATTTTTATTAATTTAGACTCACTATTATGCTTGAAGGGACAGTCCAAACCTCTGTAGAATTCCAAACTCACTTACATGCCTTAATGGGACTCAACACCTAAAAAGGAGCTTAATAAGGGTCTTAATACTTGCATGAACCAAAATTTAATTTCCATAAAAGCCCGAACTGACACTTTACCGGTATGCCCCTTGGCTTTAAAACACAAATTGAACTCCCGGATCATCTAAATTACATTACCCACACCCAGATGGGACTAAATCTCTCTTTTCCCAGATGCCCTAAGCCTGATGATAACCGATCTTCGGGCCACAACCCCAAATTAGGAAATGATTCGGAACAGGGTGTTACATGATAAATCTTATGTATAGGCTCATAATAATGACTTATAACTATAAATATAAGTTACACTAAAAAAGATAGTGTTTAGTTTAACTTAAATAACTTTTAAGCAGATTCCGGGAAATTATGCATGCAGAATCTCCAACAGGAAAGCTTCTATTGATGGATTTTTAGACTTCCCGAGACTCTACTAGAATATTCCTAAAAGATGGGAAAAACTAGATTGAAAGTTCCAGAGGTTTTGAGAGAGAATGGTTGAGGATTTGTGAGGAAATGAACAAGGAACGAAAGGTATATATAGGCTCAGCAGGGATGTACCGTGCAAGGCATGTGTGCATCGCACACATCAATCTTATTGGCTCGATCTCTTGCCTGTCACATGTCGTCGCCTGGTTAGTCCATATTGTATCCTTCTAGAAGGTGTCATGTGTCACCATCCTATGTTGCCACGTGTCAAGATTTTGTGGAGCCACGTTGACGTGTGTCTCGGAGAAAGGTGGCTCACAACCATGCCACGTGGCACCCTCTCGTGGTACCACGTCATTAGCACGTGTGGCGCACTTGCACATACGAATTTCTAGATTTTCGAATTGACGTATTTTCTTCATATGAGCTCCATTTTCAATATTTTTTATATTTTCGGAAAGCTCTCGATGAGATCTACAACTTTTCTTTAGGTCCGAACAGCTATTTCTCACTTTATCAAAAATTTATATTTTTAATAGGCTTAGACTGTTAGAAATCGCTGCTAAAATTATAACTCCTACATGTGGACTCTATTATTGATGTTCTTTATATATCGTCAGACTCCTATTAACGAGATCTACAATTCTCGTGCAGATTGTTTAGACTAACAATTAACCGGTCTTAAATTCTATTTCTGTGTCGCACACTACTATACTCGACTACATAAAAACTTCAACAAATCATATATTTTCCATACGGAGTCGGATTTGAACGTTCTCTATATGTACTAAATCATTGTCATATATACTACGGCTTTGGTCAAGATTATAAATAACCTTTAATCAAAAAATTAATTTTTAATGTTTGATGCATCTTAATTGTCTAGCCCAAATCTACGGGTGTTACAAATATAGTAATGTAATCAAACACAATTAAATATATATGAACATATAAGGAACTTCTATGAGTGAACATAAACGAAAGTAAATAAACAACATAAACGAACGTTCACGAACATAATTCAACGAACGAGACCATTGTTCATGTTCGTTCGTTTAGTTAAATGAACGAGAATTTGTGTTCATATTTGTTCATTTATTAAATAAACGAACATAAACGAAAATCCCGCCGAACGGTTCACAAACAGTTCATTGAACGTTCAGTTCGTTTACAACAGTACTCTCACACCACACTACAAACCAATAATCAAATGCCTAAATCGATGTTTTTCAGCATAAAGACTCACACTATCATTAGTATAATTCAAAGCCTTAACCAATTACACATGAGTAAAAATTCTGAAAATTCAATATGCTCTAGAAATTATGACTACAAACCAATAACCAAACACATGACGTACACAAATAGATTCATTAATAAAATTTGTTTATTTGTAATCAAAACAAAAGCAAAATTGAAATTCAGTATGCAAATAGCTTCTTAGTTCTTACGTATAACTCACAACCACAATGATATAAAAAACAACACAATACTCGAAACAAAAATCTAAAATAGACAAACTTTATTACATAGATGAGAGAATACAATACATATAAAGAGTTGAATCAGAAGATGATAGTATGATACATTCTTGGTTTAAATACTCAAAACAAAAAATAAGAGGCATACAACATGATTAAAATGGAGTCGCTCATCCCATTGCGACCATTGCTTCTTTGTCTTTAGTTGATTGATTTTTACTCTTGGTGTTTTAAATTTAAGAAGATTCATTTTCCATTCTGTTCAAACCAATTCTTATCACAGATGCATGCACTTGAGCCGTTTCAATACGTATATGAAAACTCCATGTGAACAATTGGCATTAATTTGGATCCCCAAAACTAGTTGGGCCATGAATGGTCCCCCAAATTTCCCCTTTTACCGGCCGATCCTAATTTTTATATAAACATTATATCTAATCAAATCTACGTAATTGTATTTAACATCATAACGTCACATAAAATACATAAATAATTTTTTTATTCATATAGACAAAGACATAAATATTGAATACAATATAAGAACTATAATATATTTATAACTAAGTGTGAAATTCGTGTGTTACACGCGTTTATTACAAATAAAAGTTTTATATCAATGATACATTAAATATTTTTAAAATCTATTTCATCTTAAAGTTTAACAAAATATATTTTATTATATCTCAATTTGATAATATTGTTTTATAATATTTCATTATTTTAATTTAAGTAACAAAAAAATCATAATAAATGTTTTAGTGGTAGTAAAAATAAACTATTTATTATTATATTCATTTTATTGAGATAAATATATTTATCTTAAACAATAAATATTTCATTAATTATAGTGTTGATCTACACATTTAGTATAATAAATACTTTACATATATAATAATAGAGGTCTTAATTAATATAATTGATTAATTTTTTATTAACAAAAAAGTAAAAATATGACATGTGGATTTAAGTAATTCAAAAATCTCACATAATAATATGTAGAAAAAATCTTGAGAAAATAACAAGTGTTAAAAACATTTTTATTTATAAGGTAGATACATTTAGAAATAAGATAAATAATTATAATCAATCTTTGTTTTTTCATCTTTAATGAACAGAAACATATAAATACATTTAGAATTAAGATAAAGAATTATTGTCAAATCTTTATCTTTTCATCTTTCAAAAACAAAAACATAAATATACTAGAGTCATCAAATTGATTTTTATCTTGTCTTTTGGTCCTCTTTCATTATCTATTGGTCTTAAACAACTAAAAAGTATGAAAAGACAACAAATGGAACAAAAATACTAATAGTTATAGAATAGTATCGATAAAATTAAAATAAGAAAAATATATTTTATAAAATTCAAAGGTATTAAACAATATATAATGTAACATATATTTTTAAAAAATATATCTATGTTGATTTCAGATTAAAAAATAAACATTTTTAACCTTTAAATGTTTCTAAATAATAAACAAGTATAGAAAATGAAAAAGAAAATATGATTAAAATATGAATGATTGGATATCATGGTTCGTAATTGTAACATCCACATAATTTCCGATTTCGTTAGATTATTTGTAAGTTAAGTTACGTTTATTTTATTTAAGTGTAACTTTTAATTATAGTCATAAATCGTTATTATGCACACATAATTAAGATTTATCAGTGATTCAAAGTCATTATATTGATTGATCTACTTATACTACCTTACCTCCCATATGATCCTACATGGTTATTCCTTACGTGATAGATCTTGATGTAGACATTGAGATTATTGAGGAATCTAGACTATAATAATTATAGTCGTCAGGAATATGAAACTAGATTAAGGCTTAGTGCTTTATACGTCTAGGTCTCTTTGGAAGTGCGAAGCGAAGTGCTGCCAAAATCGGCAGTCACCAATTTTTTTCCAAGTAAGTGCATAGTTCCTTTAATGAACATGATTTATACAAGTATAAAGTGTTAAATAATTATTGGTGGTCGTATGTGAATTGTATGCTTATTTCCTGGATTATATGTTAAGATATGTATGTATATATATATATATATATATATATATATATATATATATATATATATATATATATATATATATATATATATATCATGTTATGTGCGAACCAAATAGGATTCTATTTTATGTTAGGATAAATAGATAACCCTATATAATAATATTAGATGGAGCATTGTTAAGAAGATAAATGAACAATAATACCAAATACTATGTAAGGAATATATATATATATATATATATATATATATATATATATATATATATATATATATATATATGTGTGTGTGTGTGTGTGTGTGTGTGTATAGACACACATACTATATATATGTTAGTATCACTCACGAATAGAGTTGGTATTAGAAGTTGGTTACATGCGTTGTAATCTAGTCTAGAGTTAAACTTAGACTTATGGAAGATACCTAGTTCAATTAAGTTTGATATCGAGTAGTTTCATTAGGAAAATATGTGTAAGATAGGGACGAAGGTTAAAGTTCTGCTCCGTGACACTTTCAGGTGTCAATGTACGGTAGCTCCCTTGGATAATTAGAAATAGTAGGTCCTATTTAGACAACTGAAATGGTAGGTGTGGTCACCTCCAAGAGTAGGTAACAACACTTGATCATTCTAGATAATCTTGTGAACACGTTGGTGGCGTGAGCTTATTACTCATAGAAGTAGATGAAATAGGATACCATATTCATCAAATAATCTGATGACTCATATGTCTTTATGAATGCACCAGGCAAGGAATCCCCAAGCTGAGTAGTCAAGCTTTTTAACTGTTCATCAGGACAAATAATTTATCCCTGATAATCTGAGGATTGATAGGAATGGATATGTGAGAATGTAAGCCTATATGGTTATTGTATGGTAAAAGTTGATTTTGTAGGTATGACAATTAAGTACTATCATCATAATAATATTGTAGGATTGAAATCCCTATGCATCTCACCTGACCTACTCAATTTATATGCATCACACATATCAAGACTTAAGCCAGTGGAACTTGATTAGGACGTTGAGTGATTACGAAATAAACTACAATAATATTCAAGACCATCAGCTCTTTACATTGTAACTTATGTATATGTATTGATTATGACATCCTTAGGTTTTAATATTTTGGAATCAAACATTTTTAATCAAAATGATCTTTTGTACTCAGATTTTCCACAAATATAAATAAATGATTTTTAAAGCGTAAAGAAATTTTTTAATTGGTTTTGAAAATTAGAAGAGGTCACATTTTGTATCACAACATTAGTTTAATCAAACTAGGAAGAATGGTTTATTTCTAGACTTAAACTTATAATAATAAGCGATGACGGTGAATAGGTATCTAGAGCGTCCTAGGTTGTATACCTAAATAAACATAGACACTAGAATAATTTAGGGTAAAAGCCTTAAATAACATTAGGTGTTAAATAAAAATTTATATAGTATAACGTAGATTAAATACCTTGCTATAATATGCCCTAGCATACTTTAGGAAGATGCCTTATATGCTAACAGGTATGTAACAGAGCAGCCTTAGGTGCTCACCTAGATTGCTATTATTAGAAAAGTTAATGTAACATACACGTTTTGAAATCGTGTTTTAAGTAAATAATATTATGAAATATTATGTGAATTTGAATGTTGAGTTCTAACAGATAGCTTTTACTAGAAATGAAGTAAAACTATGTTTAGAATCACTCATAAAATGTTGGAAGTCTTTTGAGATTCCAATTAAAAGCCAAATAGTGAAATATAGCGAAAATATAAAATTTGGAATAAGTAAAATTTTATTATTGAAAGTTGTAGATAATCTCTTTAGAAACATTTAGGTGAAAACCTCATCGAAATCCAAGTTATAACGAAGAAGTTATGACCAATCGAAGATCCGCGATAAAACCGGCACGGCGTCGAATGACGTAAAAAGTGAGTTTTTGATAAACTACTTTTTAGCCTTAGTGATCTAAATGAAAGTCGTAGTATTCATTAAACCGAGAAGTTCGATAAAAAGAACGTCAAAATCTGACTTCGTATGAGGAAGTTATGATTTTTCGAAGTTTCAGCTTAGCAGTAGACAGCTAAAAACTCGAATTTTAGATCGAGTGATTTTTAGCCGACACAACCTAAACGAGAATTGAAGGTCTTGTCATTTGTAATACAACGGTAAAAAGTCTGATGAAAACGGACATCGGATGAAGAAGTTATGAATTTTTAACAGATTTTTCTGTCCCGGTCTGTTAAAAATAATAATATTAAAATTAAAGTCAAAATTAGCCGACGAAGTCTAAACGAAAGTTGTAGAGCATAATTTTAGCTACGCGTGCATATAAAGAACGTCAAAAACGGAGCTCGTATGCAAAAGTTATGGATTTTACAAGATTTGGCACATTTTTCGAAAAAATTCGCATGAATAGTACTGCCACATCAGCCCTCACATACAGCCTCCACGTGTCACCTTCTGATAGGACCGAGGTTGTTGTGTTGCCTTCTGATTGGACCAAGTCCGAGGTCCACTAAGCTTGGGACACCTTCGCATGAGACACCTCCGGATCACCCTCGCACCAACGTGGAGCCTGCCCATTGGACCAAAGTTGGGTCCAATCCCAGGCTGCCGTCAGCGAGCCTGCTGTTCCGAGCCGAAGACCGAGCCAAAGACCCAGCCAATGACGCACCTGAAGCCGATGACTCCTCGCATCCAAGCCTCGCCAAAGCTGCCATCTGGTCCGAGCCTCGCAGCCACCTGCCCTCTTCCCTTCGCTTTGGATCCGCACCTCGACCCTATATAAGGGGTGCGAGACCTCCAGGGTAAATGTTTGAAAGTTGCCCATTTTCACCCCTAAACTTATATTTCTTCTACTTCCACTTCCCCCGAAGCCCCAATACTGATTCCAAAGCCCGGAACACACCCCGAGACTCCTGAGAAGCCCGAAAAATTTATCTTTTCGGTTTCGAAGCTCTACGTTCGAAGAGCCCGATTTTCAAGAAAACTCCCGGTTTTCAACGACGAAAGTCATATTTAGAGCCGAAGTACTGCCCAAATTAATATTTTAGCCCGCGGTTATTTCACGGTGAGTTTAATATATAGAAATAATTGTATGTTATGTGTTATATGTGCTACGTGCTTTTTCAGTGTTATTATTCCAGGTCATTTTCCCGGGTTATTTTTATTCGCTATTTTTAATAGCAAAGAAATACCTTTGACCATGTGATCAGTGAAAGGATTTAGATTCACGTTGGTACTGGTATGTAGCCTCTGGCCATGTGGAACATGTCTCCGTAAGAGAATGAATTCTATTCTATGGTAGTGGCAGAAGGTTAGATAGGGCTATAAGCCAGAAATCTACCAAAATGTTAATCCAAAGTTGTATATCTTCTGTGCCGTTTGGGCCAAAGCTTTATTGATGTATATCAAGAATGGAAATTGTTATGTCTCATTGATTGTATATCTTTAAATCAAGTCAATGATTGAAATGGAATGTTGGTCACATGATTCACATATGCCCTTGTTGTTCCCTGTTTCTCTTTGCTTCAGCCATATTGAAGTATATATATGGCATAACATTATATTGTATCTATTATTGAACTCACTAAGCGTCACCGCTTACCCTCTCAATATTTAACAAATTTGCAGGAGATAGGCATCCAGTATAGTTATATACTGGTAGAAGATTTTTGAATAGTTTGAAACTATTGTATCGATAGAAGTTTATGAATAGTTTGAAACTATTATATTTTTCACTCCCATATGTATAAAACTATAGAATCCTGGGAAGTTATGTAATATATAACACTTTAAAATAGTCGGTTTATATCCAGTAGTTTGTAACCTCTTTATCAATGTAAAACATTGTTTTTATGAATATGCAAGTAGCATGTTTTGGAGTAACTATACTGTCGAGTATGAAAGTTTGGGTCTTTCATAAATACGAAAGTTAGGGTCTTTCAATTAAGGTCTATTTCTAACCTAGAACCAGGAAACTTATGTGTTTAGGATTCTAAATGTATCATTACTGTATTAGAACTGGCTTGTAACGTTTCAGAGTGATAAGAAGGACTTATGTGTCTAAAACATAAATAAAACCTTACCTATCATAATAAACTCACATCTTGGTACACTAATAGCTTGTTCGCGAGTGGTACTTAAGAACGAAAACGAAAGGATTTGGAGGTGAGGTGAGGGATGTGGACGGAAAACCTTGTTCCCGAGTTTAAATTGTGGAAGGAAAGTGAGGGGATGTGAAGGATTTTGAAGCCCCGTTTTCCTTCCAAAATTTCCTCCCAATTTTGGCGGATTCGGGAAGAAAATTGGAAGGATACGTAAATTGTAAATATTACGGACCATTATACCCTCAAACCTATTTATAAAATCATGTAGCTGCATAATCAATACCTCCCTACAGAAACAATTTCGTCTTGATCAAGTTCTCTACAATCGTCCCTGCTAGCCAATTCATCCCTACAAGTCAATTCGTCCATATGATCAGGTATGTAGCCTCTGGCCATGTAGAACATGTCTCCGTAAGAGAATGATTTCTATTATATGGTGTTGGCAAATGGTTAGACAGGGCTATAAACCTGAAATCTACCAAAAAGTTAATTAGAAATTATATGTCTTCTGTGCCATTTGGGCCGAAGCTTTATTGATATATATCAAGTTTGGAAATTGTTATGTCTCATTGATTATATATCTTTGAATCAAGTCATTGATTAATATGGAAAGGTTGTCACTTGATTCACATATGCCTTTGTTGTTCCTTGTTCCTCTTTGCTTCTACCATATTGAAGTATATATATATATATATATATATATATATATATATATATTAATCAAGTCATTGATTAATATGGAAAGGTTGTCACTTGATTCACATATGTCTTTGTTGTTCCTTGTTCCTCTTTGCTTCTACCATATTGAAGTGTGTATATATATATATATATATATATATATATATATATATATATATATATATATATATATATATTAATCAAGTCATTGATTAATATGGAAAGGTTGTCACTTGATTCACATATGCCTTTGTTGTTCCTTGTTCCTCTTTGCTTCTACCATATTGAAGTATATATATATATATATATATATATATATATATATATATATATATATATATATATATATATATGGCATACCGTTATATTGTATCTATTATTGAACTCACTAAACGTCATTGTTTACCCTCTCAATGTTTTAATATATTACAGGCAATAAGCATCCAGTATAGCTTTATACTCTTGAAAGAATTAAAATAGCTTATACTCTTACTTTTGTATTTAAGTTTTAGTATGTATATAATATACAATATCCTGGGTAGTTTTGTAATAAACTTAAACTTAGTCGGTTTGTATCCAATCGTTTGTAAATAAATTATCAATGTAAAATATTATTTGTGAATATGCATGTAGCATGTTTTGGAGTAACACATTGTTTTAGTATTATGAAAGTGGGGGTCTTTTAGTGTGGTACTGAGGATGGGAGAAGAAGAGGTGTCTTCGTTGGTTCCCATGTGTTTTGGAGAGGGAGGATGTGAGTTTTCTGGTGTGGTATGTGTTGAGCCATTCTATGATACCATATAAGGAAATAGAATCGAAGGAGATAGCGAGAAGACTGTTTCTGTATATTGAATTTGATTGATCACAAGTGAATACATCTTGTGTCTATATAACAAGAATACCTAACTATGAGAGATATATACGGGAACAATATTAACATAGTAATATATATGTGTGCAAAATATTAGGTGATGAATGTGACATGGTTATATCTTAATACTTTACTAGTTTCATGTTAAAAATTAAGAAACACATTTCTTACAAGTCTATAAATATTATTAAAAGATAAATTTTATGACATCATCTGAAACAATCTGGGTCTTGATTGTATTTCAACCCTATGTTTTCAACCCTTATATCAAATTGCTAACATTATCTTCCCCAAATAGAATGTATTTAATTCCAATAAAATCTTTCCAATTGTCAAACAAAATTAACTTACATCCGTTGAAATGGAATGTATATAATTCCAATAAAATCTTCCCATATTTCAAATATTGAATTTACGGTTATAAAGGTTTTAATATGGTCAGCTTTAAAAACATATTAGTAATAAACCATTTCAATTAAGACATTAATATCATTCATTAATATAAATCTGTTTATATTAGTAAACCATTAATAAAAAATCCATTTTTATTAGGAAACCCTTAAGACCAAAAAATCATATTCAAATTATCACATACATATACGATTCATCATTGAATCTGCGACTCATACTTATTTTCAATCGTTGCTTTTCTTTAAACCTTCTCCTACAATATCATTCTTATTATTTATGACTTCCATCGTCATTCTCTGTTTCAAACTTCGTTATTGTGCAGTAGAATGTCAATACCTTCTTTCGTTTTTTTTATATTTTTGTCGATTATTTTTGTGTTCCTATATCAAATATATGTATGCATATATTTTGATTTTCTTTGTCACAAATTACATTAAATCGGTTAACTACTTTTCTGAAACTTTTCAAATAAATAGGAAAATATATTATGTATCTTTAACAAAATAGAAATTAACTATCTTTGGAATTAAATCTAATTAGGAAAATATTATTTTTATATATTAGAGATGATTATGATTTTTTTAATTATTATGTCATAAGATTTTGGTTAATTTTGGTATGATTTTAAAATATTTTGATATGATCCTATTACACTTTTAGGTTGTTTTAATAGGAAATAATATATAATCTATTTATGCATCCTTTGAAATTAAGTATGGAAACAATTTTATTGACAACTATTATACCTCTTTATGAATCATACATGTTTATAAATAAATACATTGTATACGTCCCTTTTATTTCATATAAAAGTTATTTCTAATTATAATTGTTTTCTCTTTTATTTTACACCCATGGTACAAAACAATCGTGATGAGATCGTCTTTGATAAGGTTGTTGGCATCGATGCATCCAAGGAACCCTAAAACATTTGTGTTCAAGTACTCTTGCTTTGGAAGCAAACTTAAAAAACAACCCAAACATGTTCAACAGCTTAGACATGATTTTAATTGACGAGTAGGTACAATTTTTTTTATTAGGTTGCTTTTAATTTGTAAAATTTTAAACTTAACCAATTTTTTTTTCATTTACATGACACTAAAATACAAGCAACAATAAAAAAAATTTCATTAGTTCGTTTGAAGCCCTCTTTGTTGAAGGATCTATAAGGGAAATTAGTAATTTTGGTATGACCATAAATGAAGGATATTACATGCTTGTTGATCACAAGCATAAGAATACTTTCTACAAAACAACCAAAGTTCGTGTATCAAATGATTTTGCTATTATGGTGGATCCTTATAATTTTGTGACTTTCTAGGATTTGATAGTAAGGAATCTCGACACCCGTGTTGCATTTGGTAAGCTTTTATTTTAACATTCTACCTTATCTACATGTAAATATTTATTGTATTACACATCTATAATACAACAACCGTTTTTGTTTTGTTATAAATTTTCTTGGTCAGGTTGTGTCGACTAATCCCATGAAACTGATTATTGAAAATTCAAGGGAGAAACCGTTGATGAACCTGGTTGATCAAGATCTAAGTTAAGTATATGCATTTAAAACATTTTTTTTTCTAAAGTATTTTTCTACATACCATAAAACATGTTGTTTGCATGAAAATGACATGTTCAACTACACTTCAATATACATGTTTATTTTAGCATTACTTAAAACATTTAGAATCCACTAATTATAGAATTCAGGTTTTGTCATATAAGAAATAATGCTCATTATCAGAGGGTTCATTTATGATCTTCTCCTTAACAAATTGGTCGAATGTGGTTAGAGTTGTTTCACATATTTTTTATCACATGTCTTCATACTTTTAAGTTTAAAATTTTCATCTTCAAATTCCATTTTTTTTAGTTACATATGTTCATTGAAATTACATTTTTTTGTTTAACATACCAACCTACTTTGTTTTATCTTTATATAATAACAATAAAATTTATAAATTTACACAACAATATATATATATTTCGAATTTTTTCATAGGATTATACATTACAAAATACAATTCCCTCCAAAATAATTTTCGTCGGTAATTTCATCTAGATTTTCACCTAATTTAAATTTGTATTTCTTTATATAATTTTTTTTTAATAATGCTGATTTTTTCCCTCCAAAAATTATATCAATCATTTATGTCTTAGATATGGTGCCCCATTATATTTATTATTTTCCAAAATATATTCGTTTAATGAGGAATTTAATTTAGTGAATGAAGTAAATGTTAATTTAAACAAGATATATATTCCTTAATTATTACACGAGTTTATTAAAAAAAAATATCAAGATGTAAACATTAAACATTTTTAAAATGAAATTTCAAAATACATAGAAACAATGATATTGTACAATGAAATATAAAGTTGAATAGACTGAAAAAAATCTATTAAGACAGTCAATCTTTAAAATAGTATTGTTATGAAAAACTATAAGGTAAGATAAAAATTATAAGACATTAGAAGATTTGTAAGTAAAAATATTAAAAACGTTACGGTTATTAGAAGAAAAATAAATCGTTAAGAACTTAAGATTAATAAAAATGTTAACCACTTGGGTTGTGGTGACTTGGTAAGGCATGTGGAATATATGGTGGATAACCTATTGACCCATGTTCAAATCCTAGCACCACTAAGCCCTTGTGGACATGGAGGTTCGCCTGCAGTGACTCCAGGGCATGAGACAAAGCTTTATGTTTGCAACGGTGGATTAGTCGGTGCGCGAAAGCTGGCCCGGAAACCCTCGTTAGGGAAGTTCCCTTTCCAAAAAAAAAAGATTAATAAAAATGTTATATATAAACTAAATTATCACAATAGTAATGAAATGTCATTATTTGATATTTTATATAATTCAAAGATATACCAAATTACATTGATGATATACTAAAATTATTCAAAGTTGCGCCAAGGATAATGTAAAGTTTTTGCGAACACTAAATAAATAAAAATAAATATAAAAACTAGCACTTACATTCATAATCAATTTAAAATAAACAAATCATAATTTACAGAAAAATTTCCATTGATGATATACTGAAATTAAATCCATATAACATTTCACATTCCATAAATTATATTCTATGACTTTATTTGAATAAATAAAATAGTTGTTAATATTTAATGCGGTGAAAAAACGGTATATTAATTGTAATATAGGCTTAAATTAAGTAACCTTATTATTGAAAAAACATCTAATTAGAATATTTATACTTGTATAACAATATCATAACCATATGTAACCAGAACTAATATAACAAAAATATTGTATACCAAGACACCCTTCAACAATTATAAATATTTATCGATTTCAATGGATCTTCAATAGACTGTTTTCTATGTGTTCGCTGCGTTTTAATTTAATTTAATTTACTGCGGGCTATAATCTTGTTCCCTTCTAAAACTTAAACATATTTTCCAAAAAAAGAAAAAAAAAAAAAAACAAAGTGGCATTCGTTGAGTTGAAGTGTTCCTCGCGCAACTCCTCGTCGCTGATCATCACATACCCACCCAATTTTGTCAGATATATCCTCCGTGCACCCGTCGGATTCCCTCTGATACAGTCGCCGAAGTCTGTACTTCGGCTATCAGTCGACTACCTATTATGCTAACTGGTATGCATGGACTTTCTCTATATCAAATCAATCTAATGCTTTATAGCAGTTGGTCCCTGAATCACTTTACACCTTATACTCGCAATCCCCAATTGAGAAGGACTCCCCTGTTCATCCTAAGGTTGTCGCGTGGCCTTTCTTTTACTGCACATAACCTGTTTGATAAAAGTCCCCAAAGCCATGTAACAGCTTTTGTTCAAGGAAACAGGTTAAACAAGATACCCACAAAATTCGAACTTTGTACAGCTCTTAATTCTTGTGCCAAGACACAGAATTTGCGCCTAGGTTCCCAAATCCATGCCCAAATACTTCACATAGGTTTCGACCACAATTTGTACATAAACAGCTCATTAGTGAACATGTATGCAAAATGTGGCGCCATTGTTGATGCAATGAAGGTATTCAATGGAATGGAGTTTCATGATCAAGTATCATGGACTTCAATCATATCTGGGCTTTCACAAAATGGAAAGGGAAAAGAAGCCATTTCTTTATTCAAACAAATGTTGAGAACACAAATTATTCCCAATTGTTTCACTTATGTTAGCGTTATTAGCAGTTGTACAAAACAAGAATCAGTATCCAAATGCAGTGAGTTGCTTCATGCTCATGTTATAAAACTCGGGCATGAAAACAACAAGTTTGTAATAAGCTCTCTCATTGATAATTATTCAAAATGTGGAAAGATGGATAAAGTTGTGATGCTATTTGAAGCATGTATAATAAAAGATTCTATTCTTTTAAACTCTATGATCTCAGCATACTCCCATAACCTTTTAGGTGAGGAAGCTCTTAAACTTTTCATGAAAATGCATAACGAAAACGTGAGTGTAAGCCAACATTCTTTGACCAGTATTTTGGATGCTTGTGGGGCGTTGACTGTTCTCCAACAAGGAAAACAAATCCACGCTTTGGTAACAAAAACGGGTTCAGATCAAAACACTTTTGTAATCGGTGCTTTGATTAACATGTACTCAAAATGTGGTAACATTAATGAAGCTAGTCATGTATTTAATCAAACAGTTCACAAGAACAACATATTATGGACATCGATGATGTCAGCATACGCACAAAGTGGTAGAGGTCTAGATGCTTTGGAAATCTTTGATCATTTAGTAATGGAAAAAGAAATAGATTTTACCCCAGATCATGTATGTTTCACTGTTGTGTTGACTGCTTGTAATCACTCAGGGCTTCTAGAAAAGGGTGTTGAGTATTTTGAGAAGATGAGATCATACAATTTGGCTCCTGAGATTGATCAATACGCGTGTTTGATTGATCTGTATGCGAGAAAAGGTGATCTTGAAAGTGCACGCAAGGTGTTTGATGAAATGCCATTTGAAGGAAATGCTGTGATGTGGAGTTGTTTTTTGAGTTGTTGTAAAGAGTATGGGAATGTGGAGTTGGGGAGAGAGGCTGCTTATAAGTTGTTTGAACTTGAACCATGTAGTCCTGTGCCTTATTTGATTTTAGCAGATATATGTGGTGCAGCTGGTTTATGGAGTGAAGTTGGGAATATAAGGAAGATGATGAGTGAAAATGGAGTGAGAAAATGTGTTGCAGGGTGGAGTTGGGTTGAGGTGGATAATGAAGTTCATGTTTTTTGTGTGGGGGATTTGTCTCATGTTCGATCGGATGATATTTATTTAGAATTAGAAAAGGTTAGTTTGGAGATGATGAGTGAATGTAGCAAACAATATAACATTTTGATTAGTGAATCTTGAACCGAATTATTTAAGTAAGAACTATAAACCTCAACCAATTTAAGTCATAAATAGTTTTTGTTAGAAGAGACAAGTTTTAACTATAAATAAACATTTAAACCATCCCGAACTTATTTTGTTTAGTTAGTAATGAAATTACATTTATAGATTTTGCTTTTTATGAAAAACGTGAATTTCATTTAACCTTTCTCGTTTTATTTATTAAATAAATGCAATTTTGGTTGATCAGTAGAGTTTTTGGATTATTCACAAGAAAGTTAATTTGGGATTTCGGAGAATTATACATAACTTGGTGTTAAATATGTGTAGTACACGAGTTGATTAAAAAATATTAAATATTTTAAAGTGTAACATTAAATATTTTTTAAAATAAAATTTCAAAATAATAAGAAAGGAAGAAACATATTCAGTGCAATTTAGAGTTTACAATAAATATTTCACATATATTCATTACTATCACATTTATTACAATAAATACTTTACGTATATAAATATAAGTATTATGTAGTTTTTTAATTTTAAAAATTGAAAAAAATCCAGAAAATGAGATGTGGATATTATTTATTCTAAAAATATTATAAAATGACAAGTATCAAAAATCATGAGAGACTGACATGTGGTAAAATGAATCTTCATTTATTATAGTAGATTTAAGTGTTTTCAAAAAGTATGTGAAGATTTCTAAGATATTCTTAATTCATCAATTAGTGTTAAAAAAAATTTTAAAATTTCCTCATTAGAAAATCTAAAACATTTTAAATATTCATAGTTTATGTAGACAAACCTGAAAAATCTAAAACATTATAACTATTCATACTTTATGTAGGTAAATCATATCCGTCCACTTTAGATCCGAAGGGCTAGGTTATAATGCGGATGACATCTATTGTGTGGTTGGAAGGACAATTTTGGACCAATGGATGAAAAAAATAAATGTCTATTATTTAAGGATCTATGATATTATAATAGAATAACATGTACTGTATAATCACCTAAAATTTATTGTAATAGTATTTTAGTCAATTAAACTATATTTAAAAAAAAGAAATTTTTAGGACTTTAAAGAATAAATTATTCTTTTTATTTAAAAAATTATTTAATTTCAATTCTAACATTGTTTGTAATCATTACCAATTTTATTCTGTCATAATGTCATTTCGTTATAATGATATTTTATAAAAATGTCAACAATACTAATATAAAGTCTTGAATTATGATAATTTTATGTTTTTCTAGAAAGAAGATCATTCTTCGGTCATTCTCCCATAATGAGAGCAATAACATAGCATTCCAATGGTAAAATGTTAATACAAACGGCATTTTTTTACAATTTGTTAAAAGTTTTTATGGATTGTTATTTCAAACATTGCACCAACCAATATATTTTTTAGGATTAATATTCTTATAGAATCATAATTTGTATGAAAAAAATAATCATTCTTATTTTATGTACATAATATCTTAAAAATCACGTAAGAAGTATATTATAAATGAGGACATCATTCTTCTATGAATGAGTCATGAAAATCATATAAAAAGTATCACAAATGAAAATGAGTGAAAATGAAATTATGTTAGAATGTTATCATAAAAAATAATAACAACATGACGACTTCTTTTCTTACTTTGTTCTCCGATTGAGTACAACCAAAGAATAAATCTTGTCATTTCTAAAAGGATATGTTAATATGCATTCTGAAAGAATACGATGATAAACAACGATTTCTTTTTAAAAGATTAACGACCATTGTACATGTCCATTGTAACGCCCCGTTCCTGGTACGTATTTATTTTGATTAAATGTTCTTTTTGGAAGAGCTACTCGGCGAGTTGTAGCCCTAACTCGCAGAGTAGATGTCGAGATGGATGCGGACTTTAAGTGATCTACTCGGCGAGTCCACGCCTGGACTCGGCGAGTAGGCCAATCAGGAGGAGACCCTAATCCTTAGGTTTTGCACCCTATTTAAACATCCTTATAGTCCCATCTCAGCCTCCATCACCCTCAGAGCATTCCTTATCGAAACCCTAGCCTCCATTGGTAAGTTTGAGTGATTGTTGCCTTGTGAAGGGACTTTTGGGGCACTTTGGAGCAAGTGGAAGAATGGAGAGGTTGAAGAGGTCAAGGAAGGGGACTTAGATCCAGAACACATTCATTTGTGGTCATCCATTCTGGTAATAAAATTCCCATCTTGATTATTGATTTATTAGATCTTGTTTGTCCCTAAATTGTTACTTTTAAGCCCTAAAACCCCAAATCCTTGAAGAGAAACCTTATGGTTGGGTTATACTTCAGATCTGGACTCTCATTACCTTCTTGAAGTGTTAAGTTTCAGTCATATTGGTGATTAAGGTCCCTCTTGAGCTTAGAACCCCATTAAGAGCTTAGTTTGGACATTTGAAGCCTCTAAAGCTATGCATGCACGTAAAGTTTGCAACTTTACGTGATAAGCATGACCTAGAAGCCTAGATCTGTGGTTTGGAGCCGCTGCATGGCTCAAATCAGGTATGTATGGAAAAAGGACTGAATGAACTCGTCGAGTCCTATGAAGATAGTCGTGGACTCGGCGAGTTGGATGAGCAACTCGGCGAGTCTGATGAAGATTGCCTTAGACTCGACGAGTTGTTCTTCAACTCGGCGAGTCGGATGAACTTGGACTTAGTATGTATGCATCAAAGAAGAACGCGTCGAGTCTTCGCTAAGCTCGACAAGTAGAAACGGGTATAGAACTAGAACAGGTGAAAGGGACTCGGCGAGTTGGCGAGCTAACTTGGCGACTTTGACCAGGATGTTGACTTTGACTGGGGGGGAGGTAAAATAGTCATTTTACCCTAAGATTAGTTATCAGTATTTGACTTAGTGTTTATGGAAATTGTAGCCGGGGAGTTCCGGTTCAGCAGTCAGGCGCTCAGCAAGCAGACTTTCAGCAGCTACTTCAAGGTGAGTTACCTTCTAGTAGCAGTGGGTCTAAGACCACAATGTCGACCCACTAGTAGGAATTGTATGATTAGATGATTGTCTCTGTGATATTCATCTAGGGTTGCCACTACCTGTGTTATGTTTATGTGTTTGTATGATATGATGCTATGTGCTAGTGATAGTACGGGAAGATAGTCCCCAGGTTGCCGGTCGATAGGGCCGAAGGGGCAGTCATGCCCAGCCATGCTAAATAGATTATGTGATACGTGTTATGTGGTAGTGGTAGGGGTGAAATAGTCCCCAGTATTCAGTCGAAAGGACCAAAGGGGAGACCAGCACCCAGATATGCTAGTCAGTATCCGGTCGAAAGGACCGAAAGGGAGACCAGCACCCAGATATGCTAGTCAGTATCCGGTCGAAAGGACCGAAGGGGAGACTAGCACCCAGATATGCTAGTCAGTATCCGGTCAAGAGGACCGAAGGGGAGACCAGCACCCAGATATGCTAGTCAGTATCCGGTCGAGAGGACCGAAGGGGTAGGTCGGGCACCCAGATATGCCTGACAATATTTGTATGTTATGTGGTTATTTTGGTATGCGGTACAATGGGGGAACTCACTAAGCTTCGTGCTTACGATTTTTAGTTGTTGTTTCAGGTACCTCTACAGCCAATGGGAAGGAGCTGGCGCGGTAGCGACATATCACACACACGCTCTTGTTTTTCCGCACTATGAGACATTCTGGGATTTGTACTCTGGTATTATTATGATTTACGTTCTGGTTTACAAACGCGAAACATGTTTTATTAAATGATATGGTCGAATGATATTTTGTTACAAACGTTTTGCAAATCACTTAATTAAAAATGAAATTTTTTGTCCATAATTTTTGGGATGTTACATCCATCCCACATACAATCATAACTTACAAAAAGAATAAGGGACATTCCATAAAAATGATTATTATGAAATTAAATTTTAGGGCTTATGTTATAATGTTACATTAATTAAACGTAGGAGGTGAGTAATTGATGATGAACTTGGGTATTTTGGTTTTAAAAACGAATGGTAATTGAAAGTAACGATTTAACCAATTCAAAATATTTATATCAATTGAATTTAATAAACCTTATTGATCAAATGTCAAATTTTAATAAATATCATACCTAATAAATGAAAATACTTTTGACATTTGTCATATTTTTCTTTATTTTGACACATGTCATTTTCTAGGATTTTTAAAATTGTTATTTTCCACTTGTTATTTTTTGGGGATTTCAATTTTTTCTTAAAATAAATTTCGAATATATATATATATATATATATATATATATATATATATATATATATATATATATATATATATATATATATATATATATATAAGGTTATCATTATATTAATTTGATAATAAATTCTCATAAATGATCCAAACGATTTAATTTTTTCATAAATGTTACAAAAGATTACATTTTTTTTATAGAAAAGCATTATTTTATAAAATATTTAATGTTTATATGTTAATATTAAATTTTTATTTTTAATAACCTACTATATTTATAAAGAATTGTGAAGAACCAATCAGGCCCACATATGAGAACCACTTGTTTCCAACATTTGATTCACTGGATGTAAATCAATAAATTGTTAACATGAATCTCCAAAATAACAATTAAAGAATTATTTGAGAGAGAGAGAGCATACTGTTGGGATATAACGAAGAAATATATCATCCATTAAGAATTCGATGACCATAAAGCATCAATGGAATAAAAAAAATGGGATTAATAACATGAAATTGAGCAAGAAAAACAGAAAAAATTAAGTCGAAAATAACATGAAGTCTCGCATTCGGCCAATGAAGGTAAATGAAAATCGCTACGTCGGATTTGTGAAAGAGAAGAAGAAAGAAACAAATTTATTTGAATGTTTGCCGGTCCATATAATACGGCTAAAATTAAGAAAGTGATTATATTTGGATTGATATTCGACTTAATTACTTTACATAATTAACTAATTTATATGATTAATTAAAAGTTTAGATTATTAATTATTTATTTATTGCAAAAACATGATTGGTTCATACATCCACATAATAGATGTTCATCTACATTTGAATCTAGTTATGCCTGTCTTCTCCCATTTTCTTCTTTTCAAATCTTTCTTGGTAATTTTGTTTGTTCGACTTTGAGTATGAGTATAACATAAAGTTTTAATGTTTTATACATATGTTCGTGAAAACACACTCTTAAGCCCATGGTACTTGTAAAGGAAAAAAATGCAATGCAAGTTTAATTAGAAATCAACATTACAAAGAATATAACTATAAGTCTAAGCGTACAATAACTACCAATCGATCTATCATGTGTTTATTTTTTTTGGTGTCAATCAAGAGAAAGGTTGGAGATAATACAAGTGATAAATGAAACAAAAGCTTAAATTGTACACCCCCCTAATTGGCATATATTGCAATTATCTCCATGGGGGCAATAGTTATCATCAATATTATCAGGATACTCAAGAACAAAACGTTCAACATGTTTATCCAAGATACAAGGATATATGACAAGCCTTATCTTTCATGTCATTTTTTCTCTCTAACTTGAAGCTTCTCATCTTGCTATTTTGTTGTGGAGTATCTTCCTCAATGCTTTCATTGTTGATTCAGCTATTACGAGTTTTAAGTGTGCAACATACAGTCATCCATTTAGAACCATGGTCAAATTTTAAGTATGCAACATGTAATAGTTCATTTAATACCATGCTTAAGTTTTAAGTATGCAACATAAAGCCTTAGTGATATATTGCCATGTTTATAAGACATAAAATCATGTAGTTGATCTTCGGGTAAATGGATAGCCATCATTATTTGCATCAGAATAACATTTAATCCCTATATGAACCTTATTCTGATATAGTAATCCCTTTCATGAGCTCCTTCTATGTACTTTAGTATCCATAATGTAGCTTCCCAATAATATTCACAAGGAGAACTCAAGAATTGACTAGCTACGCTCACATCGAATGAAATATCTAGATGGGCTACTACGAGATAACTGAGTCTGAAAATTAATCTTTAATATTTCTGTTCACTGGCTAGAGGCTCCCCTAATAAGATTTTAACATTAGGATCTACTGGATTATCAAATGGTGTGCAATCTACAAGTTCAACTTCCTCAAAGATATCTATAACATACTTTTGTTGGAATATCAAAATTTCATCTTTTGATTGTGCAACTTTAGTGCGGAGGAAGTATATGAGTTTTCTATATCTTTAGTCTCGAAATGTTTGAACAAATGATCCTTTCGTTGTTGGATTCCAATGAGATCATTTATGGTGATTATTAATGGGTTTTGAGCATTACATCAATCATACGGTGCACATGCAAACCCTAAAGCTTTGGATCTAGTTTATCTAGTTGTACATGCAATAATCATCCAAAACTCATAAACCCTAGATCTAGCATACTATAATCAAAATTAACATATGAATAGGGTTAGGAATATTACATTGATTGTTATGTAGCAATAACAATCACAAACCTTCTTGATATTGACTTCTGAAAGCCTAGTGCCTCAAATATTGCACCTCTAATGGAGTCACAAACACCACTAGCAACAAGATGACTTAAGAGAGGGAGGAGGAGGCACAAAATTCGTCCAAGGTACTCTAGATAGAGTTAGACACGAATTTGGTGGCCTTAAGGGCCCCTTTTATAGTTAGGCTTCTTGGGTTATCAACTTGGAAACCCTAATCCAGTTGCTTAGTCCTTAAGCAGCCCAAAGATCCTTCCAGAAGACCCTTTGGACGATTTCTATATGGACTCTCATATAGAATTCGTCCATTACTTCCTTATGGATCCTAAGCCCAACTTTGTAACTATCTTATAATTACAGTATCAGTCCCCTTTATTTAATTAATCTCTTTTGACCACAAAATTAATTCTAAATTAATTCTTGATCAATATTAATTAAACAATATGATTTCTATTTTAATATATTATTCACATAATATATTAATAAATCATAATTAATCCTCTTTCTCCTTAATTCATCCTATCAGTTGTTATAGTGAAGGCAACCCAAAAGGACTATGCTCATAATCGGGTCAAGTACATACAATAGTTATGAGCTTAAACACATAATCCAACAATTATCATATCATTAATGTATATTATACTATCAAGTAGATGTAGTATTACACATAGTAGGCTATTATTCTTAATGCACATAGTAGGTTGTAAGATCTGTCTCGTTATGCGTCATCCCAAATTCTTTGGTCAGTAGTAGATGATTGTTGTTGATTAATAAGGAAATATACTTCATGATCAAAGAATGTGAAATAAACGGTCATGAAGTACTTGTTAACAACATGAGAGTAGCACTTATAGCCTTTTTAAGACGATAATATCCTATAAAAATACATTTTAATGTTTTGATAGCCAATTTATATCTACTAGGATACAGACAATGAACAAAATCAACAAACCCAAAAAGATGGACCGAAGATGATAAGGAGTTTTATTTAAAATTTGAACAAAGGACTTTGATCTTGTAACACTAAGGATTGAGTGCCATTAATTAGATAACATGAAGTAGTATCATCCCATAGTTTTAGTTGTGTAAGTGTGCTAATTTTTCCTATTTGCACAACCATTTTGTTGTGGAGTTTCCGAGCACGAAGATTGATGTACATTGATTTATATTTTTTTGCTTTTCACATGACTAAATGCATTTTGTCCTCAACTAATTTTGAATTAATAGTTTTCATTCTTGATTATTATAAAGTTATTTTATGGGTATTTTGTAAGGTGTGATTTTAGTCCTTATATAGCTTGTTTTATGGGTATATATATATATATATATATATATATATATATATATATATATATATATATATATATATATATATATATATATATATATATATATATATGTATATATATATATAAGATGAGTATCTTTTTAATTCTTTTGTTGGCGTATATTACCGATTTAATTTAACACTGTTGATCTCACACAAAATAGCTTGTTTTTAATAAATTTTATGATCTCATATAAAAAAAATATATCATAGTAAACAAAGTTATTTCCAAATTGAATACATATTAATATTAATCTTTTATTGTTTGATAGACATACCAATCGAAGAAGCATGAGTCTTTTAAGTTTAGAAGATCGGTCTTTGTTGGGTAAACTTTAATTTCATCACTTTTGATATATAGAAGTTTGTAGTTGAGTTATTTTAAATATTTTTAATAACATATTAATATAAATTTTTGAGTGAGAAATCAAAAAATCAAATTGCAAACAGTTAAGTTTGTAATTAATATAAATGAAATATATAAAAATATCAAATCGCAAAGGGTTAATTTTGGACGTAATACATGCAAGTCTATCATCCGTATTAGTTGCATCTGATTTTTAACATTTTATCATCTTTTGGACCGTCTTTTTATGTTTTAGTTGTATGTTTCTGCTGCCTTTTGTAAGGCCTTTTGTTATTATATCATCTTTTGTGTTTGTTCATTAAGATACTAAAACGAAAGAATATAAATGATCATTACTTTTAATTGAACGAAAAAGTCGTTGTTCATGTTCGTTTATTTAGTTACACGAACAAAAATCATGTTTTGATTCGTTCATTATTAAATAAACCAAAATAAATAAAAAAATTTTTGTCAAACCGAATTTTGGATATGCATTCAATTTGTTTACCTTTAAATATTTATAAGAACTCTAAATTTTAAAATACAAAATATTAAATGACACTAATTAAAAAAAAAATTAGATATTACAAATATTTTATTTGTATTTTATTTTAATATAAATAAAATAAAAATCATCGGAAATACATAATTATTAAGTTTATAATAAATTAATTTAATTTAATGGTAGGGTTTAATAATAAAAATTATAAAATAAAGGTTTAAGATAAAATTTTGATATATATTAGGGGGTTAATATGTAAATAAACTAATCAAATACAATTCTAGACATTTGAAAGCTTTGAGATTTGTGCGACAGTTTCTTCACAACTTATTATTTTGACTTATAGGGTTTGTAGGTGGTGCACTTAGAATCCCCGTTTCTGGCTCTTAACTACGACACTCTAGAGTTCGGACGTCATCACGTTAGTCATGCGATTCCTCCACTAACGCCACCTCCGCCTAAATTGTAACGCCCTGATTCTCGAGTATCAATTTATGGTTATAAATTCTCATGATTTCAAGGTCTACTCGACGAGTTGGTTGCCTGACTCGTCGAGTAACAGCGGGTTGGTCCACGTGTTTAAGTGACCTACTCGTCGAGTCTAAGTAGGGACTCGACGAGTAGGAGCTGGAGGACGAAACCCTAATTTCCGTGGTTTTGCACCCTATTTAAAAGATCATTGGCCTCCTCATCCTCCCCTTACAGCCTCTTGATAGTCCATAAACCCTAATTCGTGTGAGAGTGCTCCATTTGTGTATTTTAAGCTTTCGAATAGGATTCTTGGCGAGAAGAACTTGGAGAGCAAGTGGCTAGGAGCAAAGAATATGTGGGGATATGATATCTACCTCAGTTTGCATCTCTTGGAAGGTATCAAGTCATTATCTTGGCCTCTTTTCCTTCTAAATCTCATTTGGGTGAAGTTTAGGGCTTTCCTAGCATATTATGAAGTTATTCTTGGGTATGAGCTAAGACCTGAAGTTGTAACCTCAGATCTGAACTCTCTGTGGTCTCTAAGTCCATGAAGCTATCAGCTTTTGCAAGTATGAACCCCTCCTTAAGTGTAAAACTCCATTGTAAGCTTGGTTTTGTCATTATAAGACTTTAGAGCCTTGCATGCACGTAAAGTTTGCAACTTTACGTGATAAACATGCCTTGGGAAGCTGGATCTGCAATATGGAACCTTAAGATGGCTTATCAAGCAGTGAATGGATAATGGACTGAAGGGACTCAGCGAGTTGCATGGTCAACTCGGAGAGTCCGATGAAGATTGTCGTGGACTCGGCGAATCAGTAGGGTGACTCGGCGAGTCAGTTAGGGTTTTTCTGGATTTTGGCACGCATGAACTTGGCGAGTTGCAAGGGGAAATTCGACGAATTGGCCAAGGAGTTTACGGCCGAAAACATTAGGAACTCGACAAGTCACTCAAGTGACTCGACAAGTCACTCAAGTGACTCGACAAGTTGGCGAGTTATGCAAGGAACTCGGCGAGTGGATGGTTGTACTCGACGAGTCGGGTCAACATGGACTGTTGACCTTGACCATTGACTTAGACTTTGACCAAGGGTTGACTAGTTGACTTCTGGGGTATTTTGGTAAATTGGAAATTTATGGATATGGTTCTATGGTGGATATAGGTGGTGGAGTTTGTGATGGTGATCCGAGAGTTGAGCTTATCACTTCAGCACGTCGGTTGTGAGGTGAGTTATCCTCACTATACTAAGTGGTCTAAGGCACCAATGTTGGCCCATTGGATATGATATTCTAGCAGTTGGTAGTATGTTGAGTATGAGTTAGTGTTTCATGCTAGTTGCTATGCCAGTTAGGTAGATCTGTAGGACTACCTGTGTTATTATGTGATTATCGGTATGCGCATTAGTTGTGTTATATGTCAACATATTATGTGGGATGGGTTGAGGTGATACTGCTCCGTGCGGCAACCAACAAACCCTGGAGCATTCCAGATACGAGCTGAGGGAGACTCATACTGTGGGCTCGATGGCAATCCATATGTGAGCTGTGGGCCCGGAAGGCAAACCATACTCACACTGTAGGCCCAGGGGTAATCCAGTCTGTAAAGTTGTGGACCCAGTATATGTTGTTATTTGTATATGTGTTATGTGAAGTGTATCGGTATTCCAACCCGATGGTTGAGGGCCTGGGGTATTCCATCCCGATTGATGATTGGACCTATAGTATGTTGTTTGTTATTGTATGTGTATTGTTGTGTGTATGGGTATTTTTGGGGTGACTCACTAAGCTTTCGGGCTTACAGATTCAGTTTATTGTTTCAAGTACAGCGGATGGCCGCAGGAAGGCGAAGGCGTGACCATACACTTCCTCGATTGATGATTTTGATTTCTGGGAACTCTGATGTTTAAACTATTTTGAAATCAAAATGCAATAAATGAATTGTAGCACCTGATTCCTGGTATGTGGAAATTTTTTTAAGTGTTTGCATTTTTTAGCCTTGTCCTCGGCGAGTCGTAGGCCCGACTCGCCGAGTAGAGTCCGGACCCGGGACACGTTTTAAGTTGGCGACTCGGCGGGTCAGTATTCTGGACTCGGCGAGTCACCGCTGTTGGATGAAACCCTAAGTTTCAGGGGTTTGCACCCTATTTAAACCCTCTTTCCGCCCCAATCTCGCCCCCACTCACCCTCAGAACCCTATATCTCGTTCAAGCTTTGTGTCCTTGTGAGTTTGAAGCTTTTGGTGTGTCCTCTTGAATTTTTGGAGTGGGAAGAAGAGTAGATCAAGAAGAAGAAGAGGAGGTCAGGCATCTTTGAGCTATCTCAGTGTGTTTCCTAAGGTATAGCTCGTTTCCCCCTTGTTTTCATGGTTATTGTCCCTCACAGATCCATTAAAGTCCTCCTTGAACCATTTCCAAGCTTGTGTATGTTTGAGGGTTCGTAATAAGCTGATTGACCTTTAGATCTAGGCATGATTGAGCTCCAGGAGCTCAGATCTACTGCCTTTTTGGAACCATATTGCATGAAAGCCCTAGATCTACCCTTTTGGTGCATTTTGGACCCTAAAACCCTCATGGTTGCCTATTTACACGTAAAGTTGGAAACTTTACATGTTAATCAAGCCCCAGGATCATGGATCTATGTAAGGCATGAGTTGGATTCAAGCAGAATCGATCATATAGTAATTGCATGATAACGACTCGGCGAGTCATTCATCGGACTCGGCGAGTCGAGACGCGAGTCCCCGGGTTTTCCCCCTTTTTCGTTATGGCGGGTAAAGTAGTGAGTCCGGGGTGGACTCGGTGAGTTGGAAGCCGAACTCATCCATGAAGGAACTCGGCTAGTCAATGCCCTGACTCGGCGAGTTCAAGACAATCTTCTTAGATCAAGAACACTCTCGACGAGTTGTTCATACAACTCGGCGTGTCACAGCATAAAGTGTTCATCGGATGAAGATGAACTCGGCGAGTTGTTCATACAACTCGGCGAGTAGGATGAAGGACTTGGACATCAGTTTAGAAGGAGAAATCGTCGAGTCAACACCTAACTCGACGAGTAGAGACGGGATACAGGACAATAGATTAGATAGAGACTCGGCAAGTTGGAGATCCAACTCGGCGAGTCGGGTCAACTGAAAGTTGACTCTGACCTTGACTTATGACTTGGTCAGGGGTAAAATGGTCATTTTACCCCAAGGGACAGTTAGCAGTGATTGATTGAGTGTTTTTTGGGAATTATAGCCGGAGGATTTCCGGAGCAGCAGCAGCAACAGCAGACAGTTAATTCCCACACAGATCAACAGCTACATCGAGGTGAGTTACCTTCCAGTAGCGGTGGGTCTACGGCCACAATGCCGGCCCACCAGTAGGAGTTGTATGTAGATGATTGTCTCTGTGATATTCATCTAGGGATTACTACTACCTGTGTTGTGTTTATGTGCTAGTGACAGTAGGGGGAGATAGTCCCCAAGTATCCGGTCGATAGGGCCGAAGGGGTACTCATACCCAGCCATGTTAGATAGACTCTGGTATTGTGATACATGTTATGTGGTAGTAGTAGAGGGGAGATAGTCCCCAGTATCTGGTCGAGAGGACCGAAGGGGAGGCCAGCACCCAGATATGTTAGGCAGTATCCGGTCGAGAGGATCGAAGGGGAGGCCAACACCCAGATATGCTAGGCAGTGTCCGGTCGAGAGGACCGAAGGGGTAGGTCGGGCACCCAGATATGCCTGACAATTTATGTATGATATGTGATTATATGGTATGTGGTACAATGGGGGAAACTCACTAAGCTTCGTGCTTACAGTTTTCAGTTTTGGTTTCAGGTATCTCTTCAGCTAAGGGAAAGGAGTCGGCGCGGTAGCAGCATGTCACACACACTCTTGTTTTCCGCACTATGGATTTTCTGGGATGTACTCTGAAATATACTATGTTATTACCGGTTTTCAAACATGGAGTATTATTATGAATGTTTTGTAATGATGTTTTTGATGGGTTTTGAGCATTCTAACACTTCCTAAGTGTACATGCAACCCTAATAACCTTGGATCTATGTTTGTCTAATTATCATGCAAAGTTGAATTCCAAGGTTATATTCCTATCTAGCATACATGGGGAACAATTTTTAACTTGAATGAAAGATAGAATAAATTACCTTGTTGTTGCTTATGTTCCTTGAAACCTTGTGAGCCTAGCACCCCAAGTGTGATGCCTCAAATGCTTCACACAACACCAAATGCTCTTGGAAAGACTTTTGAGAGAACACACACTTCTTGAAATCGGCCTAGCCCTCTTGTTTCATATGTCTAGCCGATTTTGGTGGAGAATGGGATTCTTATATAGTGTTGACACATCTAGGGTTACACCATGTAAACCCTAATGTGTCATGACTCTTCATTTCCATGACCCATGGGTTTGTAACTCCCATGGAGCATCCATGGAGCATCCTATGGGTGGAACCCAACTTGATAATCCATGGAGCCTCTTAGCCCACTATACAAGATATGAATGATTTACATAATCAACTCATATATTTAATTAGTTATCTTTTGATCACTTAATTAATTCTAAATTAATTCTTTGATCAAACTAATCAAATAATATTATTAATATATTAGAACTTATAATATATTAATAATCTTCAAGTGTTATTTCTCTCATTTAGTCTATCTAGTTGCATGGTGCCATGCAACCCAAATGGACCATGCCGGGTCGGGTCAAGTACTGACTAGAAATAGTTATGGACTTAGACACCTTATCCAACATTTTTTACGTAGTAACCTAATTTAAAAATGAAAATTTTTGCCGGTATTTTTGGGACGTTACAAGTTGGTACCAGAGCCCTGGTTTGAGGGATTCGGACACACCTTCGGGAGTGTCTGAACTCAAATTGAGGGATTAAAAGAGTTTGAAAAAGAAAATGTTTTCTAAAGGGTTAAGTAAAGTGTTTTAAGAAGGAACGAAGTGTGTGATGTGCGCAATCGGCCAAGCTCAAGTAAGTATTCCCCAAAGTACCCATACAAGCTTATGTTGTGTTTATCAGTTTCAGTAGAACAACATGCTAGAATAGGACTAAGGATCTAGGAGTGATGCCTTATGTGCCTGCTTTATGTGCTCCGGTGTATGAAAATTGCATGCTAGAATTGAGTAAACAGCAGTAGGATAGCCTGTTAGGTTATGCCTGATAGTATGAGTTTAGCCCTGTATGCTAGATCAGTTTCTCTCTATGAGAGCGGATTTGTTTGAGAGTGTTCCCTTAGTTCGAATGTTGCTTGCTTTGTGCTTTGTGGGACTTTGAGTGGTGGGAGTTAGCCATTAGGTGAATGCGTCACGTCACATGTGATCAGGGTTGAATAATCTTAGAGTGCTGGATTTGGCCCTATTGTGCAGCTCTCGTTTGAGTCTAACTGTTGTAGGGACAAGCCTGTTACTCGAAGGATTATCCGAGCCTCACCACATGTGATGGTATTCAGGTAATGGTTAATTGGCACTACTAAGAGGCCTTCAGCAGCTGAGGACCTGGTAGGGTGGAGCCTGAGATTTCCCCAGGGCAAGCCTAGGATGAGTATAGTGGTGATCAGCAGTAGTGGAAGGGATCTGGTGGAGTCGAGGCAGTCCTTGAAGAAGGTACGGATAGATGTGGAAGGTAGTATGGGCCCGTACTACTGAAAGCAGAGGATCCGTACCTGAACCAAGGGAGGCCAAGATAAGACTAGGGAACTTGAATTAGTTGTGATCCCTCAAGAGGTATCAGTATCACTAACGATTGTTGTTAATGTATTGCAGAATGGTGGTACTACGATCAAGGCTGATAGATGGCAGTTCAGGAGAGGGGTCAGGTTCGGGATCAGATTCCGAGCCAGTAGATGAGGGACTACGCGAGTTCATCGCGTCAGAGATCACCAGGGGCATCCTTGAGTCGACCCCCATTATCTTCGGGTCGATCAAGGAAGGGATCATCGAGTTGATGGAAGACCGCCTCCGGGCGTTCAGGAGCGACATGGCATCTAGCTAGACGGGGTCTCGCACACTGTCCTTTAAGGACTTCAGGGGAAGTGGAGCGCCGGATTTCCACGGGGTGAAGGACCCCATTGTTGCCAGACGGTGGATTGCAGACATCGAGTCTGCACAATTGACTAGCTTCTGCCCCGAGGGGTCGAAGGTGAGGTATGCAGCAGGGTGTTTACGAGACAGAGCTCGAGACTGGTGGGAGTCAGTGGGTGACTCGTTGGGAGCCTCAGCGATTGAGGCTATGACTTGGTCGGATTTTGTGACCAGATTCAGGGCAGAGTTTGCGCCGGCTGTCGAGCTTCAGCAGCTGGCCAGGGAGTTTTTGGACATGAGGCAGACGACGGAGACTGTGGCGGAGATCACCGCCAAGTTCTGGGAGAGGGCGTTGTTAGTGCCCCAATATGCGGGTGATGAGGACATGAGGAGGACCCGCTACCATGACATGCTCCGAGCTGATATTCGGGAGCACGTTAGTTTTTCAGCTTGCCCCACCTTGGACTCTATGATTGCCAGGGCGAAGGAGAGGGAGATAGATTTGGAGCACATCCGGAAACGGAAGGCAGAGGAGGGACAATCAGGAGGGGCTTCGGGGAAGAAGCCCAAGGGATCAGATTTGGGGCCAAAGGGCCAACAGGGATGGGGCCGCTGCAGGAAATGCGGCAAGTCGCACGAGGGGGCGTGCAGGTTGGGATCATCAGGCTGCTATAAGTGCGGCAAGTATGGGCACTATAGCAGGGATTGCACTACTCCGGCAGCAGTTATTCAGACGTCTGAGTTGCTGTGTTTCCACTACAACCAGAGGGGCCACAAGAAGGCCAATTGCCCCCAGTTGATAGTTACAGCACCGGTGAAGGCGCCAGCTCCAGCGACCCTGCGGATCACAGATGGCCGGCAAGGCAAGGCAGAGGCTCCAGTGGTGAGGAGTCGGGCATTTCAGCTAACCGCCGAGGAGGCACGCGCAGCACCCGATGTGGTGATGGGTATGATTATTTCCCTCTCATTTATTTATATGATGCTATGATATTGATATGTGCTCGGTATATGTATATATGTGTTAGGATCGTTCCATGTGAACGGTATCCCAGTTTAGGTGTTGTTCGACTCGGGTGCTACCCGATCATTTGTTTCCCTTGCACTTAGCAAGAAGTTTCCTAAGTCTTCGGGTATGTTGGATTGCCCTTTGGAGGTGGAGATTGCCGACGATCGATCGGTGCGGGCGTCATCAGTATTTAGAGATTGTGTTCTGAGGTTATTCGAGGAGCGCTATTTGGTGGATCTGGTTCCCATTCCGTTGTGTGGGAACAAGGTGATTATAGGCATGGATTGGTTGAGCCCTAATGGGGCGGTGATAGATTGCGCACAGCAACTAGTGCGAGTCAGGACCCCAGGTGGGGGAGAATTAGTGATTCATGGCGAGAGGCCGCAGTGTGGACCTGTAGTATGTTCAGCAGCGAGGGCTAGATGCTACCTTCAGCAGGGATGCGCAGGATATGTCGCGTACGTGATGGATACCCGGGAGTCGGGTAAGGCGACAGTGAGCGAGGTTCCGGTGGTGCGAGATTTCACAGATGTTTTCCCAGAGGAGCTTCCTGGGATACCTCCGGAGCGACAGGTGGAGTTCAGGATTGATCTCGTTCCTGGTGCGGCTCCGATAGCCAAGGCACCGTATCGGTTGGCTCCTCCTGAGATGCAGGAGTTGTCTACGCAGCTGCAGGAGCTACTAGACAAGGGATTCATTAGACCGAGCAGTTCACCCTGGGGAGCCCCGATTCTGTTTGTGAAGAAGAAGGACGGGTCGCATCGGATGTGTATAGATTATCGGGAGCTGAACAAGGTAACGGTGAAGAACCGTCACCCACTCCCGAAGATTGATGATCTCTTTGATCAGTTGCAGGGAGCATCTTGGTTCTCCAAGATCGATTTGCGTTCGGGCTATCATCAGATGAGGGTTAAAGAGGAGGACATACAGAAGACCGCGTTTCGGACGCGTTATGGCCATTATGAGTTCGTGGTGATGCCGTTTGGGATCACCAATGCTCCTGCCGCGTTCATGGACCTCATGAACCGCGTATGCAGGCCGATGTTGGATCGGTCTGTGATAGTTTTCATTGACGACATCTTGGTTTATTCCAAGACACAGGAAGAGCATGAGGAGCATCTGAGAGAGGTATTGGAGACCCTGAGGAGGGAGAGCTTGTACGCCAAGTTCTCCAAATGTGAGTTTTGGTTGTGCGAGGTGCAGTTCCTTGGGCACCTCGTCAACCAAAATAGGATTTCAGTAAACCCAGCCAAGGTGGAGGCCGTGATGAGGTGGGAGGTTCCAAAGTCTCCATCCGAGATTCGGAGTTTCCTAGGATTAGCAGGTTATTATCGGAGATTCATTCGGGATTTCTCCAAGATAGTTGTACCCCTGACACGGTTGACTAGGAAAGTCGTGGTCTTTCGGTGGGGGCCCGAGCAGCAGGCAGCGTTCGAGACGCTGAGGCAGAGATTGTGCGAGGCGCCAATCTTAGCCCTGCCAGAGGGCGTAGAGGATTTTGTGGTTTACTGTGACGCGTCCATTTCAGGGTTGGGCGCGGTACTGATGCAAAGGGGGCATGTCATTGCTTACGCTTCGAGGCAGCTCAAGCCTCATGAGGCGAACTACCCGACGCATGATCTGGAGTTGGGGGCAGTTGTTTTCGCCCTCAAGATTTGGCGACATTACCTCTATGGAGTCCGGTGTACCATCTACACGGACCACAAGAGTTTGAGGTACCTCATGGATCAGCCGAATCTGAACATGAGGCAGCATCGGTGGTTGGACGTGGTGAAGGATTATGATTGTGAGATCCTTTACCACCCAGAAAAGGCCAATGTGGTGGCCGATGCGCTTAGCCGCAAGGCGGCGCCGATCAGGGATATTTGCATGAGGATGACTATGGTGACTCCCCTATTGGAGCAGATTCGGGAGGCTCAACAGGAGGCTATGAAGGAGGAGCATCGGAAGAGTGAGCGAATAGTGGGTCAAGTCACCTCCTTCGATTATGATAGCCGGTGGTTATTGACACTACACCGTAGGGTGTGGGTGTCGCATCATGGAGGCGTGCGCCAGATCTTGATGGACGAGGCGCACAAATCCCGATTCTCTATTCATCCAGGGGCGACGAAGATGTATCGGGATCTTCGCCTAGATTATTGGTGGCCCTGCATGAAGCGGGATGTGGCATGGTATCTCGAGCGGTGCTTGACCTGCAGGAAGGTCAAGGCCGAACATCAGAGACCGCATGGTAAGATGCAGCCGTTGGATATTCCACTGTGGAAATGGAAATATATCACAATGGATTTTATCACGAAGCTTCCCAAGACCGCACGCGGAGTAGATTCAATTTTGGTCATCGTGGATCGATTGACCAAGAGCGCCCACTTTATTCCGATCCAGGAGAGCATCTCGGCCGAAAAGTTGGTCGATATCTACATCAGGGAAATAGTAGTGCGGCACGGGGTGCCAGTGTCAGTGATATCGGACCGAGATGTGTGGTTCACTTCCAGGTTTTGGAAGAAGTTTCATGACAAGTTGGGCACTTGTTTGCATTTTAGCACCGCCTTTCACCCGCAGATGGATGGTCAGAGCGAGCGGACCATCCAGACTTTGGAGGATATGTTGCGGGCATGCGTGTTAGATTTCGGTGGTAGCTGGGATACCTATCTTCCATTGGCTGAGTTCTCATACAACAACAGCTACCACGCGAGCATTGATCGTCCCCCATTCGAGATGTTGTACGGTCGAAGGTGCAGGACCCCGATATGCTGGGGTGAAGTTGGCCAGAGGGTCATGGGGAGCACCGAGGTGGTGCTCAAGACGACCGAGAGGATCCAGCAGGTTCAGAGCAGGCTTCAGACTGCTCAGAGTCGGCAGAAAATGTTACGCCAACAAGCGTCGATCCGACTTGGAGTTCTAGGTCGGGGACATGGTTCTCGTAAAGGTGTCGCCTTGGGAAGGCGTCATTCGATTCTGGAAGCGGGGCAAGCTGGGCCCGAAATTCATCGGACCATTCAGGGTTGCAGCCCGGGTGGGCAAGGTACAATATAGGCTGGATCTGCCAGTCGAGCTCAACCAGATCCACAGCACCTTCCATGTCTCTCAGCTGCGGAAGTGTCTCATGGATGATTCAGCGGTGGTGCCATTAGAGGATATTCAGGTTGATGACAACCTGAATTACATTGAGCGCCCAGTCGCGATCCTCGACCGGAAGTTGAAGGATTTGAGGAACAAAAAGGTGGAATTAGTGAAGGTGCAATGGTAGCACCGAAAGGGTTCAGAGTGGACTTGGGAGCCGGTGGAAGAAATGATGGAGCATTACCCCGAGTTGTTTCGGGATCGAGCAGCAGACTTCGAGGACGAAGTCTAAAATAAGTGGGGGAGATTTGTAGCACCTGATTCCTGGTATGTGGAAATTTGTTTAACTGTTTGCATTTTTTAGCCTTGTGCTCGGCGAGTCGTAGGCCCGACTCACCGAGTAGATTCGGGACCCGAGACACGTTTTAAGTTGGCGAATCGGCGAGTCACTGTTGTTGGATGAAACCCTAAGTTTCAGGGGTTTGCACCCTATTTAAACCCTCTTTCCGCCCCAATCTCGCCCCCACTCACCCTCAGAACCCTATATCTCGTTCAAGCTTTGTGTCCTTGTGAGTTTGAAGCTTTTGGTGTGTCCTCTTGAAGTTTTGGAGTGGGAAGAAGAGTAGATCAAGAAGAAGAAGAGGAGGTCAGGCATCTTTGAGCTATCTCAGTGTGTTTCCTAAGGTATAACTCGTTTCCCCCTTGTTTTCATGGTTATTGTCCCTCATAGCTCCATTAAAGTCCTCCTTGAACCATTTCCAAGCTTGTGTATATTTGAGGGTTCATAATAAGTTGATTGACCTTTAGATCTAGGCATGATTGAGCTCCAAGAGCTCAGATCTACTGCCTTTTTGGAACCATATTGCATGAAAGCCCTAGATCTACCCTTTTGGTGCATTTTGGACCCTAAAACCCTCATGGTTGCCTATTTACACGTAAAGTTGGAAACTTTACACGTTAATCAAGCCCCAGGATCATGGATCTATGTAAGGCATGAGCTGGATTCAAGCAGAATCAATCATATAGTAATTGCATGGTAACGACTCGGCGAGTCATTCATCGGACTCGGCGAGTCGAGACGCGAGTCCCCGGGTTTTCCCCCTTTTTCGTTATGGCGGGTAGAGTAGTGAGTCCGGGGTGGACTCGGTGAGTTGGAAGCCGAAATCATCCATGAAGGAACTCGGCGAGTCAATGCCCTGACTCGGCGAGTTCAAGACAATCTTCTTAGATCAAGAACAGACTCGACGAGTTGTTCATACAACTCGGCGAGTCACAGCATAAAGTGTTCATCGGATGAAGATGAACTCGGCGAGTTGTTCATACAACTCGGCGAGTAGGATGAAGGACTTGGACATCAGTTTAGAAGGAGAACTCGTCGAGTCAACGCCTAAATCGACAAGTAGAGATGGGATACAGGACAATGGATTGGATAGAGACTCGGCGAGTTGGAGATCCAACTCGGCGAGTCGAGTCAACTGAAAGTTGACTCTGAACTTGACTTATGACTTGGTCAGGGGTAAAATGGTCATTTTACCCCAAGGGACAGTTAGCAGTGATTGATTGAGTGTTTTGTGGGAATTATAGCCAGAGGATTTCCGGAGCAGCAGCAGCAGCAGACAGTTAATCCCCACACAGATCAACAGCTACATCTGAGTTACCTTCCAGTAGCGGTGGGTCTACGACCACAATGTCGGCCCACCAATAGGAGTTGTATGTAGATGATTGTCTCTGTGATATTCATGTAGGGATTACTACTACCTGTGTTGTGTTTATGTGCTAGTGACAGTAGGGGGAGATAGTCCCCAAGTTTCCGGTCGATAGGGCCGAAGGGGTACTCATACCCAGCCATGTTAGATAGACTCTGGTATTGTGATACATGTTATGTGGTAGTAGTAGAGGGGAGATAGTCCCCAGTATCCGGTCGAGAGGACCGAAGGGGAGGCCAGCACCCAGATATGCTAGGCAGTATCCGGTCAAGAGGACCGAAGGGGAGGCCAACACCCAGATATGCTAGGCAGTGTCCGGTCGAGAGGACCGAAGGGGTAGGTCGGGCACCCGGATATGCCTGACAATTTATGTATGATATGTGATTTTATGGTATGTGGTACAGTGGGGGAAACTCACTAAGCTTCTTGCTTACAGTTTTCAGTTTTGGTTTCAAGTATCTCTTCAGCTAAGGGAAAGGAGCCGGCGTGGTAGCAACATGTCACACACACTCTTGTTTTCCGCACTATGGATTTTCTGGGATGTACTCTGAAATATACTATGTTATTACCGGTTTTCAAACATGGAGTATTATTATGAATGTTTTGTAATGATGTTTTTACGTAGTAACCTAATTTAAAAATGAAAATTTTTGCCGGTATTTTTGGGACGTTACATGAATGGTTTTAAATGGTTTAAAAAGTTTTAAATTAGCTCAAATTTTATGGATGTTACAAGACACATTCGTCACGGCGGCACTCCAGTCTCTATCGTTGATCGATTGTTGTCCATTTCTTCTTCAAGCATCAGTTTCGACTCCACAAAACAACCAACATGCATGACTTCACAACGATTTTTTTTGTTATTTTTTCTTTCTTATATTCTTTATAAGTATTGCCAACAAGTATGGTTGAATGATTTAACATCAATATGTTGAGAGGCAGCCTTGTTTCATTTAGTTTCCCCGATTTCTTCAACTCTCATACAACATTGTTATTGTCCACATCTGTTTTTAAAACTAGCTTGTGATTGATTATAACAATAATACCATCTGATTTTAAAATTTGCTTCTGTTTCAATGTTAGTTTGTTACAATCTAATTTGGACTTATGTACATGTTTTTTTGGTTTATAAATTTGGATTTATGGTGCTTTTTTGGAGCCTTAAGTAGATGATTGCATATTAGTAATTCGAGGATGATGAGTTACTTGCACAATTAGGAGTGGTGTTATTGTCAGGGGATCATGGTTTTCCTTCACGGATCTCATCTTATATTTTTGTTACCTCTTGTGCTTCCATCTTTCAAAGTTTCTTCCCAAGTCTTTCCTTCATCAAAAGTTACATCCTCACTTACTATCTGCTTTGGGATGTGCGACTCAAATTTGTCATGAATCTGAACCATGCGTCATATAAAATGCTTGACATGTCAATATGTGAAAGACACATTAGGAAACTACACAATCGCTTCGAAACTACTTGGGCAAACCAAGTGTTTTCGTTAAGCACGTACTTTTTTTTCTTTTACCTTGTTGCTTTTTTTTCTAATGATATGAAATGCTTTAGATTTACAGGTATATGCAAACAAAAGAGGCAAAATACAATCCCAAATAAACACATGTTTTTTTTGTGCTACAGGCTTTTTATAGCGAGTTCAATTCTATAAAACTCAAGAAAATGGACCTAGGGTGAAAAGTTTACTTTGATATAGATTTCATGTCTTTGTCTACTGTCTTCTCCGAAACGGGGATGTCAATCGGAGGCCGACTATTATGCAGAACAAGCTGACGTCACGTTCTTACAAGACGAAGACGGAGGGTGAGTGTGTGAACCTTATATTCATTTTCAGCTAGTTTCATTTTGGAATTGGTTTCCGTAAAAAATGGAAAGGACTATTTTACCCTTATGATTTGGTTTTTACATTTTTTGTAACACTTGGATCAGGTGCACTTTATTGTGATTATTATTAAATTCAAATTTTCATTTTTGGGCCTTCTCACGACGTGAGGAATGCTTGTCACGTCATGAGGAGTGATTTTGGGTCGTGCACCATTTTGAGGCTCACGGCGTGAGCAGTCCAATGCTTACGACGTGAGAGTGATCTAACGACCAAAGCCCTAATTTTTCGGTATTTAAAGGAACTAGAGGGCTAGGGTTACCCACCCTCAGCCACTCTCACTCTGTAAGCCTCCAGAAACCCTAATCTCATTCCTCTTTAATATCCTTTGTCATTTTAGTGCATTTCTAGCTTGAAGAAGAAGAAGAAGAAGAAGAAGAAGAAGAAGGAAGTACTCTAGTGGTGGATTAGGCAAAGTATCTTCAACATCACCATTTTTTCCTGCCTTTGGACCTTTGTAAGTATCAAAGGTTCCAACTTTATTGTTTACTATGGATAGATCTAGAGTTTTGTCCATCTTATTTATGCTATTGCATGATTGAGTAAAGTAGATCCATAAAGTTAGCACCTTTATGGATTCTAAGAGTCCCTAGATCATAATATTATTCAGATCTGAAAGTTAGTATGGATTTGAGGCATGCATGAAAGATTGAAGCTAATTTCTTCACTTTTGACCTAGAAAGAGGTTGGATCATGCATGGTGCATGCATGACCATAAAGGAAACATTTTTATGGACCTTAGGAGTCCCCTTTATCTTTTGGATGAAATGGATCCAAGGACTTAATGGAATAAGAACTTAAATTAGTGACCTTTAGCCACAGACAGTGCTCACGATGTGAGATTCGAGGATCCCCCATCTTCTGTTAAGATCATTGAAGCTCACTGCATGAGGAGTGCTCACGTCGTGATGATATATAGTTCATGTGAATTCTTTAACTGGGTTGACTAAGTTGGACTGAGTTGAGTTGGAATCGGACCGAGTACGCTGTCACGACGTGACCAAGGCATGGCCACGACGTGAGGTTGGATATTGTCTTTAAGGGCCGTTGACTTTGACTTAAGGATATTCTGGGTATTTTGGAATGTGTTGAGAATTGATCATTTGGTTGGATATGTGACGGTTAGGGCTGAGACTCAGATTCGGGACCTCATCATTTAAAACTACGGACACGCATTCGCCTTCCTGCTGTCATCTGACTTGATCATTATGGGTGACTGGGTGTGTTTTGAAAAGTTTTAAATTGTTGTGATTTTTGGGTCGTTACATTTTCTTTAATATTTATTAATTATAAAATACTAATGGGCTCATAACTCACCCCACCATCTTCATTCCATCCAAAGTTTCTTTTTCTCCTTCATCACTCTTTAAATTTCAGAATCACCATTTTACTTAATCCTGAAAGAACAAGAAACCATGATAATTAAGAAAACAACAATATCATTATTGGCAAATTGTTTCAAGATTCAAGAACCTGTTCATACATTGAATAAACCCAAAAAGAAATTTGTTATTGCGTCTTAGAACTCTTTGCCCATGTATTCACTTGGCTGAGTTTAACCTAATCATGCAGTTCTTTTCTTGATCGAATTTCTTGGGGATCAAAAAGAACCATCCCAACTCTCTTTCTCTTTCTTCATTCTTTCTCCCACTATAATATACTCCTCTAAAGTAATTGACAATTGTGAAATCCACGAGAAATCGAAAAAGAGAGTGGGACTAGAAAGAAGTGAAGAACCACAGTTGGGACTAGTTGAAAAGACCAAATCCATAAAATTTTAAATGTTTGGACCTTAGTAAAAAAAATGACAAACCACATGGACCATTTTTGCAGTTTTATCTATTTTTGTTTTAGAAAAGAAAAGCAAAACCCACACCTTTTTTTTTCCTTTTTTGCAGCTTCAACTATAACCAAAATATCATAAGATGGCTATTGGCCAACGACTTTATATCAGCAGCATTAACCTATGCAATCACAAAGAATTTGGATGTTGAAATTCTGCAGCTAATTCATGCAAACAAAGCGACTGATGCTAGTGGTGACATGAGGGAAAGCTTCTCTGGTATGCTTCCCTAACATGCAGCCTTCACATATATCTTTATTCCTGTTTATGTTTGGTAACCCAAGGATTAACTTGTGCTTCCACATGTAAAATTTAAGTAACCAAAGTTGACGTGCCCAAATTTATAGGGGTAAATGACACAAAAAACACTCTTTTTATACAGAAATTCGATTTTGACACTGTGTTTTTTTTGTGTCACTTTTGACACTGTGTTTTCCAATTTGTTACAATTCTGACCACTTGACCGGTTAACCAGGTTACATGCTGACGTGGCATGATGACGTGTCAATTTTGATGACGTGGCATGCTGACATGATATGTTGACGTGTCAAAATTGATTTTGACACTAAGTTTAATTTTTTATTTCGATTTTGACACTAAGTTTAATTTTTTATTTCAATTTTGACAATATGTTTTTTTTTGTTCCAATCGAACATCATTTATCAAATTTTGTTCAATTTTGTCTATTTTCCATTTAAAACGGTATAAATATATTTTTTTATTACATTTTAAACCGTATAAACATATTTTTTTCGTTTAAAAATCACATTTTTATTTAAATACAAGGTGCTTTTTTTCTTACATTCAAAGCATTAGTTATATCATGAGAATCAAACTAAACATAAGCTTCCAATAAGATGTAAAAATTTGATGGGTTGCAAATTTGATATCCGAGTTTTGATCGACTACACGCCTCCAAACCTCCAAACACATTTTAAAGTTGCATATTTAATATAAAATACAATTTTTATATAACTAATACAAATTTATATATATAAATATGGTTTGAGTGTAAAAAAAATGTATTTATACAAAACTATGGTTTTTAAATGAAAAAAAAAATCATATTTATACGGTTTAAATGTATTAAAAAAATATTTATACGGTTTCAAATAGAAAATTGTCAACATTAAATAAAATTGGAAAAAATGATGTTCGATTTGAAACAAAAAAACATAGTGTCAAAGTTGAAAGAAAAAAATTAAACTTAGTGTCAAAATCGAAAAAAATGAAAACTTAGTGTTTTTTTTGAGAAAAAAATTCAATTTTGACACATCAGCATGTCACGTCATCAAAACTAACACGTCATCATACCACGTCAGCATATAACCTGGTTAACCGGTCAAGTGGTCAGAATTGTAACAAATTGAAAAACACAGTATCAAAATCGAATTTCTGTGTAAAAAGAGTGTTTTTTATGCTACTTACCCAATTTATAGTGCCATAGAGTACTTTCACTTGAATACTCAATGAAAGTCATTTTTTCCAGAAAGTTTGGGAATAGTAAGTAAATATTTTTGGAACATAAGCGTAGATATGAATGGTTGGGTAAATCAGGGGTATTTTTGTCCATTTCAATATAAAGAAGTTAGAATGTAACTGCAAAATAACTACCGATAATTTCTCCTTTCTTGTCATCCATTTCTTTCTTTTCCAAAGAAAATTTATAAGCATTTGTCAATTAAAAAATTATGAATAAAGAAATATGAGAGGATATGGAGGAAATATACGACGTAACAAATAATCATGTATCCGTGTATTTTATTTATATTTATATATCATTTATGTGCCATTTGTCTCTTAAATACACATTTGTTAATTAGTTTATAATGTCAAAATAACCGTATGATACACTTTAGGTATTTAGAACTGAATGATCACTAAATATTGATAAGATTACAAAAGGTTTCACTAGCATTCGAGATGCTATAAACTCTCTCTAAACTCATATGAATTCTGTTATATAACTAAAAGATGCCAACTACCAACACTAACCTCCTATTTATACTAAACTGGTCTAACTAACCTCACAGGAAAGTGACCTTATTGCCCTTTTCACCACTAACTCTCTTCAGCCAATATCATGTATATATGCAAATAAAAAAAGCAAAAAACAATCCGAAATAACCACAATGTTTTTTTTGTGCTACAGGTCTTTTATCCCAACTTCAGACCCTCAAACTCAAGAAATTCGACCCGGGGTAAGTGTATTTTTACTCTTTTTTAAATTTTGTTTTGAAATCAATTTATGGTAAAGTTTACTTCAATATAGATTTTGTGTATTTGTCTACTGTCTTCTCCGAGAACATGGATGCCAATCGGACGATGTCAAATCCAATGCTTTTGGAGGGTTGACCCCGGGTGTTGTCACTATATTTTTCCAAACCTAACGTATGCATTTTAACTTGTACTTAGGTTAGGCATGGCTTCGAAACTGAAGATAGGAGAGCTGGAAATTTAGAAGACCATTGTTATCATGTTATGTGATGGTTACGTGAACGATTGTTTTGATTCTTGTCATTACTTTGCACATTTTTAAACTTGTTGAACTTAAATTGGGGACCATATTCCACATTTTGATGAAACTTTGGATATTAAAATCTGTTTGGGAAAATGATTTACGAGTCCAACAAAGTTTCCAAACCGTTCAAAAAACTTCAATCATGTTTTGTCTGTTCAAAAAAACCCAACAAACTTAACATTTTGTCTAAAAAGCTCAGCTAAGTTACACTTTCCTTAACGTCAAATAAAAGAAACAGATGACGTGACTTATTACCGTATCGGAAAAATGACTTGTTAGACCAACGAAGTTTCCAAAACGTTTAAAAAACTTCAATCATGTTTTGACTCTTCAAAAAAAAACCCCAATGAACTTAAACAAAACAAAATTAGGATTTTTTGAACGGTTTGGAACTTTGTTGGATTTTTTAAACAAAATGTTAAGTTCGTTGGGTTTTTTTTAAACAGACAAAACATGATTGGGGTTTTTTGAATGATTTGGAAAGTTCATTGGGCTTTTAAGTCATTTTCCCAATCTGTTTTTGGGTTTATTAATTTGTTTTCAAATGACATGTGCAACGGGTGTTTTAGAGACCGCCAAAGGTGACATAACGGTGATAGATATTTGTTCTAGTGGAATGGTGTAAGAGAGGAGGAAGATAGTGTTATTGAAATGTAATATACATATATATATATATATATATATATATATATATATATATATATATATATATATATATATATATATATATATATACTAGCCGTTTACCCGCGCCAAGCGCCGGGTGCGGATTGTTTATAATATTAAAACAATTATCAAAAATAGTTATGTTAGCAAATACAGAACTAATAAGAAAAAAAAACTAAAGAGTTATGATTGTTTATAAATGTATATGAACACATGATTGATGAATCGTTTTCCAATGAGTAGTGTCCTACGTTTATTAGTTGTATTGTCGGATGGTGTACTCTTTTTCTTTATCTTAGAACAGTCTACACACACTACTACTCTACTCCTAAATTTACATTTTTCTACTTGAACCCCTAACATATTGTTGAAGTTCAACTATCCGTTAACTTAAGATACCGTTAAGACAAAGACCCTTCGAGGGGGAGGGGGATTGCAGCTGGCTCGCGATCGTTTAAGGGTTTTACGAAATAATAGCCTCAAAAACACTATGCGACGGAATAATGGCCTCAAACAATAAGACAAAGCGGTGATTAATTTTTGTGGGTGCTAGATAGTTCCTTTCGGCCTTTTGGCAGATGAAATAATGGCCTCAAACCTTTATCTCAAAACTTCATGCATCATTTCTAACTTTTTTCTTTTCTTTCAAACTTTGTTAATTTTCTAAAATTGCATTATATAAAAGTCCACTTTTATTTATTATTTCATATATAAACGCCGTTCCGTCTGTAATTTATTATTTCATTGTATAAAAACGATTGCAACAAATGACCAATATTTCAGTGAACATTTTCCAACAGTGATTATTTTTCTTTCGATTGATAGTTTCGGATAAAAAACAAAAATGTTGCAACATAGGTTTTTAAAAGAAACTCACAAAAGACTACATATACCAAATTGCCCATCATTTGATCCCAAGCGATCATCACCGTGAAGCATAATTTTATTATTTTGAATGCTAAAAAAAATTATTTTCTATGTCTATACATAAAATTAATATGATATACGTACAAAGGATTAAAACAAAAGAAAAAAACTAAAAGCCAAATATAAAAAACCATAATATATTTTTAGTTTGTCATCAACTCATTATGTTTCTCAAGACTTTGTACTTTTTACCTCTTATAGTTATACATTTATATATATTTTTTATTATCCTAGTAAATGTATAAATGGATACACTACAATGGGATAACATCCTGAGGAATGAGCTTATAAGTTATAAGATCACTGTTTTAAACCTGAAAATGGACAAAAAAGAAAACAATTGATAATTACAACAATCTTATATACTTATAAATATAATCATAACAGATCGGATATGACAAAAGTGCTCTACCTACATGGGACAACAACTTTATTTTATTGTACTATCCCAAAGAAATGACTGCAATTCACGATTTTGATCCTAAAGATACCTGAATTTACTTCATTAGTTTTCAAGGGACATTACTTGTTGGAAAACTTGGCAACATGCCAAGTTAATTGCATAAAGTATCAAAGGTGGATTTAAAGAATACATGATTACTTTTTTAAAGCCTAACAACTACAAAAAAAAAAGACCTAAAGAATAATGGTGACAGAAAACTACCTACAATAAAGTGGCTTTCGGTTGCTGTTAGATCACATTTGACCAAAGATTATTTCATCCATTTCATCGAACACATAGAGTGCATGTTCTGTAACCTGCTAAAAAAATAACAATTCAAAGGTTCTTAATCCCATAAAACCACTAAAAAGGCATAAATGAATCAATGAGCTTACCAGTTAAATTTTAAAGAAAACAAAAACTAAAAGGGCATCTTGACTTTTTAGCAACCTTGTATAAAAAGGATCCCTTGAAATTTTTAGCAACCCTTTTTGAAGTTTTTAGGTTGGATTCAGAATCAAATCCCAAACAAATTACATTTGTAGTTCAGAACAAAGAAAAATCTCATGGTGGCGGTGGTGGTGTAGATGATAAAGAAAAATGAAGCTTAGTGATAATAAATAGAAGAAAAATATTGAAAGAACTCACAAAATGTAACTGTAATTGAAGAGGTCAGTCACATCCATTGCAATCCTTTTTGCACCGTCTTCAAGTCATAGCCTATAACTGTAAAAGAATTAAAAAAAAACATAAAACTATAAAGTCAAATTACAAATATAATTCGTGTAGGATTTTTTCGCCAATTACATTAATTGTCCATAAATAATGCATCTTCCATAAATAATCCATCTTCCATAAACCACGATTAGAGACCTTAAAGCTAGAGTAAGCCATAAACTATAATTATTTACTCCAAAAACAATCTGAATAATCCCTAAAAGACAAAAACAATAAGTTGAAGCAAATTCAAGTATTGGACAAAACAAAACCATTGAAATCCTGTCATTCCAGATAATCAAAGCAGAGCAGCCAAACTTAAAACTCCAGATGCAAATATATAAGCATAAAATTAGGAGAATCTTACCATGTTCTTAACGATTTGTTCAAAACCTTCACAAACAGATGCAAACAAATAAAAACAAAACTAACGTCAGACCCAACTTCTAAAATCTGAACTTTGAAACACATAAAAGTTACCTTAAATAAAGTCGAAGCTATGACACTCGAGATAATAGTTGGAGATGGTGATCAGCATAGACCGGTATAGAGTTCTATACGATCAGAGAAGAGATATAGATGGTAACTGGTTATGCAAAACCAAAACATATTCATGAGTGATGAAAGCTTGATCAAGATTTGATGACTTTAAACCTGAAAACATGTTTGCATATTTTAATCTTTGTCTTCATTTAGGAAATCAAAACACAAAAGGCAAGGGAAAAGGGAAAGGAAAAAAAATGAAGTTCCAACCAGGGAAATCAAAAACCAAAATCGATGAGAAATAAAACATAAATAAAACCTAGCTTGAAGTTTTATCGCACAAGCATTTCCAGATGATAGCATCCTCCTCATAAATTTGGCTAGATTTGTTTAAAGTGAGAGACTCTAAGATCGAGAGAGAGACAGAGAGAAAGCTTACATTTATGTGTTGAATTACAATGAAGTTCCATCCACTGGTGTAAAAATTTAAACCATTTCATGGGGTAAATGCTAAGCCGTCCACTAAATAACCTTACAAACCAGAGAGTTGCGACGGTGGTGAGGTTTTTCTGTGATGGTGGTTGAAAGTGATGGGGGAGGGGTTCGTAGATAGTGGTTTGTTGGTGAAGGTAGCGTTATGCAATGTTGGTTCTAGAGAGAGATGGTGGTAGACTAACCCTAAACGACCGATGATGGTGGGGACGTTGGCAGACGATGGGGACGACGGTTTTTTTTACTTGGAGGAAGAATAGAAAGAGAAATGGACAACACTTGTTATAGGGAAGATGGGCCAGAAATGAGAGATTTTTTCCTAGATTTGAGGCTAAGTTCAACATGACTCAGTCAAAGGCTTGCGGATAAGCTAATAACCATCCATTAATCCTTATCTTTGACTTTTTCAAATGTCGATCAAAAGAAGATTCGTGATTTTTTAAAGCATACAGTTATTGTACATATTGTATAAGAGGTGGTACTTCTTAAAATTCAGCAAAATCTGGTAAATACTTTTTAAGGTATATATATATATATATATATATATATATATATATATATATATATATATATATATATATATATATATATATATATGATACTTGAGTGAATTGGGCTATGGCCCAGGGTAGCAGAAAAATTGGGGCATAATTTCATTCCAATAAGTAATGATGTACATATGAATTTGGCCTAAAATTAAGTCCAATACTAATACACATTGTCTTGCGTCTAGGAGGTTCGACGACATTTGAGAGTGTGATTGGCACCTCTTGAGAAACTTAATCGCCAAACCTGTTGATCGTCTAGAAAAACACAACCTGTAGAGATCGAGGAGCCCTTAATCTACTGAGTATTTCATCATCTAATTTGATTTATATTTCATTCTCAGTATAATTAATCTAATTCTTTCCTAAACCTACTATATATGGCGGTTTGGAGACCCAATTTGAAGCAAACATGAAACATGAAAGACTTGCGAATTTTGAGGATTTGGTGAGTTCGACTCATTTTCTGATTTTTTTTTCTCATTCTAATTTCTAATTTGTGTTCGTTTTTCTATATTGGGTGAGTTCGACACCTATTCTAATTTCTTATTTGTGTTCGATTTTTGTCTTGGTGAGTTCAATAATTCGAGTGTTGTTTGTTTCAAAAGTTCGATTGTTTCTTGTCACAGCATCTCCAACCCACCTTCATTTTTCATTATTTTCCCAGTTTCTTTCCCCATTCTTCTCCAACCTTACCTCATTTATTCCTCCATTTTAGAGGAAATGAATAGTATAACACCATATTTTGTGTTATACTATTCATTTCTCCCAAAATGGGGATGAACTTTGAGTTTCGCTCTTTTTATATATTTATATATTTATAGTTTATTTTTATCTACTAATTATAATTTAAACGTGATTTAATATTTATAATATTATGTTATATATTAAATTATATTAATTAATTATAAATATAAAGTTTGTTTTTTGTTTATCAAATTCATATTAAAAATTAAATACATATTGAAATTTTAAAACACGATAACGTATTTTACAAAAGTTTATAATTACGTGTTATAAATATAATCTTATTTATTTAATATTATTGTAATGAAAAAAATATAGATTATATATTTGTTAAAATCAAATTAATAGAAAATGTGTGTTTAACAATTTATATAAGTTAGAAGAACGGAATATACTTTTGGGGATAAAAAATGGAGTAAGGTTAGATAGCAAACACTATTTACCGTATTTTTTACTCCATTTATGAGGGGGGGGGGGGAATGAAAATGGTTTAGAAATTGTCTTAATTGTCAGAGAGGACGATCACTATATAAAGGCTTGCTGGAGGAAAAGTGAAAAAATTAAAGGCAAAATATAATAGAATAGTTGGATTTGGAGGGTAATTTTGGAAGTTTAATTATAGAGTTGATTTGTTGTTAGCTTATTTATTTGTGGGAAAGGCCTTTGTTTTGGTTGTTCATATATTATCTAGTTCTCTTTATTGATTCTCTTTCATATGGATGCTCATTGATTTTTGGTTGATAAGTTTGCAGAGAAGTGCATGTTAAAATGTTGCTGCCTAATTCTAGCAATTTGGCATGATTTTGTTTTGATAATGCACTTTGTGATATAATTGGAAAAATTTTGATTGCTATTTTGGGATGTTATGTTATAGTTTTTAGATATTGGTTACAAGGTGAATTGGTTTATACTGGGGTGATTTGGATGCTAGAAATTGATGATTTATATTTGGAATGTGAAGTTGAGGTTAAAGTTCATTTGGTATTTGAGATTAGCGAGGTTATTCTGATTTTGAAGTTAACCATTAAAGTCTTTGGTGGTGATGTTCATCTAAGCTATTGTTGGGCTAGTTTAACTCATGAAAGTTTAATGCTATTGATAGGTTGCTCATCAAAGTATATTTTTATTGCTCTTGAAAATCTTTAAAGTATTTCTCCATCCAAAGCTCAAGTTCTATGGTGGTTTTGGTTTCTTACTTACTCAATATGTCAAAGCCATTTAATATATTTTGATGTAGTGATATGGTGTAGTTAACATTTTGTTTTTTGTTTTTTTAGTAATTATTAATTTCTAGCATATGCCTAGCTTTTTTATAACATTAATAATGTTTTTGTTGTTTCAAAAAAAAAGTGGTGTCATGAATTGTAAGTATTAAATAATAAAAATAATTATTTCCGGGAATTATTTTATCATCTCGCCTGGGGCATGAGATACTAATGGACCGACAATGTGTATATATACACACACACACACACACTGTAACGCCTCGTTCTAAAAGTAATTATTTATGGATTCCCGAGATCAAGAGTAAGGGCGTTTCGGTCTTTTATGGGCAATGGGTTTCATTCGAGAAGGTTTCGGACTGGGGTGTGTTGCTAGAAGCGAAGGGCTTCTCGCCACCTTTACGCGGATATAAAGTTCGTCGGGAACGGACTTAGGATAGAGGAGATATTGTAAATTGAAGATATTGGCATCAATGGTCCCTAAGGGGGGAAAGTTTGGCAAAGGGGTCTCATGCATGCTAATCAAGCATGCACGTGTTTGGCTGGGTACGCCCAGCGTAAGTTGGATGTACGCGCAGCGTACTGGATGTACGCCCAGCGTACGTCTATCATCCAGAAACCCTAATATTTTGAGTGTGGAGCTATTTAAACAACTTTAAGAGCTCATAACCCTCCCTAACCTTAGCCTCCACTATTTAGAGCCGTTTTCCCCAAACCCTAGCCAACTTCTTGAGAGTGTGAGCTTTTGATGTAACGCCCCGATTCTCAGGTAATAATTTAAATAAAATATTTTTGGGTTTTTGGCCCTACTCGACGAGTTGGTAGCCCTACTCGACGAGTAGCAGCGGGTCGGATCGCGAATTAAGTGGCCTACTCGGCGAGTCTTTTGTTGGACTCGGCGAGTAGGAGCTGGAGAGTGAAACCCTAAGTTCCGGGGTTTGCACCCCTATTTAAAGAAGCTCAAGCCTCTTTCAGTTCTTTTGCAGCCCCCTTTGCATCTCTTTCTTGTGTGTGTGTGTGTGCCCTTTGTGTGTTGAAGTGTGAGAGATGATTTTTGGTGGAAAAGTTTGGTTAATCAAGTGATTTTGGCAAGGAGCTGGGAAGAGATCCGATTTCTTCTTCTGTGGACATCTCTTGGGAAGGTAATTGACCATTTCCCTCAGTTATTTCAGTTAGACCTCATCTTTGAATGAGTTTTAGGGTTTTTGAAAGGGGATCAAGTTGGTATGGCAATCTATGGGCTAGATCTGAAGTTGTAACTTTAGATCTGGACCCTCTTTGGATTATTCGGGCATAAAGTTCCAGCTTTAGTCGAGTTTAAGGTCCCCTTAGTCCATGAGCACCCATTAAGAGCTTGGTTTTGGCATTTGGACCTTGTAAGGCAATGCATGCTCGTAAAGTTTGAAACTTTACGTGATAAGCAGGCTTAAGGAAGCTAGATCTACAATTTGGGACCTTGCCATGGCTTATAGACGTCTGCATGTTAAACTTAATGAAGGAACTCGGCGAGTCATATGAAGATATGCACTGGACCTGGGGAGTTGGATGAACAACTCGGCGAGTCAGTTGAAGGAAGCAGTGAACTCGACGAGTTGCTTGAACAACTCGGCGAGTTAGATGAGGATGGTCATGAAACTCGATGATTTGAAGAACAACTCGGCGAGTTGTATGATTTTTAGCCAAGGATATGTTTTCATGTATACCCGTCGAGTTGTAAGGAGGAAACTCGACGGGTGGCCTTGAGACTAGATCAGGATTCGAAAGAACTCGACGAGTCATCTCGATGACTCGGCGAGTTGGTATGTGCTTCAAAGACTCGGCGAGTTGAGCCAACATGGACTGTTGACCTTGACCAGGGATTGAGTAGTAGGTTATGGAGTGTCTCCTAAGAGTAACAATTTATGAGTATATTGTGCTATGGTTATAGGTGGTGGAGCCAGTGTCAAGTGATCTGATATTTGGAGTTTGCATTTCAATCGGCATCAGCGAGGTGAGTTATCCTCACTATATCAATAGGTTCTACAACACCAATGTCGGCCCTTATGATTTACATCCTGGGTTAGGATGGTTGCTTTGTCATTGCCATGTTATATTTCATCCTGGGTTAGGATGGTTGCTTGTTATTGCCATGCTAGATTTCATCCTGTTTTAGGATGGGTGTTATGATATTGCTTTGCTAGAATTTATCCTGTTTAGGATGGTTGTTATACTAGAGATCGGTAGTTATGGTATGCTGCATAAGATTTTGATCTATAGGATCGGAATCAGGATGGATGGTATGTTATGCTTTTATGATCCGTGAGGATTGGTGTGTTAGTGACCTGTTAGGTCGATACTCTAGCTATGAGTGAAACTCTATGATTGATGGTCAATGAGATAGATATGTTTGCTATGTTTACATGTCAGTATATATGATAGTATGCATACATGGTTAGTTGTTTGTTGGTTGGGTTGAGGCGGTCCTGCTTTGTGCTGAAGGCCAACACACCCTCTGAGCGGCCCGGGGAGACTGTAGGCCCACGCGGCGGACCAGTCATGCCGAAGGCTCCGGATAGATTTAGATAGATTGTAGGCCCAGTAGGGCAGACCAGTCTGGCCAATGGCCCAATATGTATGTTGTTTGATTGATCGGTATGGCTATGGTTCTGCCAGTGTGGTATTGGTATTTTGGGGGTAGCTCACTAAACCCTCGGGCTTACAGTTTTCAGTTTATTGTTTCAGGTACTTCAGGAGAGCGAGGGAAGGTGAAGGCGTGACCGTACCGCTCCTCATCCTCATGATCTATTTTGGGACACTCTGATGATAAATGAATTGGAAATGTTTTGTAAAAACAATTACTATTTGACTCTTTTGTTAGTATTAAAAGTTTAAATTTGGCGTAAATTTTATGGGTGTTACAAGTTGGTATCAGAGCCTTGGTTTGAGCGAATTGGAGGAACACTCATGTGAATCCAGTCTCAAACCGAGGAGATTTTTGGGAAACAAGTTTTAAAAATGGTTTTCAAAATAAAGGATTGAGGATGCAGAAGATACGATCAGTCGGAGCCTGTAAGTAAGCCCCAAAATACCATACAGTTATTTGATATTATGATATGATTAGAACAGCATGCTAGTGCTAGGCTAGGTATTTTCAGGAATCGTATGATAGATTGGCCAGATTGTATGATACATATTAGCCTAGGGTTTCTTGTATATGGGATTGACATCATAACTGTAGATGTTTAGCGTATGCACCACGGATGTGGAAAGTTAAGATCTTATAGCCTGAGAATGTATGATTCGACCTTAGTATAGGATCGGATATTCGAAAGTCTATCGGGTCCAGCACTATGTGCAACCAGTGTACACTAGCGCTGCAGGGGGTGATGGAAGTTTCATGGATATGTGAGCGGTGCGGAACTACAGAATCAGTTACTAGTTAGGCGATGTCCCCTGTTAGTGAGGGTTGAGCGCAGATTATGTTAAATACAGTTTAGGGCGTTGTGGTGATACTTGACACAAATATGGGTAGGTGTGGAAGGTAGTAGGGTCCCATACTACTAGAAGCACAGGACCCATACGCATATCAAGGAAGTCACAACCCCTAGGGTTTGAGGGTAATTGGTCTTCCGTCATTATATGATCTGTCTGAGACATTGATATTGTTTGCAGTATGGTGTTGACGAGACGTGTTGCTTCGGGGTTCGGATCAAGGTCAGGAGACGGAGGATTGGAGGTGCCGGTAGCACCTGAGCCCATGGTTCAGATCGGGACTGAGGAGTTGGATGCCCGGATTCGGGAGATCATGCACGATGAGATTGTTGCTGCGTTTCGAGCGCAACTGCCAGAGATGTTTGGGTTGATTAAGACCGCGATGGTCGAGTACTTTGATGAGCGGTATGCCGCTCTAGCGGAGACTGCTGCCGCTGCAGCCACCTCAGCTGTAACTGTTGCATGGATTGGAGGAGGAGGAGCCGGCAGGGCTTTCCAGTACCGGGACTTCGACAATACGAAGCCCCCGACATTTGATGGTACACAGGATGCGATTCGGGCTATGAGGTGGTTATCTGACGTGGAGGGATGTTTCTTCACGTGTTCATGTCCTACTGACCAGAAGGTCGGGTGTACCCTGAACCTGCTGAGGCTTAGGGCGAAGGACTGGTGGAGGCTGACGACTGGGTTGTATACTGATGATCAGAGGGCTACTGTTACCTAGGAGCATTTCCGGGAAATGTTTCGCACCCGCTACGTTCCGTGCGTGGAACGGGAGCGGCTTGCTCAGGAGTTTTTGACCGTGAGACAGGATGGGGAGTCTATGACGGAGATTACCCGTATGTTCACGGAGAGGGCTATGTTTTGCCCGGAGTTTTCTTTTGAGCAGTCTCAGATGACTCGTTATCTGAGTATGCTCAAGACGGATATTCGACAATTTGTGTCTACTCAGCGATGTGATACCCTCCTGGACCTACAGGAAGCTGCGTGGTGGTGTGATTTGGAGATAGAGTTGCAACTGAAGGAGCAGCGTCAGGCACCAGCACAGTCTCAGCCGGCGCCTAAGCGGTCTAAAACCGCTGATACACGGTCCGGGGGTCAACAAAGTCGCACTTGTGGAAAGTGTGGCAAGGCTCATTCAAGGTTTGTCGAGCAGGAGGAGGGTGCCACAAGTGTGGAAAAGAGGGGCACTATGCCAGGGACTGTCGCCAATCCGCCCCTCCAGCTGATATGAGGATTTGTTTCCATTATCATCAGGTTGGTCAAGTGAAGACCAACTGTCCGCAGCTCGCCGCCAAGCCGGCGCAGGGTCCCGCGCCAGCTACTGTGTGGATTGGGGATGGGAGGCCAGTCAAGATGGAGCCTCCGAAGGCTCAGGGTCGCGCCTTCTAGCTCACGGCCGAGGAGGCCAAGGCAGCACCGGATGTGGTTGCTGGTATGTTTCTATTCTCTATCTTAGTTATTGAAATTGTGTTATGCTTATTGGTTGTACCTATGATCAGGTACGTTTTTAGTAAATTCTTTGCCTGCTTTGGTTTTATTTGACTCGGGGGCGAGTCGGTCGTTCGTATCCCAGACCTTCTCTAGAGGGTTCAGTGTGCTGATAGATGATCTTGAGTGCCCGTTGCGGGTTTCGATCGCCAACGAGCACGGGGTTTCTGCTTCTTCGGTCTACCGGGGATGCAAGTTGGAGATTTTCGGAGTGTCTTTCCAAATAGATTTGATTCCTATCCCCATAGGGGATGTATGCGTGATTGTGGGAATGGATTGGCTTAGCCGTTTTGGCGCCATGATCGATTGTGAGGGTCAGCGGGTGGTGGTTCGAACCCAAAGTGGGGGAGAACTGGTGGTATGTAGTGAGGGAACCAGGCCGGGATCAGGGTTCTGTTCGGCGGCCAGGGCTCGACAGTATATTCAACACGGGTGTGCCGGTTATTTGGCGTATGCGGTAGATATGCGGGTTAGAGAGCAACTCTCAGTTTCAAAGGTCCGTGTGGTTAGAGAGTTTGCTGATGTATTTCCAGAGGAGTTACCCGGAGTGCCTCCGATGAGGCAGGTTGAGTTTAGGATTGATCTAGTGCCAGGTGCATCCCCTATCGCCAAGGCGTCGTACCGTTTGGCACCGCCAAAGATACAGGAGTTGTCATCTCAGTTGCAGGAACTGCTGGGTAAGCAGTTTATTCGTCCGAGTAGCTCACCCTGGGGAGCACCGATCCTCTTCGTCGGGAAGAAGGATGGTTCGCACAGGATGTGCATTGACTATAGGGAGTTGAATAAGTTAACGGTAAATAACCGTTATCCGTTCCTAAGGATAGATGATCTGTTCGACCAGCTGCAGGGTGCATCTTGGTTTTCCAAGATTGATTTGAGATCAGGTTACCACCAGGTCAGGGTGAGGGAGGAAGATGTGGAGAAGACCGCGTTCCGGACTCGTTATGGTCATTACGAGTTCGTGGTGATGCCATTTGGACTCACCAACGCGCCACCAGTGTTCATGGATCTGATGAACCGAGTCTGCAGACCGATGCTCGATCGCTCGGTCATTGTGTTTATAGATGATATCTTGGTGTATTCCAAGACCCAAGAGCAGCATGAGGAGCACCTCAGGGAGCTGTTGGAGGTGCTGCGACGAGAACGACTTTATGTCAAGTTCTCGAAGTGTGAGTTCTGGTTGCGAGAGGTTCAATTCCTTGGACATCTCGTTAGCCAGGATGGGATTTTGGTCGATCCGGCCAAGGTGGAGGCGGTTATGCAGTGGGAGACTCCGAGATCTCCCTCAGACATCAGGAGTTTTCTGGGCTTAGCAGGGTATTATTGGAGATTCATTCGGGATTTCTCCAAGGTTGTTGTACCCCTCACTCGTCTAACGAGGAAGGGAGTGGATTTTCGGTGGGGCCCGGAGCAGCAGAGGGCGTTTGAGACCCTCCGACAACGGTTATGCGAGGCGCCAGTGTTGACACTCTCCGAGGGAGTGGAGGATTTCGTGGTATATTGTGATGCGTCCATCACAGGCTTAGGAGCAGTCCTCATGCAGAGAGGGCGAGTGATAGCTTACGCATCGCGGAAGTTGAAGCCGCATGAGACGAGATACCCTACGCACGATCTTGAGTTGGGAGCGGTGGTCTTCGCTCTCAAGATTTGGAGGAACTATCTGTACGGGGTCCGTTGTACCATATACTAGGATCACAAGAGTTTGAGGCACATTATGGATCAGCTGAACTTGAATATGAGGCAGCGCAGGTGGCTGGATGTAGTCAAGGACTATGATTGTGAGATCCTTTACCATCCTGGTAAAGCTAATGCGGTTGCGGACGCCCCGAGCCGCAAGTCAGCTGGGTCTTCTACCCCAGCCAGATGTATGAGGATAACGGTGGATTCCCTGCTGGTGGGTTTGGTCAGAGATGCTCAGATCGAGGGTATGAGACCGGAGAACAGGAAATTGGAAAGGATTAAGGGCAAAAGCGCCTGGTTTGTTCGGGATAGCCGCGGGCTACTGACCCGATATGGTCGGGTTTGCGTTCCGATGACCGGAGGAGTTAGATAGACAGTGATGGAGGAGGCTCATTAGTCTCGTTTTTCTATTCACCCAGGGGCCACCAAGATGTACCGAGATTTGAGTTTGAGTTATTGGTGGCCTGGTATGAAGCAAGATATCGCTTGGTACGTTGAGAGGTGCTTGACCTGCAGAATGGTCAAGGCCGACCACCAGAGGCCGCATGGTAAGTTGCAGCCCCTGGAGATACCCATGTGGAAATGGGAACGGATTACGATGGATTTCGTCACATAGTTGCCGAATACGGCAAAGGGATTCGACGCTATTTGGGTCATTGCCGATCGATTGACCAAGAGTGCCCATTTCCTAGCTATTCGGGAGAGTTCGTCGGCGGAGAAGTTGGCCGACCTATACGTCCGCGAGATTGTCACTCGCCATGGGGTTCCAGTTTCCATAGTTTCCGATCGGGATGTCCGATTTACTTCCCGTTTTTGGCAGAAGTTCCACGAGGAACTAGGTACGAGACTGCATTTCAGTACAACGTTCCATCCGCAGACTGATGGGCAGAGTGAGCAGACCATTCAGACCCTTAAAGATATGTTGAGGGCGTGCGTCATCGATTTCAGGGGGAGTTGGGATTCCCACCTACCGCTTGTGGAATTCGCCTACAACAACAACTATCATTCCAGTATTAGTGCCCCACCTTTCGAGCTGTTGTATGGGCGGAAGTGTAGGATCCCAGTATGTTCGGGAAAGGTTGGGCACAGGGTAATGGGTCGGACAGAGGTAGTTCTGCAAACTACCGAGATGATACATCAGATTAGGCAGCAGTTACAGACCGCTCAGAGTCGACAGAAGAGTTATGCCGATCCAAGCCAATCTGAGTTGGAATTCCAGGTGGGTGACATGGTCCTCCTGAAAGTCTCACACTGGAAGGGTGTGATTCGTTTCAGGAAGAGGAGAAAATTGGGTCCCCGATTCATTGGACCGTTCAGTATTGTTGCCAGGGTGGGCAAGGTGGCCTATAGGCTAGAGCTTCCGGAGGAACTCAGCCGGATCCACAACACATTTCATGTTTCGCAATTGCGAAAGTGCGTCATGGACTAGAAGGCGGTGGTATCGTTGGATGACATTCAGGTCGATGAGCGCCTGAACTATATGGAAAGGCCTGTGGCGATTTTGGAAAGAAAGAAGAAGATTTTGCGGAACAAGGAAATACCTTTGGTAAAGGTACAATGGGAACATCGGAAGGGATCCGAGTGGACGTGGGAGCCGGAGGCGGAGATGCGCGAGCATTATCCGGCGTTGTTTATCCCAGCAGACTTCGAGGACGAAGTCTAGTTCGAGTGGGGGAGAGTTGTAACGCCCCGATTCTCAGGTAATAATCTAAATAAAATATTTTTGGGTTTTTGGCCCTGCTCGACGAGTTGGTTGCCCTACTCGTCGAGTAGCAGCGGGTCGGATCGCGAATTAAGTGGCCTACTCGGCGAGTCTTTTGTTGGACTCAGCGAGTAGGAGCTGGAGAGTGAAACCCTAAGTTCCGAGGTTTGCACCCCTATTTAAAGAAGCTCAAGCCTCTTTCAGTTCTTTTGCATCCCCCTTTGCATCTCTTTCTTGTGTGTGTGTGTGTGCCCTTTGTGTGTTGAAGTGTGATAGAGGATTTTTGGTAAGGAGCTGGGAAGAGATCCGATCTCTTCTTCTGTGGACATCTCTTGGGAAGGTAATTGACCATTTCCCTCAGTTATTTCAGTTAGACCTCATCTTTGAATGAGTTTTAGGGTTTTTGAAAGGGGATCAAGTTTGTATGACAATCTATGGGCTAGATCTAAAGTTTTAACTTCAGATCTGGACCCTCTTTGGATTATTCGGGCATAAAGTTCTAGCTTTAGTCGAGTTTAATGTCCCCTTAGTCCATGAGCACCCATTAAGAGCTTGGTTTTGGCATTTGCAGCTTGTAAGACAATGCATGCACGTAAAGTTTGAAAGTTTACGTGATAAGCAGGCTTAAGGAAGCTAGATCTGCAATTTGGGACCTTGCCATGGCTTATAGACGTCTGCATGTTAAACTGAATGAAGGAACTCGGTGAGTCGCAAAGCCGACTCGGCAAGTCATATGAAGATATGCACTGGACCTGGGGAGTTGGATGAACAACTCGGCGAGTCAGTTGAAGGAAGCTGTGAACTCGACGAGTTGGTTGAACAACTCGGTGAGTTAGATGATAAATGAATTGGAAATGTTTTGTAAAAACAATTACTATTTGACTCTTTTGTTAGTATTAAAAGTTTAAATTTGGCATAAATTTTATGGGTGTTACATTTGAAGTGAATTTGGAGTGTTTTGAGAAGAAGGTGTTGCATCTAGTGAGTAGAGGAAGAAGGCCAGCGTGTAGATCTGAAGTTTTTTGGAGATTCAGGAGCTCCTAAAGGTATAAAGCTTCTTACTGGACATCTATTTTGTGTAGATCTAACTGTGGTGAAGTTTTGACACCATTCTTGTCCCAAAAAACCCCATTAGGATGCATGATGTGTTTTGGTTAAGATGAGTTGTCCTTTCAGACCATTGGAGAGGTCTTGAGTAAGAAAAAGGAGGTCCCAATGGCTTTGGTCGTCCCATGTAAGAAGTAGGAAGGTCTTAATGAGTTAAGAGCTTTATGGATGTCCAAAAGGATAAAGATTGAGACTTTATGAGTCCTAGGCCCTTTTTGTCACTAGATCTGGCATATGGGCTTAAGTGCTTAAGACATTAAGCACATGGAAGGATTTTTGGTGCAGACGTGCGTACGCCCGCGTACCAGAGGGGTACGCCCAGCGTACGCCCTCTGTTGGGTTTTCGATTTTGGGTCGTGAAGTATTGGATTGTTTATGGGCTAGTTGGGCTTGGGTCGTGACTGAGCAGTATAGATGGAGTAATTTTGGCCCAATAATTATTATGTACCTTGGATCTAGGCCCGATTAGAAAGGTGGGCCCAGTTTAGTAATTGGGCCAATATTGGGCTTTGCATAAGGACTTGGTTTTAGGACTTGGCCCAATACAAGGAAGATGGATTTAAAGAGTGTTGTGGGTACTTGGCCTAGAAATTCATGATGAATTCTAATGAGATGATTTTCATGTGATAGTTGGGATTTCCGGTGAGTCAGCGGTCAGAGATTTGCAGGATTTCGGCAGTTGCAAGGTGAGTTATCCTCACTGTACTCAAGGGTCTAAGGCACCAAGGTCGACCCTTTGAATTGTTGTTTAGAGCTTGTTATGGTATGTGATGATATGCTTGCTAGTATCCTGGTAGATAGGATAATGATATGAGGATATGACTTGTTAGCTTAGTATCCTAGAGAAATGGATAGTTAAGTGATGGCTAGTTCTGTTGGATCAGCGCCCTAGTAGTTGGGTAGTGATTATTTATAGACCTGTAGTCGGTCTTGCCTTATGCACGCTGGTAGGAGGTTACTTACGGGTTATGTATGTTGAGCAGTAGCAGAGGGTATTCCATCCCGGTAGGATGATAAGGCCCTAATATGTTGGTTATGTAGAGTATTATGTGGTTGCCTGTTATGTGTGCATGTTTGCTAGTGTGGGGCATTCCAACCCGATGGTTGTGGGCCAGGAGTATTCCATCCCGGTAGGATGATTGGACTCATAGTAGGTTGGCATTCCAACCCGATGGTTGTGGGCCTGGGGTATTCCATCTTGCAAGATGATTGGACCCATAGTAGTGGTAGTTACTGTATGTATAGGGAGTGGGGCATTCCAACTCGATGGTTGTGGGCCAAGAGTATTCCATCCCGGTAGGATGATTGGACTCATAGTAGGTTGGCATTCCATCCCGATGGTTGAGGGGCCTGGGGTATTCCATCATATGAGATGATTGGACCCATAGTAGTTATTGTTGTATGTATAGGTGTTTGGCATTCCAACCCGATGGTTGTGGGTCGAGAGTATTCCATCCTGGTAGGATGATTGGGCTGGTATTATGTAGGCATTCCAACCCGATGGTTGAGGGCCAGGGGTATTCCAACCGGAAGGTTGATTGGACCCGTAGTATGTTGTTCTTTGTTGTATGTGTATGTTTATGTGTGTATGGGTACTTTGGGGGAACTCACTAAGCTTTCGGGATTACAGTTGTGGTTTATTATTTCAGGTGCTTCAGGAGATTATGGCAAGGCGAAGGCGTGATCGTACCGCTCCTCATGTTTTATGTTCTTATGATATGGTTCTGGGAAATACTCCGATGTTTGAAATATTCTGAAAACTAGATGTATGAACTTAATGGTTTTTGAATGAAGTAAAATGTTTTAAATTAGTTGAAATTTTTGGGTCGTTACACACACACAAATGTCTTATATATACACACACACACACACACACTGGTGGTTAGTTTTTTAGATAAGAGGTATATAATGATCCAAAAAGTTGATCGTTAAATTTATAGTATTAGATATGAGAGAATGAATTGAAATTGAATTTTCTTTTAATACGAATCAAGTACATATACAAATGAAGATTCGATGGAATAGGATCTGGTACAACAAATGTTACTATAGGTAAGGAAGACTATTTCTATCTCTATCTATAAATTAAAGATAAATAAACATGTGTAAAATATACATAATGGAATTGATATCGAATCTGGATTATGTATTAATAGGATCCTGCAAGATAGACGACCTTGAGAGAAGTCCAATCTTGGATACTAGTATATGAAACTTATGGTTGTGGTTGAGTAATGGTTTAGTTAAAGTATCGGCTAGTTGATCATCATCATTGATGTGAGTAACGCGTATATATAGAACATTCTTCGACCTTTTCTCGAACAAAGTGGAATTCAAGAGCAAGGTGTTTCATTCGTGAGTGAAAAACAGGGTTAGTAGAATAGTGAGTCGCGATGAGGTTGTCTAGTAAATTATGGGAGTAATGGATGATTTGTAGCCGAGTTCAAAGAGTAATGATATTATCTGTTGTACTTTTGTAGCGGTGGATGCTACAACCCTAAACTATGCTTCGGTTGATGATCTTGCTAATGTGGGATGGTGTTTAGAGCTCCAAACGATTGGATTTGACCCAATGTAGACAATGTAGCCAGTGGTACGACGATAGGTTTGTTTGTCACCTGACCAAACTGTATCAGGTCTAAAATGGACGGATGTGATTTTTCTTCATCAATTATCAAAATTCAAAATATTTTAGACTTGCAAATGAGAAAACATTTAAACATTAAGGGTAAATTACACCAATCGTCCCTCGTTCATGTGTCAAAATGCACGTTTGGTCCCTATTTTCAAAAATTAACTCGAATCGTCCTCATGTCGTAAAAAGTTGCATGATTTGTCCATGATGTTGTAAAAAGACTATTTTAACCTTATCATTTTTCTTTTTTCATTTATTTATTATGTATTTCTTATTAATTTATTAAAAATTATATAATAAAATATTTGGGCTCACCCCTTTTAGAATACCAGTTGACCATCTTTGTCGTATATCTAAAACTTACACCCAACCACCGCCCACCACTTATCACCGTCACTCCACTAGAAAACATGACAACATTGAAAGACTTTCGAACACCTTTATAGACTCCAACAACCCTTTCTCTCCACTTACCATCCTCACTCCACCAGAAACCACCAACATGTCAAATGACCTAACATGATCTACACAATTGATGATGATGATTGTAGATCTAAAGCAACAATGTAGATATGAGACGGTGGTGTAGATCTGAGACGATAAAGGTTTTCAGGTGGCGATGACGACTCTAGGGTTTCATGTGAAAAGGTGGCAGTTGTGGCACACAAGGTGTGATACTCTAGGCGATGGTGTCTTTGACGACCGTGGAGGCTAGGGAGGCTGAGTAGTTCCCGACGATGGCTTTCACGATCTACGCCCTTTGAAACCCTCCTCTGATACCATAGACGGCGATGCAGTTGACGAACATAAAACGCTGGTTCGAAACCCTCCTCGACGGAGATCTTAGAGTCAAGACTTGGGGTTATTCGGATCGAAGAAGGTGTAGCAGATTAGAGAATGAGGAGGAGAGAGAAATGTAGTACTCAGATCAAAGAATAAGAAGAAAAAGAGGCATGAATACCCCATCGATGGTTGTAGGCGGTGCTCCGGTGATGGTGGTGTGCAGTGGCGGAGCCACTTTAGGACCATGGTAGGCCCAGACCCACCCTTAAAATTTCATTTTTTTTAGAAATAACATATTATATGGGTGCAAGATATTTGAAAATCCTTTGTAGATCAGTTGGCAAGCAAGACGTATTCTAATCCATGGATTTACATTTTGCTTTTTTTAAGTAATTCTTTTTTAAAGTTACATTTTTGCACTCATATTTATAAGTTAAACTCTTTTAGTAAGTTAGTTTTCAAAATTTACATATGTCACACCTCAAATTTTATAAATTTGTATAATTCTATTTTAAGATAATTTAATTTAGTTTTTAGTTATATATATATATATATATATATATATATATATATATATATATATATATATATATATATATCAATTATTTTAAAAGGACAACCCTAAAAAAAAAAAAAAAATTGGCTCCGCCCCTGGTGGTGCGCAGTGACTATATTATAAACATTAAAAGATATAAATCATATAATTATTGAATTTTATCAAATATTTGAAGTTTTTAGAAGTATTATATTAATATCTAATATAAAAAAGTTAACAAAAAACTCATTTATTTTAGGTCCGATAAAAACAAAAGAGAAAAAACAAAAAAAAAATATGTGCCTTGAAAAAAACTCGCGCCATAACGCGATAAGGCGCGCCTTGACACGTTATTTGGACGTCACGTTTCACAAACTCGCCTTGAACGTTTTCGTAACGGCTACACCACGCCTCGCGCCACCATTACGCGACTTTTAGAACCATGATATAAACTAACAAGAGGTGAATCATCCAATTTTTTAGGATATAAAAAATATCCCAATTAATTTTTAAAAATAAAAACTATTGTTTTGAGTTTTGAGACCTGCACAAAAATTATAAGTTTACCCAAACAAAGACTAGAGTTGAAATCACCAAAATGAAATTCACGTTTTTCATAAAAAGCAAAATGTATTATTATCATTAATTCTGACGTCATCAGTTGAAAGCGCGTGGTGGTAGCTATGACCATGAGCACATATACTTTTCCGCCATCGAAGATCGCTTCTTTGCTTGGTTGCTAATCTACCTACTCCTTCAAAATCCCCCCAACTCATCCGATTCCTCCATAATCCATCAAAATGGCTTTGGAATGGGTGGTTCTAGGCTACGCCGCCGCAGCCGAAGCCGTCATGATCATCCTCCTAACCCTCCCCGGCCTTGACGCACTCAGGAAAGGTCTTATCGCCGTTACAACCAGCCTCCTCAAACCCTTCCTTTCCGTCGTACCCTTTTGCCTCTTTTTGCTAGCGGACATCTACTGGAAGTACGAAACAATGCCTAGCTGTGAATCTCAGAACTGCTCACCATCGGAGCACCTCCGCCACCAGAAATCGATCATGAAGAGCCAGCGCAACGCTTTACTTATCGCTGCTGCGCTCGTCTTCTACTGGATCTTGTACTCTGTCACGAAGCTTGTTGTTCGTGTCGACCAGCTCCATCAGCGAATTGAGAAGTTGAAGAACAAGGAGTAAGTTGTCGATCTGTAACCCTATTATTGGGGGATTTAGATAAGTTATCTCTGGATTTGATTCGCTTTTGTTATTTAAGTTCTATGAGTACCCATCATTCGAATTTGAGGCTTGATGAATTCTATTACTACTGTTTTAGTGTAATTGATACCGATTTGACTTGCTATGGAGATATAAATTGAGTTATCCTTCGTTATATGCCAATATGTTTTCTGTTTGGAACAAAATTGAATGATTTTCTTTCCCCGATCAATTACTTGTTTATGATCCAACTGTTGAAGGTTAAGATCTGTGAGTTTTCAACAAATATGGCGATTTCCCCCAATTTATATCCAAATTAGGTTCCCAAATCATGAAAACGCCAGTATTATGAACATGATACTCGAAAGTCATTCATCTTATAGTCTTAACTATGGAGATCTTAGGGTTCAAAGTTGGATTCGAAGTGATACAATTTGAATTAGTTTTGTGCATTTTTGACAATGTTGCGAGTTAAATGCCTAAGCAAAATCGAATGATTCTTGGATCAGGGGATATACCCCCTTTGTGGCTTTGTTTTTGCAATGCTTTCTTGATCTCTATGAAATTTTGTGATGATATCTATTACAATAATTATCAAGTACATATATATTACCACAAGTCCACAATGACTCAAAATGTGATTTAATTTATGACATTTCACTATAAACAGTTTAAATTTTATAAAATAAGTCGACTAATTTTTAACCAACCATAAGGTTTTGTAGAAATGTAATCTTTATTAATTCCGTGATATTTCTTAAAAATGTAATCTTTCAATGATATTGACTATTCCATTATGGTCACTATTGTGATTAATCCTTATTTGTATCAGTTTTTTAAATTTTAATAGAAATTAACTTGCAATAGATATAAATAAAAAGAATGATATCATATTTTTAGGAAGAGCATAGGTCGGTTTTTGGCTAAAACCAAACCAAACCATTGAAAATCGGTTTTTCGGTTTTTAAATCCATATGGGTTTGGTTTCTGCATGGGTTGGTTTTTCGGTTTGGGTTTTTGGGTTTAAATCCATGATTTATGGCTTCATGTTTTTTGGGTTTTCGGGTCAAATCTATTGAAAATACGTTGCTATAAATGGTACTGTATAACCATTGCTACTTATTTAATGACTGGTGCAAGAGAAGATAGGTAGACACGACATTATATGAAGTTATTAAACATGGTGCAACGATATTTTGACTTATCAAAGTAATTCTAGAGTCAAATTTATAAGGCTAAACAATAAAGAAATATTAAATTCATGGTTGGTCCGTTGAAACACCAGAAGATTAAAATCGGGTCCCGTAAATATAACTTTTTTATTTATATAATCAAGATTTATTAATATTACTATAAGAATCGACACCAATAGACCATAGCTAGTTATATTAGTGATCCCCGACACAAATAATCAGCGATATAATCAGAATCATGACGATGGGTTAGCGTGATGAAGAATTATCGACAGGTTAGCGACGCACACACCACACCTCCTTAGGGTCGATGCTATTAGTTAGGCTGGAGGGGGTGGCCCTCGTTAGGGACTCGCCTCCAGCATGTTACAAACCCATTCCCCTCAATTTGCTAAAGTGGTCGCCAAAATTATCTCGCTAGCCCTATAGCCAGAGGAAAGAGAGAATGAAGAGAAGACAAATGACCTTTAATTGGATTGTTTTTTTCTTTTCTGTTTTTTTCCTTTTTTTTAAATTAAAATAACATAAATATTTAATGTTACCACTTCTTAACTTTAATTTCTCTCACTTTTTGTAGGTCATACCACCATTTCCCCCACTTTTTTTTCCCTCACCTAATACCCAAAGAATTGGTGGAAAGGGCTTCCCTCATTATTTTTTTTAAAATAAAATTAATTGATTTTTATGATTTATAGTTTTTAGATTAAAAATAACCAAAAATTAATTAAAAAGAAAATGTATTTCATTAATTAAAATAAAAATTACAATAAACCTGAAATTTTAAAAACTAGAAAATAAAAAATAAAATAAAATAAAAAAATCAAACAAACCAACAACGATCTACGGAAAATATTTTTTCAGAATTTTTTCCCTCTTCTTCATTACGAGCTCGAGAGCCGGTCCCGAGAGATGATCGGTGTTTTACATCAAAATTTTCATATCCTCCATTTCTTGTCTTTTCGTCGGCTCCTTTTTCCTTGCTTCTTCTTTTTCTTTGTCGAAAGCCAAACATTCGGATAAATTAAGATTATATCGATCAAACGACGCTGTTATTTTCCGTATTTCGTCAACGTCCATGCTAAAATCAGATGCACCCAAAGAAGTCCATTTTCCCTTTCTCTTCGCTTTGTCCTTACCCATTGGGCGGACAATTTCTTCTAGCTCGAGTTCAACATTCTGATTTAAATCTAGACCGACCCGAGCATCGGAGGAGGTTGTGTAACCACTAGAGCCCGTTTTCATTCGCTTTGATTGTTGGACTCCAAAAATAAAATTTTGCTTGTATTTTTTCCACCTAGGACATCGGACCAATAATTTCCAACAATCGTGCCACTTGAATGGTTTCCCGACTTCCTCAAGGTAAAACTGCAAAGCTTCTTGAAGTATTTGTTTGTCGCATTGGCCACTTTTTCGTTGGGTTTTTAGGTTGTCTTACAACCCGTTTATTTTTGAAACCCTCTTTGCTATTTCTCGAAACTTCGAATTCAGTTGATGTTTCGTACGGTAGTCGTCACCTTTTTCTAGCTCCTCTCGAAACCATTCTAAAATGTGAAACCAAATATGGTCTCCCGGTTGTGCGTTTCCTTGAATCGAATCCTCAGAAATGTCAGCCCAAGCTTTGACCAAAACTAGTTCTTTGTGTGGAAGTCATGCTGTCGGCTTTTGTCTTCCCGGTTGTGCGACACCCTCGCATGCTTGTTTTTTTCCCTTTACGTCTTTGTGGAGGTGGTGTGGGTTGAGTTTCAGGAACCATCTCTTTTTCTTCCGAGTCATCCAACTCATCAACAAGTTGGCGTTGTTGTTGGGTTTGGGTTTGAGGTTGATTTGGCGATTGTTGATCCGGAAACACAACAAAGTTTGAAAACATTTGCGGCGTAACATTTGGAACTTGGAGCGGGTAACATTGTCCAACATTTTGGTATTGAAATTGTAATGGGTATTGAATGGGAGCATCGAGTTGGGGGCGATAAACTCCTTCTGTTGATGAACCGATAGCAAAAATGTTTCGAGTTTGGATGTTTAAACTCGAACCATGACTTTTTTTTCTTCGATCGAAAGTTGGGGTTTGATTATCGGGATTCATTTTTTTTTTTTTTTTGAGAAGAAAATAGAAAAAATAGAGAGTTTGTTTGAATGTTGATTGAATGTAAATAGTTGGGTATTTATAGGTGTTTAAAAAGGTAAAAAAAAAAAAAAAAAAAGGTTTAAATACATATATCCGTTGGTAAAAAAATTTATTATTTTTACCGTTAATCAACGGCTATTTCACAAAATAATAATAATAGTAATAATAATTATAATAAAAGAAAAAAAAAAAAACTCCTGCCAATGATAGAGGGAGAGAGAACGCGGGTATCTTCCCCTCCCCCTTTCCCACACCTACGTCTCTTGCCGTGACGGTGCGGTGTTCCGTCGTACTGGAATGCTCCCACTCCTTTCCGCTATGATACCGTTCGGCCTTATAAACAAAACATTAAATGAAATAATCATTTCATTTTTTTGACATGGTCGGGTTATTTGGAAATACAAGAACAGTCACATTTTTTAAAACTCGATGAGAAGAAGTATGAATGTTGATCCCCATCAAGTTGATGTAATCATCCGAAGGAATGTTTGAACTCATAATTATAGGTGATCGTTAGTTGTTTCTAATAAAGTTTTATTGTCTTTAAAAAATAAAGTTAATTGGAAAATAGTTTATAATAAAATTAACCATTTTATTAGAAAAACCATTTTATTAGAAAAAACGTGTAGATAACTATTTTAATAGTAGTAATTAAGAGTTCAATATAATAAAATGTAAAATCCTCTCTCATTTCACTAATCAATTTGCACAACTATGTATTTTTTTTTCTTTTTTACATATAATGTTTAACATTGGACAACCCTATTGCCTATTAAGACGACTTAGTGTGGGCAACGGTGAGTGTTTTTTGTGACGTGGACAACCTTTAACGGCGTTACCATGGGGTAGGTGTGACAATTGTTGACACGACAAGACAAAAATACACGACACAAAACGAAATTGGGACAAAACTAAAATTCGAATTCGTGTTCGTGTCGTGTTCATATTGTGTCCGTGTTTAAAATTCGACACGAACTTGACATGATTTAGCATTTATTTGTCGTGTTTTTCATTTTTTTAATCGCTTCGTTTTCATGTTAGTTAAAAAAACACGACATCGTGTCATGTCGTGTTCGTGTTACATAAAATATTGTCGTGTCGTGTCGTGTTAGACAAAAACACGACACGATGACCCGATTTGTCACCCCTACCATGGGGAACATCGCCCCCCTTCCCGTTATGTGGTCTTCAGTGGTGATGGTAATGAGTTGCAACAGGAAGACAATCAAATTTCATACGACTCAGATTTTGATCATATTAACCGACATTTATCGATCGTTTGTTGTATGCAATTTTGGCACAAGAATCAGGGTTGATGAAGATGATTTTTATGAGGGAGTGGCATAAAAACGGATATAAGTTGGAAGAGACGACTAGAAGAGTAAATATATTTATGTTAAAATGAGATTTAGCCTGTTACAATAGTATGGGCTTTTTATATGTTTTCGGCTAAAATAATCTTAAGTTTGTACATTATTTTATTAAAATTAGGTTACGATGATCTTTTCTATAACTATATGTTAATAAAAATCATAAATGACTACTTCTTAATGTAAAGTTATTTTTCGTTTATATTTAAATAACCTGTGTTATTAAATTATATTTGTTTTTATAAATATTTAAAAAATTGGAAAAAAAAATGAATAAATAAATAAATTGAAAAAAATTAAAAAAAGAAATGATGAAGATGGAAATTATAATGTGTTATAAACTTATAATATGTTGTTAATTTGTTATTATAACACCATATTATAATATGATATACCTACAAACCTAATTGGGGTTTTAAATTTACAAATCTCAACCAATCCAAACTCAATCCAAGCAAAGATGTTTATATCACCTTTGTTCTTGTTTAAATGGGATTTTAACATTGGCTGTTTAACATGAAGCAAAACACAAGGCGCTTGCCTTTATGACTTTATCCAACTGATCTAGCTGATATTTGTTGATAATTTCAAATAACATGTTACTTATATAAATATTTATTAGATAAAATTGCTAAACTTCGATCCATGTTTTTTTCCGGGCCCTGTCAGTTGCACTCCCTTAGAGTCAGGCCTATCCAACCATAAAGGTGTATACCGTAAAGTTTGTTGAAGATAGTTTATACCAATAACATGAATTATGTATAGTCTCAAACATGCAAATTTCTTTAAATCTTTGGTTCTATTTATTCATCTAACCACCAATGAGAGTAGTGTGAGTACATTTAAAAAAAGAAAGAAAAATGAAAGAATGATGGATGCTTTTTCTCATTGGATTCGAAGACGGGAACCGGGTAATAGAATTGGAATTGGAATGGAGAAAAACTTGGATGCTAATATGAATATTGAAGGGATAGGTACTTTGTTTTAGTTAATTAGTTTGGCTTTGGCAATGTTTTTTGTTAGAAGAATGATTATATGCTTTTGGCACTTGATAGATGTGTTGTTAGAAAACTTTTGTTGGGGTTTGTCCAAAAGGGTGGTAGATTATAATCCATTGTGGTATTTTAAGTTGTTGAATAATTAATGTATTGGATCTCTTTCCAAAAAAAATAATAATAATAATAATAATAAAATAAAATAGACAAGATCCATAGTTTCTAAAATGAACAAACCTGTTTTGCCAACAATATGAATGGAAAACTGAATCATTCTATATAAATTACTAACAAAATAAATAATATAATGTTAGAAAGGACATTTATGATTCAAAATAGAAAATATTGTTATTTGAATCAAAATCACAGTTAGAAGTTATTCCTTTCTTGGAATAAAATCCGAAATGGGCCAAGAGAAATGAAAAAGTGCGCGTTAACAATTCTTTTGTAAATGTCGTATTATAGATAGGGTTACATTTTTAAACCCGTACTTGTAAAACTAAGTTAATTAAATTACATGTTATTTATAATGAGTTCTATGATAAAGTAATCAAAAGTAAGATTATATGTTATTTATAATGAGTTCGTGGATTTGGTCCTGAAAAACTTATCATTTTGCCCTTTTAATTTATTATTTTTATTTTTTCATATTTATTTTATTACTTTATGAATTAAAATTAAAAAAAAAATTAGGCCCAGTACCCCACCGTGCCCTCTCTCTCTCTCTCTCTCTCTCTCTCTCTCTCTCTCTCTCTCTCTCTCTCCCTCCCTCCTAATCCAGATGCCTCTTCTTCTTCAACAATCTTCTCCCATCTTCATCATCAAACACACAAACGCAGACATACAATATTTCCCACCGCCACCTGTTATCTTCTTCTTTTCACCAGATGAACAAAAACCTCATTAAACTCCCTCTCAACCTCACTTTGTAGGATCAGAAACCGTAGAAGCGTCAAGCTTTTCTGTTTAAAATCTGGTATCTCACCTTCAAATTCATTATCCTACATTTGCAAATCTTCATAAATGCTCATCTCTGTAAGCGATTCAGGAATTCGACCACCAAATTTGTTACTCTAAACTCACTTTTCCTCATCGAACTCATTCCAGCAAACAAATCGTTCCCTGTTACCTCCGAAACATTGTTATTCGATGAATAAATACTCCTCAACAGCCCAATATTTCTCACATCAAGCATCGATCCTCCAAAACCGTTGTTTACAAAACTTAGGGTTCGAACATTTGATACCTCAGCCAAAATGTCCATGTCAATTATCCCTGTTAACACCATATGACTTTTTTCCAATTCCACCCCCCCTTCATGTGACGTTTTTGTCTTTTTTTTCTCTATTTTGTTTTTTGTTGTTTTTTTTTTAATTTTAATCTTATTATTATTATTATTATTATTATTATAAATTTCGATAACCGTATAAAAGTCGAACAACATTTTAAAATTCGGAGGAAATTTTAAATTTAGACGACATTATAAATTTGGACGACATAGTAAAATTCAAACGACAATATAAAACGGAACAAATGCAAAGTTTGTCTTTATTTATCATTAATATATTAATTGGTTCAATATTATATTTGTGTGGTGCGTTATGTGGATTGAAAACAAACTTTACTTTTGTTTCATTTTATATTGTCGTTTGAATTTTATAATATCGACCGAATTTATAATGTTGTCCGAATTTTATATGGTTATCGAAAATAATAATAATAATAATAATAATAAACAAAAAGAAAAAAAAAAGAAAAAAAGAAAAAAAAATGATGTCTAATCATAAATAAAAGGTCGATTAGATTGATGTTTGGAGGGGTAAAATTGGATAAGAGGGGTACTTCTAGCACAACCCCAAAAATATTATTAGCTGAAAACACATGAATTCATATGGCCCAACAAATCCCTAAACATCTATGCCCAAAAAGAATGGCCCAAACCAAAGATCCAAGCTCCGAAACCCAACTGGTTGAGTATGTGGGGCATACTCAGCACGTACGTGTAGCTTACTCCCCTTAGGGATTATATGCTAAACGTACCAGCTTATACGCCTAGCGTACACCTCCATTCAACCAACTTCTATTTCCTGCTCTTAATCCATAAAGACTTGACTCTAAAACCTAGATCTGACTTCCTTGGGCTGGTTTATCACGTAAAATTGCTAACTTTATGTGCATGTATGGCTTAATAAAGCTCTTAAAGCTCAAAAGGACTTAATATATAACTTAATGCATGCATGAAACCATATACCCCATAAAGTTTGCACCTTTATGTCTAAGAAACTCCTAATATGCCTATATCTAAAAGAATAAGCCCCCATAAACGACTTAACCCATCAAGCTAACTCAAAAGGTACTAAAAGCATAAAAAAAACAAGACATGAATAGATCTAAGTAAGGAGAAGCCAAGGTATGAACTTTATACCTCAAAAGACTTGCAAAATGAGTGATGATCATGGATCTCTAAGCTTCGCACTAAGCAATGCACCTTCAATTTTCCCCACTCCCTTAATAACCACCTACTTCTTCTCAAGAGCTCGGTGATATAACAATGGAGGCTAAGGGTTGAGATTTAGGGTTTTAGAGAAATGGAGGCTGGTAAAGAGGCCAGACCTAGGGACTTAAGGACCTTATATAGGGTGCAACACCCTAAAATTAGGGTTTCTTATCCTCCACGTACGCTAAGCGTAACCCTCGTAAGCCCTACGTACGAGGCCTTGCACCCGCGATCACTTCCGTCCTTAGTATGCTAAGCATACCATGTGGTACGCCCCGCATACTAGCTTCTCAGCTAATACGCTAAACGTACATACGGTACGCCCCGTGTACTACTCCAAGGACCAACTTGTAATAAATTAAATATAAAGGGTCTAAAAGAACATACCAAAATCCAAGTGTTACAATTTAATGCAGGGATTACACAAGATTAATATAGACAACTAGGAGTTTATGTATGAATGATTCTTATAAGGGTGGAGCTCACTTTTGAAGACCATTCAATGGCGTAAAAAGTCAAATTGGTCTTAGAAAACAACAACTCCTTAGGAAACAAATAGTTGAACAGTTCAAAGGAAGCTTAAATAGAACAATTACACAAAGAGAAGAAGAAAATGATGTCAGAAGTTATTGATTAACAAGATGCATCAATATATGGAATATATAAAGGAAAAAACTCAAAGCAGTTGAGCAAACATAAACTAATGGTATCTGAAGATTGTGTCTTGAAACGAAGAAACTTTGATATGTATGGAATGAGGCTGCACTGGAGTACATCTTATGATGTAGAACTCAAAAAGCTGCCATATTTATGGACAATTGGAGCTTCAAGAACCGACATAAGACCCATTTGATATATATATATATATATATATATATATATATATATATATATATATATATATAGAGAGAGAGAGAGAGAGAGAGAGAGAGAATGTGTGTGTGAGTGAGTGTTTAGTTATTACTATTATTTAATCAAGTATTAAAATAAATATGGAAAAAATAAAAAATCGAAAATAAAATGGCAAAACGGTCATTTCATGTGCTTGATGGACTAAAACCATAGAATATGTCAAAATTTAGGACCAAAACCACGAAAAATATTAAAATTTGGACTAGTGGTGCACGTTGAAAACTTTTTGAACTTCATCCACAGTTTTTATAATTTTATCTATTTTACCAAATTTTACACTTTACCCCTATCTCTAAAAAAAATACTTTTTCCTTTGGATTTTTTTTGTCACGTATATACTTTAAAAATATATATACAAAAACATATGTACATGATATATTTGAAAATAATGTTTGAAATCAAAAACTTAGTTATGTCATCAATTTTTTACCAAAAAAATATGATCAAACAACCATCCAAATAGAAATCCATATTATTATCAAAATCAAAATATAAAGAACTAGTCGTTCAAAAAACTATGAAGAGCTCAAAAACGACTATTCAAATGAAATGTATCTAATAGATATACATTTAAATCGATTAAGTTGTTTTCACCATCCATTTATTGCATCTCTATGATGATTCCACCAACTCAAATCTTGAAGGATCATGTGTCGTAGAAGTTATTCCTCTTTTGTTTTTTGATTTTGGAGGTCTTCATGAGGTCTTCATTTTGGTCATTGAATCATGGGCTCAAAAACAATATCAAATTGGTTCACAAGTTTAGTGATCACTGAAAATACATGTTCCTTCTTGTTTATGGGCCACTTTTGATACACCAAACACAATTCATTAAGCAACTCATTGAATCTACCAGTGCCTTCATCATGCAAATCATTTTGTAAATTTAGCAATAGTGTGTCAATCCTCCAATAAGGCTCATGATTATGTGACAAGTCATTTACATTACATATCCGAGCATCATTGTCGCTAGACTTTTTACCCATAATCTTGAAAGGACAACTAATCAAATAAGATCCAATAAATTTTTTTCGTTTACTTGAAATACCTCGTATATCTCAATATGAACCACCTTTGTTACGTTGTAAAATCACATGTTTATCTTATCTTGAACAACGAATAAATATCCCATATCTTTTAGAATAATAAAATTCTGAACACTCTTTACTAAATCATCACACGAATCAAATTTCGAAGTAGTTGAATACAAAATTTAATCTTCTTACATTGAAGTATTTGACTCTATTGTACTCATATGTTAGATAATCACACATAGATTCATAAATTTAATATACATTCACAAATTTAATAACATTTAAATGGAATTATAATAGAACTGTTGGTATGACGAACTCCAGGAGCATATTTAGCTCTTTAACTGCAAAGGGGCTTGGTCCAATAAGCGTTCGGGAATTCACTCTGCGTAAGATAAACAAGAGCTAGGTTAGACAACCATACCAAGAGTCCGACCGGGGCATAGATCTCCGATGCCTAAGTTAGATTGCGACCCTCGGTGTTTCTTTAGTGTTAAGGAATATACACGCTTCTTCCTTACCTCTCCCGGTTATCACATTTCTGGGGGTATTTATGGGCTACCCATGGTTAGAAAAGCTCATATATTTGACCGGTCCTCCACCTATAATATGGTCAACGAGCAGGCGTGTTTCATGTCCTTTCCTTATTTTATTTGCTTCGTACCATTTTACATATTTCTTGGGATACGATTCTGATGTTTGTGTACGATGTATTCAAATTTATACTTGTGCGAAGCAAATGGCAATGCTTGTAACGCCGACCTAGTGAGTATCGGGCCGGTAATGGGTTTCCTCGAACTACTGGCCTGGTACACCATTAAGAACCAAAAAGGTATCAAATGGAACCAAAAGTTATGTTACTGTAAAGAAAAATATATACACAGTACATGATGTAGAATTAAAACTCCATTTCAAATCAATTCAGTTGAAGACTATATATATATATATATATATATATATATATATATATATATATTAATAACATAAACAAATTTAATAACATTCAAATGGAATTATAATAAAACCATAAAAGTATCAAATAAAACAAAAAGTTATGTTCATGTGAAGCCAAACATATGCACAATACACTATGTAAATGTTAAAACTACATCCCATATCACATTCCAAATCAATTCACTTTAAGGTTTTGGCCACTTGCTCCTGCCATTGATTGGCACTATTATGTTAGAGTACATTCCCCTTCATGTCTCTAGCCTATAACATGGATCCACCTAGTATTAATTCTCTTGGGCTTTTTCACCATTTTGAATATGTTCCTATATGGCATAAACTTGTAATTCTTGGATTGCTAGGTACAGACTCTTGCAATTATTTTATGTATCCATGGAATGGACTCGAGTATATTGGGCGTACACAAGGTACGCACGGGGTACTCTTATGCATGCATAAAGCGGGGATGTCCCCTATGTACATTGGGCATACCCATGTGTACGCAGGGTGTACGCAAGCCAGGGGCAAACCCTAATTTTTAGGGTTTGCACCCTATTTAAGCTCATTATGTCCTCCAAGTCCTTCACCTTACCAGCCTCCAGTGCCTTATTGAGCTAACCTCAAAACCCTAATCCATTTTTCCTAGAGTTTGAGCTTGTGGGTGTTTGGTGCTTATTGAAGAATAATAAGGCTTGAGGAGAAGCGTTGAACAAGAATGAGCTAGTAGATCTAGATATTGCTCATCATTTCTAGCTTATTGGAGATATAAAGTCTAAAACTTGTTCTTTCAATGTCTAGATCTAAGTTTTGGGAATAACTTATCATATTTTGGTCCCATGGATGAACTCTTATGAATAATTTCTACTCATAATGTTGTGAGACATCCCTTGAGCCATAAAGTTTGTATCTTGGAGGTTAGAACTTAACCATGCATGAGTTAGTGATCACTTAAGGAAGATAGATGGCTTAATCCATTGAATGTGTCCCATTAAGTCATGTAAAAGCATAATGTTTGCAGCTTTATGGATTAGAAAACTTTTATGAGCTTGGATTTGAATTTTAGACCTCAAAAGCTTAATGGGTTAAGACAATTCTTGATGGGTGGTTGTGACATTTGGTGGTTGTCGAGGCCAACAAAATAAATACCCTAAATATTACACACTAAAGCAGTGTATAGTGGTAAAGGGATCGTTTCCACAGAGATTGGTTCAATTTAAATCTCTATGTAAACCACTTGTTCAAGTACTTGTAAAACAAAAGTAAAAGTAAAGGGGGGGGGGGGGGGTAATTCTTTTTGATTGTTTGACAAAATTAAAAACTAAGCTAGAATATAAGTATGACAAGTAAACAAGTAAAAGATTTGATAAAATTCAATGAAGTGAAATTGGTTGATATTGGGTACTCCACATGGATGACATGGTTAACTTATCATTAGACTAAATGGAACAACACTTGTGAATTGATTTAACTTGGCTATAGCAATCCATAAACACAAATTACCTCAACTTTTCGGTGTTATTAAAATGGCTAGAGGAGCTCTCAACACATTTCCTTAATTAAAGTCACAAAATCAATTAAGCATATAATCTTGTGAAAGTCAATTAACTTTAAGTTCTAAGAGTTACCAAGTCCAAAAGATAATCAAATGCTTACATTATCATTATGGAGGAAACATTTCCATGGTCTAAATGGAATTAAAACAAACATATAAACCATTTGTTGCTTACTAATTTGAGGGTGCATTACTTAACCAAGAAATTAGTCAACAAAAATAATCATTCAATCATCAAATCCCATGATCAAAGACAAATAAACACAACAAGATGTTTAACTAGAAAACATTTCCATAAATTTCAAACACAATATAACATTTAGTCTCCAAAGCAACCAATCATCCATGAGATTTAACCCTAATCAACCAAATGAGAATCTAGCCAAGCATGGCTAAAATAAAAAAAATACAAGGTAGTTTAGAGATACCAAACATGATTCAAAGTGCAAGATGAACACCAATCTTCAAAATCTTTCAATTTTTCCCAAGTCTTCTTGAGAGCAAAAATAGAGTTGTTCTTCAAAGTCTTCATAATGAAAATCCCCCCAAATCTTCAGTAAAAAATGTGCTTTCTTTCGGATTCAAAAGCTCCCCAAAAGCCATCCACCAACCTTCCCAAAATAGAGTTAAAAAGTCAAAACTCGTATTCACCGCAGCACGATCCACGCGGACCGTTTGTGGATCCACGCGGACCGTATGGGTCTCGCTGATTGCATGCCTTGGCCCATTTAAAATACAATCCAACCCAATTTTTTCTTTCATGCTTCAGCCCACATGCGCAAATCTTGGTAGCCCAATTATGTTATTCCAAAGCCTCTAATGATGATCCAATGCTTCTTTGTCTTCCTTAACTCGAATCCTTGTCCAAAGATTAAGTCAAACGGGCTTCTTGCTTATATTAACACCAAGCCCAATTGTAACACTTCAAGCCCATGAATAGATTATAAACTTCCAGCAGTCTCGCACTCCTTCCAAACCTCCAATAATAATTAGTCTTCGATAAATACTGCAAATAAGCTCAAGAGACTAGAAAGCACCCGGTAAAGGAAAAAAAAATAACAAAAAGAGAAGTATGCATGAAGATTAACTAAGATGAGATGGTTTTAACTAAAGATAAACTATGAAAAAGAAGTAATAAAAACGAAACTATCAACCTCCCCAATTTCGCGGTCAGAAAAGACCGATTCTGTTTATGTTTTGTTTAAAAATCAGAGTAATATTTTAAATAAAAGTGTTGCGGAATTTGTTCCCAAAAGAAACTATGATAATATTTATCAAAGCATTTCTGAAGAAACGTATTTCATTAAAAACTTCGGGATGTCATGTACGATACAGATCAAAAGTATAAACAATACAATATAAGCCTTACAACATTTATTCATATCTACAGGCCTATAATCCATAATCCCTCATCCACACATCACATCTATGCTCGAGTGCTACTACCGGTAATACAAGAAACTGAGTAGGTCATGCTTGGGAGCCTGGTGAGCACATAGGGTTTTTAACCCACAATAAATAAGTTTATTAATTTTATCAACCAACAATAACCCAATTACCCATTCCCGTTATCCTCACTTTACATTCCTAAACACCTATCATAAGGGACCTAGCCTAAGGATCATCATCGGGATGGACACTACTGCTAAGGGGGTTCCTCGGCAACAAATGTCCTAAAGGCAACCATGACGGGGATGCAGTACACCGGTGAACACATCGTTCACAAACACCTACAGGTTGCGAGTCTGCTAGCGTTCCAGTTGACTGTCTAGAAAAGTTCGTGGTCGTCATCTATACTCCGCTAGATGACTGGAAACATCGTCAACATCAAGGCCTCTCATCATTGTATTTCATTACACCTAACTATTACATCTACCCATGTTTTACCCAACACATTTTGTAGATATAAAATACATATACAATTTAAATCATTTAAAACATGTATAAAATCTTTCATTCAGCATAGACAACAAGTATTCAGACAATATGCACACATAATACGTAATTTATATAAAATATTTCATATCTATGTATAAGATGAAAGTAACTATGCACTCACTTGTTAAAGCGATGACTCCAAACTTGGGCAGCGCTTCGCTTATAACGATTATATTTTCCTTCGACGAAACCTAGCATTATTATCGCTAAGTTTTAGTCTAATATTTATTGCAACTCATTATTAGTCTAGATTCATCATTAAATCAAATTCTAGTTTCATGATCTATTAAGTAAGGAACAACCAGGTAAGATCATATTGGAGGTAGGGTCCGTTTGGTATACGAAGTATACTGTTTGGAAATCTCACTTTAAACACATCACTAAATCACAGCCTAGACATCATTCCCGTAAGTAGATTAATCAGTATAACGAGTTGGAATCACTGATAAATCTTGTTTATAGGTTCATCATAATGATAATGAACTAAAACATAAGTTATACTTAAAGTAGGATAAGTATAACTCACTTACCGGGAGGTTTGCTAGAAACCAGGCTCTACGGGGGCAAAAATTCTAAGCCGAAAGCTCTTCTTCTTGGGGCCTTGTGGCGATTTGGGACTCGCTACTAACTCATAAGAAAGGCTAGAGAAAATCCTTGAGGCTTTGGGGGTATTTGGGAGAGAAGTTGAGAAAATGTGTGAAGAAAAACGAGGAAAGACGCCTCTATTTATAGGCTACCGGCGCTGAGTACGTTGAGTGTACTCAAGAATTACGTTGAGCGTAATGGGTTTTTAAAGGTTACGCTAAGCTTACTCAAAATTACATATGGTGTAATGTGCCACGGGTCGCAATCTCATGCAAACCCGTAGGGAAGAAGGTGTGGCTCAGATTGCGCTACGTGTCACTCGATGGTTATTCTAAAACTAATTATCTTCTAAAATCCGTAACTTTTGCATACGATCTCCGTTTTTAACGTTCGTTATATCCACCTATAGGTAGGATCGTTTTCCGGATATGGTATTTTTAACATTATGTCTAGGTTAGATGAGATGCAAATTATGAAGATAATTCTCTAAAGAAGAATTTCAAATTAAAAAGCTGATATGAAACCACAAACTATGGTTTTGTAGAATTTGGATTCTTCTTATTACCAAAGATAAACATAATCAATATTATCTCGTTTTCCCTAAGACATCAATAAAAAGATACTATTAATTCAATATTTATTTAGAATTTGTTTTAACTTAACAATATGTATTGTTTATTTGTCTTATAATATTGGATTATTTTTATGTTATTTTATTTTTCGCAACTACTTTATCCGTTAGTGTTTATCAAAAGTTATCATTGAATTATTTCATCGACATATTTGCTACATTTCTAGCTAGTCCAACAAACACAACATTATTATTTAACTTTCTATTTGAGACATGTCTAATGATATCTCAATCTTATTTTATAAACCATATCTACAATCTAGTTTTTTTTATAAGCGTATATCTTATGAATATAGATAGAAGTATGAGAAAGGAAAGTATCCGATCTGAAAATAAAACCAAAAACTAAAAATCTTGCACAAGAAAAGTACATAAATATGACCGTTGGAAAAAACCCTATTGCTTATTTCGACAACCTTAAGCCAGGAATCCTGTCTCTTTTGCCTCCATTAGTTATCCTCAATCTGTCGATTAGCGTAGTGCACCATTTTACCCACAATTTTTACAACCCCAAGGTTAAAAAGGTGAAACACCCCTACAAGCTAACGGCTACCATTTTACATGCCATTAAATCCATCTTAATTATCAGCCGTTGGATCTTCTGACACCCACTTTTGTCTCTCTCTTTCTCTTTAATATATAAACCCCTAATTCTTCTTAGTCTTACAGTTTCCCACTCTCTTCCACTACTTTCTTTGTTTTTGCCTTCTGGGTCTGTTTCATTATGTTGAAGTTTTGCGATTTCAGAGGGTTTCAATCCATGAAACTTCTGATGATGGTTGTGTTATCGATCTTCCTTCTTGTTTCTGGTGATGAAGGTAAGCAACTTTCAAGATTACTTTATGTTCATTACTTCATGTTGTGTTTTGTGGGGTTTTTGTTTGAGTGCATGAAGTATTAGGTGTTTAATGACATATTACTTCCATATTTGCGTGTTAATGATTGTTTATTGTCCCTTAAATGGCTAGGATTAGCAAATAAAAAATGGGGAAAAAATAGAAGTTTTATTCTTTGCCTTCCATTAAGTATTTATCTTGTGTTTATCTATTTTACTAATTTTCTTTTTTGAAGTTTTTATTTTTAATTTATTTAGTAGATAACTAAAAAACACAACAATACAAAAATTGATTTGGAAGTTAATGTAAATATAGATCTACCATTTATTGTCTCATTGACGATATGAGTGCTACGTCATGTGAGGTCCATGTGGAATAATATTATTCTTGGTGTTCCATCTTTCAACTTCAACGAAGGTATTTTGATTAATAAATATTTTTCTCTAGCCGGAAAAAGTAATAAATGCTAATGTATTAATGTAATTTATGTACTCTATCATCTTGTTCATTGTTTGTTTTTATAATATTATATCACTGTCTTTATTGTTTTTTGTAATGCTATATTTTTAGTTTTTTTTTTAATTAAAAATCGGTGTTATATTAATGCGTTTTGTATTTAAATGATTCATTTTTGTAATTAACTAACAAAAATATGTCGTATTTTCCCCATATTTGAATTAAATTTGATATTAAAATGAAAATACCATTCTTGTCTTGGTACTAGCCAAAAGTCAAATTTTTGGGAATTATGAAACGAACCAGTCCATATTGTTACCGCTTTAGTAAGCATACCACGTGGCATATCACATATGTGCACCATTTTAATTATTTTTTTAATTATTTTTTTCCGAATATAATTTATTATTTTTAAATTTTTACATGCAAATAAAATATGTAAGCTTTGTCATGTTTACAGATGCATTCATCGGAGTGAACATCGGAACTGATCTTTCCGACATGCCACACCCAACTCAGGTCGTCGCCCTCCTCAAATCACAACAAATCCGTCACGTCCGTTTATACGACGCCGATCGAGGGATGCTCACCGCCCTCGCCAACACCGGAATCAAAGTCGTCGTCACCATCCCGAACGACCAACTCCTCGGAATCGGCCAATCCAACTCCACCGCCGCCCATTGGGTATCCCAAAACATCGTCGCTCATTACCCCGCCACCAACATCACCACCATCTGCGTCGGCTCCGAGGTCTTCAACAACCTCCCAAACGTCGCCCCTGTTCTAGTCACCGCCCTCAAATTCATCCACGGCGCTCTCGTAGCATCAAATCTCGATCGTCAGATCAAAGTATCAACCCCCATCGCATCCACTATCATCCTCGATTCGTTCCCGCCATCACAAGCTTTCTTCAACCATTCGTGGAGTCCGGTGATGGCGCCGCTTCTTAAGTTCCTCCAGTCCACCGGATCTTCTCTTATGCTTAACATATACCCGTATTACGATTACATGAACTCAAACGGAGTAATACCTTTGGATTACGCTTTATTCAAACCATTGCCGGCGAACAAGGAAGCAGTGGACGCGAACACCCTTTTACACTACACCAACGTCTTTGACGCCTCGGTGGACGCCGCCTACTACGCCATGGCTTCCCTGAACGTCACGAATGTTCCAGTTCTTGTAACAGAATCCGGTTGGCCATCAAAGGGCGACCCAAACGAACCAGATGCTACTTCAGACAACGCAAACACTTACAACAGTAATTTAATCAAACATGTCTTGAATCAAACCGGAACTCCAAAGCATCCTGGGATTCCGGTGAGTACTTACATCTACGAGCTATACAACGAAGACATTAAAGAAGGGTCGGTTTCAGAGAAAAATTGGGGACTTTTTGATGCGAATGGAAAACCGATTTATACTCTACAGTTGACGAATTCGGGTCCGACTTTTGCTAACAATACTGGGAATCTGAGTCATTGTGTGGCCATGGAAGGTGCTGATAAAAAAATGTTGCAGGCGGCGTTGGACTGGGCTTGTGGGCCGGGGAAGGTGAACTGTTCGGCGTTGTTGCAGGGGCAACCGTGCTATGAACCAGATAATGTGGTGTCACATGCGAATTTTGCTTTTGATACTTATTATCATATGATGGGTAGAGGTGAAGGGACGTGTGATTTCAATGGCGTTGCTACGTTGACCTCCACTGATCCAAGTAAGGGTCGAAATCGAAATTATTATCTGTTCTTTGTTAATTACTCTGTTTCGAGGTACTGAAATCAGCTCTTCGGGTGTTGTTGCAGGTCATGGTTCTTGTCAGCTTTTTGGAAATGGTGGTATGAATGGGACGAATTTGAACAGCACCATAGCTGATTTTAATTCTACAAGCTCCTCCGCAGGTGGCGGCGGCTATGGTGGTGCTGGTGTTTTGATGAAGGTTGTATTTGTATTGGCCGTGGTGGTGTTGTGATTGATTGTGAGAGAGATGTTATTGGTCCGGTTCAGGTGGAGGAGAATTCTTCCGATTTTGGTGGTTTTTGTGTGGACCGGAGGGGTGGTTTTGTACAAAAGGAGAATGATGGAGGGTTAGTTTTAGAATGCCATTTTTTTGTTGTAACTTTTAATTGGAGCTGTTGTTGTTATTGTTGGACTTGGGGGTCTCAAATTGAATGAGATTTTAGGCTGGTAATCATTCTTTTTGATTATTTACTCCTCTTTTTTTTTTTTTTTTTTTTAAATTATAAATGGTTCATTGAATTCATGCAAATTGTAAGCCTTTGTGGTGAATATGCTTCAAAGAAATTGGTTATTTTTTGCCCGTCTGAGGTAGAGGACTACAACATAGAAGAAAACAAGACTTGACAAATTTAGTATTGAATTCTAGTTTCGTGAATTGTTTTCGACATGATTTTTGCAATGTTTTAAAAACCGGTTTGAACCGGCCGGTCGAACCGGTTGGACCGGGAACCGGGAGAGGGAGCGGTTTAACTATCACCGGTTTTACATTGATTTCTGAACCGGATTGAACCGACTGGTTTTTAAAAAAAACCCGGTTGAATCGGTCAAAATAAACCGGTTGAACCAGTTAAACCTAATAAAAACCACATGAAAAATAACTATTTACGTAACAAACTTTAGTGATTTTTTTTTCAAATCTATTAAGTTTTCTTTGAATAAAAATATATGTTAAATTTTATAAATTTTTTTGATGTGTTTGTATTCATATAAAACTATATGTTGTTTCGGTATTATACTTTATTTTCTTTTTGACGTATATGTATTGATGTAAAACACTAAAACTTATGATTATGTATTATTTTAATGTATTTGAATTTATCTACAACTTATTTTTATATGTATTTTTAATTTTGAACTTGTAAAATCAAATACATAATTTATATATGTATGTATGTGTATGAAAATAGAAAAAAACATGAAAAATATAGAAACCGGTTCTCCCGACGGTCGAACCGGTTAAACCGGTTGAACCGGGAACCGGTCACCATACCGGTTCAACTAATAAACCGGTTTTTAAAACATTGGATTTTTGACTTCTAGTTTCCGAATCTTCTAGTTTTGTGAATTGTTTTCAACATGATTCGACTTCTAGTTCAACCCACATCATGTAGTATGATCCCATATGGATTTACTAACAATGCTCCCGCGGTGGCATGCCAAGGAGAGAGAGAGAGAGAGAGAGAGAGAGAGAGAGAGAGAGAGAGATGTACATGCATTCAATGTTATTTTAACCCAAAATTTTAAATTATCATTTTAACGTATCAAAAAGACAGTGACTTGGTTGTCAAAAAGAATGAGGTGACATGATGGCAAGCATGACTTCAATCATTTCGCCCTAAGAGATACCAATTTTTTTCAAGTTATTCCAAACCACCGTAAGTCTTTACGTATAAGCAATATGATAGGTGGTGTCTGTATTACGTGGATGGAGGTTGAGGTTTTTCATTTATTTTATTCAGATGACTTGTGTCCCTGGGAGGTGGAGAATGCTAGAAAGATTATTGGGATCACTAGATGTTTCTTTCTCGCGTTTGGGTTGAAAACCAATTTATTAAAAAGTACGTTGATTGAGGTTGGAGTGCCTGATTCCTTGGGTTAGGATGTTGATTTGGTTGTTTATTGGTTGTTAGGCTTTTCCTTGCATATTACGTGTATGGGTGTCGTGGTTAGTCGTTGTATGCCGCGGGTCTCTTCCTGGACAGAGCTCATGGATCGGTTTTTGCATCAGTTTTTGTTTGGAAAGCCAAGTCTCTTTCTATCAATGGTTGCCTTATTTTATTGAAGCTTGTTCTCAAGTCAATTGGGATGTATCATATGTCTTTCTTCTTAGTTCGTACTTCAGTCCAGAGTTCATTATATACTCTTAAAGCTATATTTTTTAAGGAGTTGATATAGGAGAAAGACGCATGGATCGGTTTTTGCTTTAGACCTCCATAAGGTTGGTTCGGTTGCCACTAGGCATTCTTTTGGTTGGGTGGTTGATTCTCTTAGGAAGAATCCGAGGAGTGGTGTGGAAGAGTCTTAATGGGAGACATTCCTTTAGTTGATGCATATATGTGATGGGTTTTGTACAAACAATCCTATGTGTGTATGCAACCCTAGAATTGGATCTATGTTTTCACTATTAGGTACACAACATTATGAACACTTGAAGAACCCTAAAAGGCTTCTAGGAATTTCGAAATCCACAAGGAAATATGAAATACATACCTCTTGTTGTTATATTGTAATAACAACTTAAATCTTGAATCTTCTTGTCTTTGAAAGCAAGTACCACAAGTGTAGTACCTCTAATGGCTCACAAACACCAAGAGCAAATGGAGAGCTAATAGAGAGAGGGAAGAGGTGTGAAATTCGTCCCTAGGAACCCTAGACAAGGCATGGACGAATTTCATTAGCAAAGGGATGTTTATATAGGTGTAGGGATTAGGTTTTCAGTCCTTATCCTTATCTTGTTGCTTGTCCACCAAGCAACACATAAGATAAGCCTTGAATCCTTATCATGGACGAATTCCAAGGCCTTATCACCTTAAATTCGTCCAACCTATCCATGGGGCAACCAATGCCCTAATTTGCAACTATCACATAGTTACAATTCAGCCCCTCTAGTTTTATTAATTACACTTGATCACAAAATTAATTCTTAATTAATTATTGACCAATATTAATTAAACAAATATGATTTCTCCTTTAATATATTATTCTTATAACATATTAATAAATCATAATAACCTCTTTCTCTATTATTTCTCCAATCAAGTTGCTTTGGTGAAGGCAACCCAAAAGGACCATGCACAATTGGGTCAAGTACTTGACAAATATGGTTATGGGCTTAGACACTAATCCAACAGTCTCTCACTTGGATAAGTCTAGTAACTATAATAGTAAGTACAACCCGATTAGCAATCGTAGCTCTCAAAGACGCTGTCGAACTCTGATCTTATCAATAACCTGTCCTTTAGATAAGGGATCATATATTCCTCCATTCTAGATATCGTATAGACGTGAGACATTGTGACAACCCAAAATTTCCATTCTATACAAACAATATCACTTCAATAGAAGTTATAACAGTCATAGTCAATTTTCAGACTTTTTCGTATAAGTTTGAATAATTCAGGATTTGCACTTCAGTAAATATCAGGAGTGAGGATGCATCTTGGTTTTGTACAACACTGTTATTCCAACACTCTGTTATATTAGAGGTCATTTCAGGAATAAAAATATTTTCTGTCGAAAATATCTCAGGACTATAAATAGATTTATGAACTAAATTCATTCATTATTCACATTTCCAACTAGAGAAAAGTCATTTTCTCTCTCACGGATCTTCGGGTTTTCATCCCAAATCGTGAGTACACTTCTCTAGTTGTTATATAATGCTTATTATATGCTTAATAACATAGATTACATGTCAAATATGTGAGATTCGGGAGTTTACCGCCCAAGAATGTTCTTGGGGAGTAAACTCCAAAATGAAGCTTAAAGGCTATCTAGTCCCATTTCCTTGATAAGTAACTAACTTAGGCTAGGATGTATGTATATTTGAGGCTAGAAAACAATCAAAAACACCAAGCTTAGGGTGTTCACGGCCCAAGAACTTCTTGGACCGTGAACTCCAAATTCAAAGGGCCAAAATGTGCCCTAATCACTCCTAAAGCTTTAGACTTTAACCCCCATTTAATCCTAGCTAATTTATGGACTTTAAAACATCAAAAGCACCCCTTAAAGGGAGTTTACGGCCAAGAGGATACTCATAGGCCGTAAACACCAAATAAGGGCACCAAAGTGTGCCTAGGGTCCTCATTAGCCTTAAACAAATGCCTAGAAATTATCCTACTTGTGCTTGGGACTTGAAAGAATAAAAACACCCATCCCTTGAGAGTTTACGGTTGTAAACTCCAAAAGAAATGGTCTTTTGGCCGAAAACTCCTTAAAGGAGTGTATTAAGGCCCTAAACTACCCAAAGGATTAAACAACCAAGTAAGGCTTATTCTAGAAATCAAATAGCACTTCAAAACACCATTTACCACCAAGATTGGAGTTCACGGCCGTAAACTCAAGGGTTTACGACCATAAACTCCTTGTGTGGAGTTTATTGAATGTTAAACACATATATAAGGCCCTTTGGTACATTAAACCCCTTTAGCCTTGTCCCACAACAACTTAGATGCAACCATTAGGACCTATAACACTTATACAAAGTGTTTACATGTTCCTGAGTGTCCCAACTAAATTTATTAGTTATTATTTGGCTAATTAGTTATATATATATGTTCAAAATATGATACCTAGGCTCGTGCGTGTGAACAAGTCTCCGTTTGCCACCTAGCACAGTATCCGACACTTCAATCCAATCCACTCACCGCAAGTGAGTTCATACCCCTTTAATTAACCTTGGAAATACTTTTAAATGTTTTAAATACTTTTATGGGGGGGGGGGGGGAATACAAGTTAAATGCTTATAGTTATTACATCAATCACATGTGATTAATAACTAGAAAACCAATGATTTTATCACTGCTCAAACTGTTTATCAAACTGCTTTACTTCAAAATGTTTTACAAACTCTTTTCTTATTAAGTACTTTTAGTTAAACTTTGTTATACTTCTTATAAATTGCATGCCTATATATGTATAGATATATAAGCAATTCTTAAAGGGCTTAGGAAGGCCATCCGCCCTATTTCCTTTTTCTGGATTTGGATGTGGTCTAGTGGGATTTCGGGTAGCCATCCGAAGGTCGTTTCAATATTAATTATATATCAAATGTACATATATAGACATAAAAGTACTTCAATATTCATGCGTATTAGTTACATCATTAGTAAGTTACCATCGGGGTAACACATGATCATACTACTACAATTTCTAGATCAATGAGTCAGTTCATTCATGAGTCAATACTTATTACTATGAGAACATATACATTACATTACTATGAGTAAATATACAACTATACTAGAAAGAGAACATATACAAATATACTAGGAAGATAACATATACAACGATACTAGAACAAGTAACAATTACATTACATATGCATGAATACGTTAACAATTGTGATCCACTGTATCGGAGCATGCCTTAAATGTCATGGCCCGAGTTGTAGCCAGAATTCCCTTGGAGGGAGAGTGTGAGTTTGCGTATAGATCTATACTGGATTGACTATCCTACACCTTGCTGCTAGCTACAGTCGGACCTACAGGTCTGCGGGTGCCAAACGTCATTCCGTTATTACGACCATTCGTATGTCGTTGTTACCAGTCGATAGTATGGTGCAATTAATCACATGATACCTTAATATAAATCCGGTTTAAGGTAGTTAGTACAGCAGTAGTTCCTATAATACAACACTATAGTACTACAATAATTTACCCATTACATATATTTAGTGATTATTTCACTTAAACATTAATGTACAAACTATATTTTGTTAAATGATAGTTATACTTGGGAAATTACACACTTTTACAACAAACGAGCATACAAAACAATTAAGCATTGGTAGAAGGCTACTTTAATAGAAAATATAGGTTTTTCTGAGAAATTCAAACTTTTACAAACACATACAAACTTTTACATACATTTTACAAGCTTACATTTGAGACATGTTCAAACGTTTTGATAACAAATATTGACACTAAATACTTATGAACTCACCAGCTTAATGTTGATAAACTCTTTCAAAATAACTTGTATTCTCAGGTCATCAGTAGACAGGTACCGAGGCCAGCTTTTGAGAAGATGGAGCGCATCCAAGACTCATCTTATTATTTTGATTTACATTATTTTTGGTGTCTATAACTGTACAGAACATGCTTGTATTAAAATTATATATTTAATGCAATGGATGATGTTGTTTGCTTATTTACTTTTATTGTGTTGTGATACTTTACATGACGTCCTTCACCCCCAGATGGTTTCCGCCGTTCTTGGTTTTGGGGTGTGACAGACATGGATTGAAATCATTCTCTCAGGTTATGTGTTGTTTCCCGATTTCCGATTTACGACAACTGACTAATTGAACAAATCAAATTAGCCCTAGCCCGGCCGAGCATTTACATTTGTCATCACTAAATCATCAAGGGGCCCACAGATATCGCTTTTATCCCACTTTGGGTAAAAGGAACGGATAAACTTCGACTCAATGTTTGCTTGCACTCACTCACCAAAGCACACACAACAATAAGTTTTATAACACCAAGTTACTAGTGCGTTTACATATTATCAATGTGTAACCGATTCGCAAGATACAACTCACACATCTCGGTTTCAAGAATACAAGATATTGTCGTCTCACCAATCGCTCGTGATAAAATCCATGAAGCGATCCAAGTGAGCGTGGGTTTAATCCAATGCTCAAAATCATATTCATAAGCACTCATGAACGTTGCAGCAAACCTTTGCTATGTCTAATACACTTTAGACAATCTACAAACCAATTCATGACAGTCTTCATTCATACCTACTTCCAATATATGAACGACTGTGGACCATTCGAATAATTTGATTATTATGAAATAATTAATTATTCAGGAAGTCAAAACATGCAAAGTGAAACACAAGAATAATACTAATCCTATATGGTCTCAAACCTTTGAGTATAAATAAAACACCTTTTATCTATCACTATATCGATTACTCATTATCCATTGTTTAATGTTTCAACTTTATAACTCGAATCATAACCACAATTGTCCCATGCTCCAAGCATGCACACTTTGGTTTTCTATGGTCCATACTTTGTGAAATAGATCAATTAAAACTTTTCAAATGCAACTCATTTCACAATCCCCAATCCTTATAATTAGTGTAAGGATACCAAATTCTTGCCACCTTTTAGAATATGTCAAATTCTAATATTTTATGCAATGATCCTCTTGTGAAGTCACGACACAAAAATCACAAAGACTCGGCCAACGAAATCACAAGGTACTCTATCAAAAATTGTTACAGAACAATTCTATAGATGTGATGTCTCTCACTCAAAGTACATTCCTATGAACATCCTTCTGCATAAAATTTTCTAATCTAGACATAAATTCTTAATTTCCAACTCCTAATTATGGATACATTTCCATATTTACCATGTGACAACTCATTCTTAATAGAATCTTATCTATTCATAATAATGTCGATATGGTCCATTCAATACCATACTTCCAACTACTCACAAGCGACCAATCCTCAGCGAACGTTTGGATCGTCCTTTGACAGTTGTTTAATTATCTTAGTCAAAACCAATTCTTGTCCTTTTTCCCTCTTAATGCGCTAGACATTTGAAAAAATTTTATAATGGTCAAATATTATAGCACTTGCAATTCATGATCCTTCACCCGAAGCGTATGGGACACGATGCATAATGTCTTACATAAAGATACGATACTCTATCAATCTTCTGCCATAATATTTTATGTGTCACGTTCTTACAATTCGAACTATGAAGAGGGATACCGTAATCATAATCGAAATTTAAGAACACACTATGTATCCTTTGACTAAATTTATTAAAATCTGTAAATCTAAGCCTTAGATTTTTGAAACGAAGTACAATATTCTCTCCTTTAATTATAGCAAAACAACTTTTCAACTCTAACAACTTTGCAAAGTATAACTCTTGTTTTCTATAATTAATATTGCTAACTTGCAATACTCACCATAATAATCATGCTCCCACTTTCATGATGATTATTTCTTTACCAGCATAACACTTATGCTCCCACTAGCTTCGACATGTATTCATAAATCAACTGAACTTCTAGAAAACAATTTCATAAGTTCATATCTCTAATACTAGATGCTTCGATAAGACTCTATCTAAGCTTCTCAAACTCATACACTTTTCCTTGGACAGCTCATATGTATATGTCTAAAAGATTCTAGGACTCATATCAATAAGTCTAAGATGTTCAGACCCATTTGCCATTTCCCACAATTCGAACTATGAAGAGGTATGCCGTAATCGTAGTTGAATTGAGAAACTCAAATTACATAATGCTATCTTCAAAATCTCTCTTAGTGAAAGCGTTTCCTCACAATCATTCTTATGAATGAAAGAAACCTTATTACACTTAGATTTTGTGGTGTATTCGTTCCATCCATGTGAATTCGTCATAACCACAATCACAAGATAATGTCAGCGACGAATCCAAACTCTTATGGATAGAACTTGTTCTTTTTAATTTCCTGCCATCAAGGGTCCCACCATTACTTCCAAGTTATTGAGCAGCCCACCCCTTCATTTCAATGTACTCTCCATTTAACAAGGTGTCTTTCCCCTATACAATCCATTGAGAACTCGTAGAACTCACATGCATAATTAACTCAATTGGAATGGCACGGAAAAAAATTAATGTCAACACGATAGGTTGTAAACCTCAAGTCGTGTGCTAGTGATGATTGATAAGGTTTATTCTTGATTTGTTCTTGAAACCTTTCAAGACCATTAAGACTCCCACTGACTCCTTGACATATAAGATTCTCTTGTCAATAAACATTTCTCGACAAACAAATATTCAAGAGTTAGTGTAGCTTCTATCAAGACAAAACACTTCACAAAATTGGTCCTAGTTGGTCTTTGTCTTATCCAAGACATCACAACTTTCCACATTTGATGAATGTTATAAACCTTCTTAAGACTTGTCACTCAATGTCACAATCTTAACTCTAAGACTTTTTTTTGGAACGAAGTATGATTGACTTCTTGATTTAACTATTTCTTCAATTCTTGATTCTTCTTCTTAGACATACAATTGCACTAAGACTCACTTATAGGATTAATTGAGATATGGTTCTTCATCATTAAGACCTAACATAATAAAAGGTACTCTCCCTTCTTCTTAGAATACAGAAACTTTTATCTTTCTGCCTACTTGATTCTTCTTATTCGTTCTGCTATTGATTGGAACTTTTTCAATCAATTCAGAATTACACTTAATCTCATAAGTATAATCATATTTACTTAACCTTAGTAAATCATGACGAATATCTTTGTTACTCTTGTGGTGGATTTGATCAACACACAACTTTGTCTACTCGATCTCCTAGTCCCACACTTGACACTTTGTCAAAGAATTTGTCTAAATTACCAAATATGAAATTTCTCATTCATCATGCAATCAAGTTGTATGATTCCAAGTTTCTATCCAATTGAAACTTGGGCGATGAGAAACTTTCCATATTTGGTAAATTCTTGACCTTTCCACAAATAATACAATTAAGAATCAAATCCATTATTGCTAATAATAGAAACTTACAAACATCAATTTTTCATACACGCCATTGCAAGGATAAATAAATAATATAAAATCAAAATTTATTTTATTGCGGAAAAATTTGTCCTTACAATGCAATTTAATTGAAAAACTATGTTAATACATATTTCATAGCAATCTATTCTAACTCCAAGTAGTAGCTCAAAATTCTAATCTTCAAGCAATGCGATCGAAATCCATTTCTTCACGATTAGATTCAGCTCACTTCTTCCCTTAAGCTTCCTCTATTTTCTTCGATCCTATAAAACATCAAAATGTAATCTTATTATATCATGTATTAAGAATCTAGAATAGGAACTTAAAAGAGTTAGTTAATGGATTTTACCTGAAGTAGAGCCATGCATCTTGACTCTCCCATCTCTTAGATTTCTTAGGTAGTTAGGGCAACTTTGTCTCCAATGTCCATTCTTTTGGCAATAAAATCAAATGGACTCCTTTGGCACAACACATCGGACAATCATAGACTTAGTTCTTTCTAGACTTCCAATGTTGCCAGTGCCCATTGCAGTTTGGGAGTTTGACTCACCAGACAAATTTGCTTGACCAGCACGCCAAATCATTGATGATTCAACAGCTATAAGCAAATAGGTGAGATCAATGAGGGTCACGTCGTGATGCATCATATAGTACTCTCTAACGAACTCACTACATGATTCAGGAAGTGACTGAAGGACCCAGTCAACAGCCAGCTCCTCACAGACAACAGATGTAACAACGCAAATTTTCAAACCAATTTTTCATTTCAAAAATATATTTATTTCCATTCAAAACAAGGCATAAATAGTTTAAGTATTCTGTCAAATACAAATAATCAAAACCCCAAGATCATAAAAGCATTCTTCAGTGTGTATCGATCACGCCGGCGCCTTCCCACGGTCCTCGCTAGTACCTGAAACACATTGCACAGCAACTGTAAGCATAAATGCTTAGTGAGTTCCCCAATATACAACTTACGCACATACGCCTTTCCAGGCCCTGACCTTTCGGTCCATGTGTCTCAGGGGACTTCCGTCCCTGCTGGGTAAACCTTCCGGTCCTACCCACGCCGACCTTCCGGTCCATCACACAACATATCGCCTTCCGGCCCATAACATATTGCCTTCCGGCCCATAATATAATCGCCTTCCGGCCCATGACATACATAGCACACATATAACAAATAACTTACCACATATAGCATACATATCACATATCATATCCGACCTTCCGGTCACACAGTCAAACCCTTCCGGGTACAGTATAGTGAGAAGACTCACCTCGTAAAAGCTGAAAGCTAGCAAATCCTGAAATGACTCGTGCACAATCCGACGAGCTACAACCTCCCTATAACATCACATATCTCATTAACACTTATATCTTCTAAGTGCGACTATCCCTAAGAAGTCAGACTTAGGTCAACTCTGGTCAACGGTCAACGGTCAACTCGACCGGACTCGGCGAGTGCCATGGCGACTCGGCGAGTCTAGACGTCCTCCAACTCTCTAAGATTCCCTATCTACTCGTCGAGTATCCTCCTCGACCCGACGAGTTACTCCTGGAAGAATCGCGGGGCCACCCCGACTCCACTCGTCGAGTCTGAAGAACAGCTCGACGAGTTCCAGTCAATCTCCAAGCTACTCGCCGAGTCTGTTCATCGGACTCGGCGAGTCTACGCCATGCAGTCGATCAAACTGCTTCCTGAGATAAGTTTTGTCCCGAATACACAAACATGGGACCTTCTGGACCTCTAAAGGTCCTAATACAAGGTTATAATCGATTGGGTAACAAGGTAATAATCCATCTAATCACCAAATGGGTTCCATAAACCCTAGATCCATGCACACATCAAAAATAACAGAAATGATCCGAATGATACCTGAATAACGCACCCTCTGTGTCCCCAAACCTCAGATCTCGAATCTCTTGCAGTTCCTTTAGCCAAACTCTTCTCCTCCTTGCACCACAACTTCTTCAAGTCACCAATGGCCTTCAATCTTGCTCTAGATGCTCACAGCCGCTTAGGGTTCTTCTCAACCGACTAAAAGACGAACAATGACGGCATATAATGCGTTATATACGACCCAAACCTGAACGGTTAGGGTTTTCGCTAAACAGCGTCGACTCGCCGAGTCCATATCTGGACTCGTCGAGTCCAGTCGCGATCCCGCGACCAAGTCTGCGATCCTACTCGGCGAGTCTAGGCTCCAACTCGCCGAGTCCCCTCTTAAATCACCCCAAAAACATAATTTAAGAATACCTGAGATTCCGGGCTGTTACAACTCTCCCCCGCTAGGATTAGACTTCGCCCTCGAAGTCTCATTCTGAAAATAGTTCCGGATGCTGCTCCCGCATCTCACGTTCCGGCTCCCAAGTCATTTCCGATCCCTTACGATGTTGCCATTGTACCAACACCAGAGGTACCTCCTTGTTCCTCAGAACCTTGATCTTCCGATCCCTGATAGCTACTGGTCTCTCAGCATAATTCAGGCTCGTATCCACCTAAATATCCTCTAATGGAACCACCGCCGACTCATCGGCTATACACTTCCTCAATTGCGACACATGAAAGGTGTCGTGGATCTGTCCCAATTCCGCTGGCAACTCCAACCAATAGGCTACCTGGCCTATCCTTGCAATCACACGAAATGGCCCAATATACCGGGGACCCAACTTGCCCCTCTTCCTGAATCGAATCACTCCTTTCCAAGGAGAGACCTTCAGGAGAACGAAGTCGCCGACCTGAAATTCAAGCTCGGATCGGCGCCTGTCTGCATAGCTCTTCTGCTGGCTCTGGGCGGTCAATAACCTCTGTCTAACTTGCTGAATCTGCTCTGTCGTCTGAAGCACGATCTCCGTGCTGCCCATCACTCTCTGTCCCACCTCTCCCCAGCAAATGGGGGTCCGACACCTCCTACCATACAACAGCTCAAAAGGTGGCATACCAATGCTCGAATGATGGCTGTTGTTGTAGGAAAATTATGCTAAGGGTAAATATGCATCCCAGCTACCCCCGAAGTCTAACACACACGCTCGAAGCATGTCCTCCAGCGTCTGAATCGTCCGCTCGCTCTGACCGTCTGTCTGGGGATGGTATGCGGTACTAAAATGCAATTTGGTACCCAGCTCCTCATGAAACTTCTTCCAGAACCTGGAAGTGAAACGTACATCACGGTCTGAAACAATCGAGATCGGCACCCCATGCCGAGATACCACCTCTCTTACATATATCTCCGCCAACTTCTCCGCTGAAGAACTCTCACTGATGGCAAGGAAGTGTGCACTCTTCGTCAACCTATCCACAATCACCCAAATTGCATCAACTCCCCTGGCAGTCCTCGGCAATTTGGTGATGAAATCCATAGTGATTTGTTCCCACTTCCACTCGGGGATCTCCAATGGCTGTAACTTGCCATGCGGTCTCTGGTGCTCGGCCTTAACCCTACGACAGGTCAAGCACCTCTCAACGAACCATGCGACGTCCCTATTCATACAGGGCCACCAATACCCTTTCCTCAAGTCCAAATACATCTTCGTAGCACCGGGATGGATCGAGAATTTCGATCTATGAGCCTCTTCCATCAAAGTAATACGTGTACCGCCCACGAACGGTACCCAAATCCGGCCCTGAAACGTCATAAGCCCTCGACCATCCTGAACGAACTCTGAAATTAACCCCACAACCCGCTCTTTCTTCTGCATTTCTGGTCGCACCGCTTCGGCCTGTGCCCCACGAATAGCATCCAATACAGGAGTCATCATAGTCAGTCTCAAGCATACATCTCGCAATGGAGTGCTCTCCGCCTTGCGGCTCAACGCGTCGGCTACCACATTAGCCTTACCTGGGTGGTACAGGATCTCACAATCATAATCCTTTACCACATCCAGCCACCTCCTCTGACGCATATTTAGGTTGGGCTGATCCATCAAATACTTCAAGCTCTTATGGTCCGTATAGATCGTACATCGAACCCCATACAGGTAGTGACGCCAAATCTTGAGAGCAAACACTACTGCTCCCAACTCTAAATCATGCGTGGGGTATCTCGCCTCATGAGGCTTCAGCTGCCTCGACGCATAAGCTATCACATGACCCCTCTGCATCAACACTGCACCCAGTCCCGAAATCGATGCGTCGCAATATACCACAAAATCTTCCATCCCTTCTGGAAGAGCTAATACCGGGGCTTCGCACAACCTCTGGCGAAGTGTCTCAAAGGAGGTCTGCTGCTCGGGCCCCCATGAGAATGCAACACCCTTCCGGGTCAATCTGGTGAGTGGCACTGAGATCTTGGAGAAATCCTTGATGAATCTCCGATAATACCCTGCCAACCCAAGGAAGCTCCTGATCTCAGAAGGTGACTTCGGCACCTCCCAACTCATCACCGCCTCAACCTTGGCCGGATCGACCAATATCCCTTTCTGATTGACAACATGTCCTAGAAATTGGACCTCCCGCAGCCAGAAGTCACATTTGGAGAACTTTGCATAAAGCTTCTCCGACCTCAATACCTCGAGGACCTCCCTCAAATGCTCCTCATGCTGCTCTCTAGATTTAGAATACACCAGAATGTCGTCGATAAATACAATCACTAACCGATCCAACATCGGTCTGCATACCCTATTCATGAGATCCATGAACACAGTCGGGACATTGGTGAGCCTGAAAGGCATCACCACAAACTCATAATGCCCATATCGCGTCCTAAACGCTGTCTTCTGGACATCCCCATCCCGTACTCTCACCTGATGGTACCCTGACCTCAGATCGATCTTGGAAAACCAAGACGCTCCCTGCAACTGATCGAATAAATCATCGATCCTCGGTAACGGGTAACGGTTCTTGACCGTCAACTTGTTCAACTCCCGGTAATCAATACACATCCGGTGTGAACCATCCTTCTTCTTGACGAACAGAATAGGTGCTCCCCATGGCGAGCTGCTCGGCCGAATGAATCCCTTCCCCAACAACTCCTGGAGCTGCGAGGACAACTCTTGCATCTCTGGAGGTGCAAGACGATAAGGCACCTTAGCAATAGGCGCGGCCCCCGGAACCAGATCGATACCAAACTCTACTTGCCTCACAGGAGGTACTCCCGGCAGCTCCTCGGGGAAAACATCTGGAAACTCGCGCACCACAGGGACCTCCTCAACTGATTTCGGTCTCTCGGAAACCTCCCGCGTATCCATCACATACGCCACAAAACCCTTACAGCCCTGCTGTAGACACTGCCTCGCCCTAGCGGCCGAACAAAAAGCTGATCCCAAACGGGTACCCTCGCTGTACACCGAAAGAACTCCCCCACTATGGTCTCGTATAGTCACCAACTGACGCTCACAGTCGATGACAGCGCCGAATCGGCTCAACCAGTCCATGCCCACGATGACACAGACATCACCCATCGCAATAGGAATCAGGTCAATCGGGAACTCCACCCCGAAAATCTCTAGCACACATCCCCGAAGAACCTCCGTGGCACAAATCACTTTCTCGTCAGCTATAGAAACTCTCAAAGGTCGACTCAACGACTCACGACTAACGCTGATATGCTGACTAAAGACTAAGGACACAAAGGACCTACTCGCACCCGAGTCAAATAACACTAAGGCAGGCACAGAGTTCACAAGGAAAGTACCTACGCATATAATAACATAAGCATAACATCTCGACATTTAAAATAAATACATGAATTACAACATACCTGCCACGACATCGGGCGCAGCGCGGACCTCCTCCGCAGTCAGCTGAAAGGCTCTTCCCCGAGCCCTCGGGGCCTCGGCCTTCACCGGTCGAGTCGTAGTAGCTCCGGCAGCAGGTGCAGATCCCTGAAGAAGCTGAGGGCACTCAGCCTTCCTATGGCCTGTCTGGTTGCAATGAAAGCAAACCGTAAATCCCTTGGGACACTCCCTAGCAATGTGCCCCTCCTTGCCACACTTGTAGCAAGCACCAGATCGACACGCCCCCTCATGACCCTTGCCGCACTTTCCGCAAGTGCGGCCCTTCGAACCTCCTTTGCTCGCATCGGCGGACCTTATCCGCTTGGCTGCCGGCTGGAACTGAGCCGGTCGCCGGTCTACCCGCTGAGACTCGGCCTCCTCCCTGGCCTGGGTCTCCAACTCGATCTCGCGCTTCCTGGCGTTCGCCTGAAGCTCAGCAAAAGTATGGTAAGTGGAGTTTGACACAAACTCCCGGATATCTCTCCTCAACACTCCCAAGTACCGGCTCATCCGAGCCTGATCAGTGGACACCAGCTCGGGGCAGAACATCGCCCTCTCATGAAACTTTCGCGTGATCACCGCAACAGAATCAGTACCCTGCTTGAGGGTTAAGAACTCCTGAACCAATCGTTCCCTCTCCACCGGGGGAACGTACTCATCTCTGAACATGGCAGTAAACCCCTCCCATGTTACTGCTGTAGTCTCTGCCAAAGTGAAGTTCGCCGTCACGAACTTCCACCAGTCCTTCGCTCCCAGACGGAGCTGGTTCAATGCGAACCGTACCCTCAGGTGCTCCGGGCATGAACAAGTATAGAAGCACCCCTCTATATCCGCGATCCACCTCATCGCAGCAATCGGATCCTGCGTCCCATCGAACTCTGGTGGCTTCGTGTTGCTGAACTCTCGGAACAGCAACGAGTCACCCCCCTGTGGCCTAGCAGCGACCACAGCTGCGGTAGCTGCAGCGGTTGCAGCCTCAGTCAATGCGGCGTACCGCTCATCAAATGTCTCCATCAGGGTGGTCTTAATAGACCCAAACATCTCCGGGATCTCAGCCCGGATCGCCGCCGCTACTTCCTCGTGAATCATCTGACGAATCTCCTCGTCACTCACACCGCTCGTACTCGCTCCGTGGCATGGTCTAACCATGATGTCTCTGAAATACAACATAAAACCATCAGAGACTCCATCGAGTATAATCATACTCGATACGCAACCCTACTCAGTCCCCGACATCCAGGGATTCTTACTTGGGTCTCCCACTGACCCGGTGTCCTCGGTAGTACAGGCCCAATACTACCGACCACACCGCATCAGCGTTCATCCCAAGTCTTCCTCCCCAAACTCCGGATAGTGAGTACTCTACTTCTGATATGCACTATCTACCCGCATACTAGCAACACATCTCATATAGGCAAACTTCCCTAGACTAAGGCATCACAAATCAGGCCACTCTAGTCCTATCATGAATACCTAGTCTTCTAGCATGCATAACAATTCATATCATATAATATTGTAAGGTATTTTGGGGATCTTTACCGTTCGGGCGCTGACTGATCGTACACACTGCTTCTTTCTTGCTTACCACAAAACCATTTACAAAGTTTATGCCTTTATTTAAAAAGTTTTCCTCAAATCCTCGGTTTGAGTTCAGTTACTCCCGAAGGTGCACCCGAATCCCTCAAACCTAGGCTCTGATACCAATTGTAACAACACAAATTTTCAAACCAATTTTTCATTTCAAAAATATATTTATTTCCATTCAAAACAAGGCATAAATAGTTTAAGTATTCTGTCAAATACAAATAATCAAAACCCCAAGATCATAAAAGCATTCTTCAGTGTGTATCGATCACGCCGGCGCCATCCCACGGTCCTCGCTAGTACCTGAAACACATTGCACAGCAACTGTAAGCATAAATGCTTAGTGAGTTCCCCAATATACAACTTACGCACATACGCCTTTCCAGGCCCTGACCTTCCGGTCCATGTGTCTCAGGGGACTTCCGTCCCTGCTGGGTAAACCTTCCGGTCCTACCCACGCCGACCTTCCGGTCCATCACACAACAATAGCCTTCCGGCCCATAACATATTGCCTTCCGGCCCATAATATAATCGCCTTCCGGCCCATGACATACATAGCACACATATAACAAATAACTTACCACATATAGCATACATATCACATATCATATCCGACCTTCCGGTCACACAGTCAAACCCTTCCGGGTACAGTATAGTGAGAAGACTCACCTCGTAAAAGCTGAAAGCTAGCAAATCCTGAAATGACTCGTGCATAATCCGACGAGCTACAACCTCCCTATAACATCACATATCTCATTAACACTTATATCTTCTAAGTGTGACTATCCCTAAGAAGTCAGACTTAGGTCAACTCTGGTCAACGGTCAACGGTCAACTCGACCGGACTCGGCGAGTGCCATGGCGACTCGGCGAGTCTAGACGTCCTCCAACTCTCTAAGATTCCCTATCTACTCGTCGAGTATCCTCCTCGACCCGACGAGTTACTCCTGGAAGAATCGCGGGGCCACCCCGACTCCACTCGTCGAGTCTGAAGAACAGCTCGACGAGTTCCAGTCAATCTCCAAGCTACTCGCCGAGTCTGTTCATCGGACTCGGCGAGTCTACGCCATGCAGTCGATCAAACTGCTTCCTGAGATAAGTTTTGTCCCGAATACACAAACATGGGACCTTCTGGACCTCTAAAGGTCCTAATACAAGGTTATAATCGATTGGGTAACAAGGTAATAATCCATCTAATCACCAAATGGGTTCCATAAACCCTAGATCCATGCACACATCAAAAATAACAGAAATGATCCGAATGATACCTGAATAACGCACCCTCTGTGTCCCCAAACCTCAGATCTCGAATCTCTTGCAGTTCCTTTAGCCAAACTCTTCTCCTCCTTGCACCACAACTTCTTCAAGTCACCAATGGCCTTCAATCTTGCTCTAGATGCTCACAGCCGCTTAGGGTTCTTCTCAACCGACTAAAAGACGAACAATGACGGCATATAATGCGTTATATACGACCCAAACCTGAACGGTTAGGGTTTTCGCTAAACAGCGTCGACTCGCCGAGTCCATATCTGGACTCGTCGAGTCCAGTCGCGATCCCGCGACCAAGTCTGCGATCCTACTCGGCGAGTCTAGGCTCCAACTCGCCGAATCCCCTCTTAAATCACCCCAAAAACATAATTTAAGAATACCTGAGATTCCGGGCTGTTACAACAGATCCCAACATTCTTAACTTATCAATGTGTGACTTCATCTCTAAGACGTGTGCACACACTGATTTTCCTTCTTCATGTTTACTTGCCAAAAGGACTTGAGTGAGTTTGAACTTTTCAATCTTTTGAACTTGTGGGTTAGGGAGAATAATAGGAGGAGGTGGAGGAAGTGAAGCATGATCTCTTGTTCCCCGATCGAATCGTGGAATATCATCTTCATGTGAAAAGCTTGTTTCACGGGATTTGGGAAGACCATAGTTGTCATACTTTGACATCTACAAAACGGGAGAAAAATTCAAGTTAGTTGATTAATTGAATCCTTAATAAATCACCCAAATGAGATATTAAGGCTAGGGCCCAACACAATACTCTACAATTTGGGAGAGGGATGCCGTAACCCAAATTGCAGAACATTTGAAGGTAAGTGAATGACGATTCACTAATTTCCACCATGAAAAACGAAAAAGAAATTTAGTTTTAAATCTATTGAAAATTCCTAGATCTTTTGAGATTCATTGAACTTTTCAATGGCATGTTTAAATCTCGATATGCCCCTCGATTTGTGACTGGGACGTCGAGGATCACAAAACAGGGTGTGAATAACCATGCAAACTTACATGGTGCCCCCAATGTTATAGTCACCTATTCGATGTGCCGGTTAACCACACACGCTCCACCGAACTATGACAAACAATGAGTCACCCTTTGCTACCTTTGCTTAGAACCATTTAGTGTGCCGGTTAACCACACGCGCTCCACTAACGTCTTCGCAAGGGTACAAAGTGTAATTTCTTGGGATTGCATCAATTCACTTTTGCCTAAAGTAACTAAGATTGGGAATTTTGTAAAAACATTTAGTTACTTTATACTTCATTATACTTTTAATGGAAAGGGTTTGCCCTATCCTACCCGTTCGGCTAACGACCCTCCACCAATCAAGGAAGCGGTGGGTAAGAGTGGACACCCATTAAACGGCCATTTTATAGGCCATAACCTTATACCCCCTTTATAGATCGGCTTCGTGAATGAGGCCTACTAACGGTAAGACTAGCATGTTAGTTATACATATATAATATTAGACTTTCAATGTTATATATATAGTATACGGGTGTATTTTACACTTTTAAAATACTAGGTGGTTTAATTTTATAAATTACACTTTTAATTAAATATAAACCATATCATTATGGATTTATTAACTCTCTTTTAATTATACACTTAATTAATTTAATAAAACCATAAGGGTGTAATTTGAACTTTTCAAAATTAGGGTTTTAGAATTTAGACTTTTTCAAAATTAAACCTATTAATCAAACAATTTAAATTCAAAAACTTGAGGGCAAGTTTTGAAACTTTTCAAAACAATTAGGTTTTAATCTCACTTTAAAATTTTCGAAATTTAATACTATTTAAATTAAAATTTTAAATATTAAAACTCTTGATTTAATAATTATCTTGAATTAAACTATTAATTTAAATTATTAAATCATAAGGGATTATCTAAATCATGAAGGATAATTACCAATTAAACAATTAATTTATCCTAATCCTTTTAATCCCTCTAAAATTTGAAAATCATGGGATAGGATAATTCAAAATCTTTAATTACCATATATAACCATTAAAGGATAATTACAAGATATAGGATAATCCAAATCCCTAAAATTTAGGATCTTATCTTGGGGAGGAGGCTAATTTCGAAAATCATAGGGTTTTGCAAACCCTAGATTTCGTAATCTTGAGGCTTAAGGAAAGGGTTTGAAAACCCTTTCAAATTTTCACAAATTAGGGTATAGAAACCCTAATCTCGAAATTTCTTGCCTCCTAGGCTTTATTGGCTATAAACCCTAATATGTCACGTTCATACAATTATATAATACTAATTGAAAACAAGTTAACCAAAGTCTCTGATACCACTAATGGGTTTTGTACAAACAATCCTATGTGTGCATGCAACCCTAGAATTGGATCTATGTTTTCACTATTAGGTACACAACATTATGAACACTTGAAGAACCCTAAAAGGCTTCTAGGAATTTCGAAATCCACAAGGAAATATGAAATACATAACTCTTGTTGTTATATTGTAGTAACAACTTAAATCTTGAATCTTCATGTCTTTGAAAGCAAGTACCACAAGTGTAGTACCTCTAATGGCTCACAAACACCAAGAGCAAATGGAGAGGTAATAGAGAGAGGGAAGAGGTGTGAAATTCGTCCCTAGGAACCCTAGACAAGGCATGGACGAATTTCATTAGGTGAGGGGTGTTTATATAGGTGTAGGGATTAGGTTTTCAGTCCTTATCCTTATCTTGTTGCTTGTCCACCAAGCAATCCATAAGATAAGCCTTGAATCCTTATTATGGACGAATTCCAAGGCCTTATCACCTTAAATTCATCCAACCTATCCATGGGACAACCAATGCCCTAATTTGCAACTATCACATAATTACAATTCAGCCCCTCTAGTTTAATTAATTACACTTGATCACAAAATTAATTCTTAATTAATTATTGACCAACATTAATTAAAAAAAAATGATTTATCCTTTAATATATTATTCTTATAACATATTAATAAATCATAATAACCTCTTTCTCTATTATTTCTCCAGTCAAGTTGCTTTGGTGAAGGCAACCCAAAAGGACCATGCACAATCGGGTCAAGTACTTGACAAATATGGTTACGGGCTTATACACTAATCCAACAATATGTAGATTGGTGATTGAGCAGACAGATTGCGTTGGTCTTCAGATCTCACATATTGTTTTACAGTTGTGTCGGGTCATGACTTTCTTGATAGAGGTACACTTCCTAGCGGGGGAGTGTGAGATTAAATGGAATTCATGGATCTGCATCAATTTGAACATCCTTCTTTGGCGTGTCATGTTGCTCAATATTCCTATGCACGAAAGACTTTCTGCTAGAGGGAGTCTTGTCCCCTCGATTGTGTCTAGTGTGTTCGATTGTGGTAGACACTATTGATCATTTCTTCGTGTGGTGCTCCAGTTTGGTTGGTGTTTGGCATCAGATTGCCATATGGTGGGGAGTTCCGCTTCCTATGTCTACTGTGTTGCATTCGTTCGTTTCTTGGACTGATTCGACTTGCTTGATTATAGGTCAGAGTAAGGTGTTTGATGCAATTGTGGTTATAGCTATCTGGGTCATTTGGAATTTTAGGGATTCTATTCTATTCGGTACTATAACTCCCGGTTCCTATGTAAATTTCTCAAGTTTTAAATAAATGTTTATGTTAGGCCATTACGCTAAGCGTAATGGATAGTTGCGTTAAGTGTAACTCGTTTAATTTGATTGTGGATTTCATCTTGTATGTTGGGCGTACGTATGAGTACGCCTAGCGTACTCATGCAGAGTGTGAAACCTTAAATTTTTGGGTTTGGACCCTATTTAAGCACCTTATTACCTCAAGGCCTCTCTTGTCACCAACCTCCATTATCCCAGAGCAATCCTCTCGAAACCCTAGTCCCATTTGAGAGATAGTTGATCCTTTTGAATGATCTAGTGTGTTTTTGGTGCATATTGAAGAAGAAAGAGCTCATTGGAGAAGTATTGGTTGGTTTGAAGCATGTAGATCCATACCTTGTTTATATTGATCATCCTTTTGGAGGTATAAAGTCTCAACATTGATGATTCATTTCTTAGATCTAGTTAGCTTAGGGTTTTTGGCATATTTTGGTCCCATGGGTTGATTCATGTGAGTAAAAGCTACTTCAAAAGCATATGTTATCATTCCTTGATGTTTATGAGGCCCTTAATGTCTAAAAATTGTAGCTTAATGACCTTGGTTCATCCATGCATGAGTTGATGTTCATAAAATGAAAATAGAATGTTAGAAATTGGTTTTGGGCTTCTTTGAGCCATGCAAAGCCATCAAGTTGACGACTTTATCAGTTGAGGCACTCCCAAGAGCAATATATATGATTTGGACGTTTAGACTTTAGGTATCGCCTAATATGGAATTTGGGCTTCAGGGGAATATGTTGGGCTTAACCTCTGGGTACGCTCAGTGTAGCGTGTTCAGCCCCAACTTCCTTTGTAACGCCCGTGTTTCTGGCTAAGCATTAGTCTGATGATGTAATAGTTAGGGTCAACAATTGTAACCTGTTTTGAAGCAATGAAGAATAATTATTTGATTATTATGTGATTTATGTGCAGTATACGTGCTTATAACGATGTATTAAAATAATAATAAAAATATGCGTCAAAAATAAAATAATAGATATACCCAATATATATGAAGAATGTTGAAGTAGTTGTAACAAAGATTTCAGGGATATAAGGAAAGCTGAAGTCTGACTTATAACAAAGACGTTATGACTCGTCGAAGTTTTGCAACAAATTCGGCACGACGCTGTGTGTCGTAAAAAGTGAGTTTGCGATAAAATACTTTTTAGCCTTAACAATCTAAACGAAAGTCGTGGTATACATTAAACCGAGAGCGTGCATATAGAGAACATCCAAATCTGACTTCGTTAGAGGTAGTTATGATTTTTATAAGATTTGACATAGCAGTATGTAGCCAAGAAATCGAATTTTAGATCGGTCGATTTTTAGCCGACACAATCTAAATGAGAATCAAAGATCTCGTTAATAGAAGTTCAACGATATAAAGAAAGACGAAAACGAACGTCGGATGACAAAGTTATGATTTTTAATGGACTTTATCTGTCTAACCAATTAAAATATAACTTCAAAAATAAAGTCAAAATTAGTCGACGGAATCTAATCGAAAGTTGTAGATCACGTCGCTACCTATGCGTTGATATAAAGAATGTCAAAAACGGAGCTCGTATGCGAAATTTACGGAATTTATAAGTTAAATAAATTATGGGTTAGATGCGAGTCTGATACGTGGCAAGATTTGGACCCTTCCTTTCTCTCCACGGCTTCGCACCGGATTGCGACACTTGTCCCGCGTACTCCCAACGTACTCGGAAGTTATGCGCCACATACTCCCATTTCTCAGCCTATAAATAGAGGCACAAATCTTCCATTTTTCTGACACCTTTCCATTATTTCTCTCTCGAATACCCCTTCCCTATCTCTTACCAAGTGTTATATGCGAAGCCTGGAGCGCCAAAAGGCTCTGAGAAGAAGAGCTTTTGGTTCAGAAGTTCTGCCCCTGCAAAGCCCGACTCCTAGCTAAAATCCATTGTAAATGAGTTATGCTTATCCTACTTTAAGTATAACTTATGTTTAAGTTCATTATCATTATTATGAACCTATAAACAATATATGTGCTAAGTATTATAAATTATACAAAGTGTTATTATAATACTATTTAACTGCTCGCGGTACAGGGAATCTGGTTTGAAGGCCTGTATAGGGTTGTTGGATTTCAGAATAACTTAAATGCCAAAAGGGTCATGCCCTCCGGTGTTTCATGTCCGGCCCCTGTCTGTACATAGTAGTTGAAAAGTATTATAATACAAGAAAAACAGTATCACTCGTAGACCTTGAGTTAATGATAAATCTAAACTAATAATTACCCGCAATAAATATTATACTAAAATCAAGTGATAATGATACTAGGTTTCGTCGAAGGAAAATAAAATTATTAGAAGCGAAACGCTGCCCGAGTTTGGAGTCATCAGTTTAACAAGTGAGCGCATAGTTGCTTTCATCTTACACATAGATGTGAAGTATTTAATATGAATTACATGTTATGTGCGAATATTATTTTTGTTCTTGATATTTATGTTGGATGAACAAAATATACATGTTTTATTCGATCTAAACTGTATATGTATTTTATACCTATAATTATGATGGGTAAAGATGGGTAGATGATATAGATGATGAAATAAATGATGAGGGGCCTCGATGTTTAAGCTAATTTAGTCATCTAGCAGAGTATATATGACGACCACAGACTATTCTAGACAGTCTAGTGGAACGCTGGCAGGCTCGCAACCTGTAGGTGTTTGTGAACAATGTGTTCACCAGTGTACTCCATCCCCTCATGGTTTGAAACGACCCAAAAATACGACCCAAAAATTTCATTTTTCAATATAACCAAAAACCATAATCTGAGTGTCATATCATAAAACCATACGTGGTGTATCCCAAACATAATAAAACACTGTGCGGAAAACTGTATCATATCTATGTCATATCAAAATCAAAAACTAAATCAACTCCCAGGATAAAAGCTGAAGTTGTGGTGTGCGCGATGCCATCATCCCGAGCTCTTCCCTCTGCTTGCGGAAGTACCTGAAACCAAAACTGAAACTGTAAGCACGAAGCTTAGTGAGCTCCCCCAAACTACCACATACCATACAATAACATATCAAGCACATACTGGGGCCTTGCCCCCTCCATCGAACCGAAGTCCGAAGCTGACTGACTGGGACCTTGTCCCCTACATCGGACCGAAGTCCGAAGCTAACTGGGACCTTGTCCCCTACATCGAACCGAAGTCCGAAGCTGACATCGGACTGAAGTCCGAAGCTGACTAGGACCTTGTCCCCTACATCGAACCGAAGTCCGAAGCTGACATCGGACCGAAGTCTGAAGCTGACTGGGACCTTGTCCCCTACATCGGACCGAAGTCCGAAGCTGACTGAACATATCATAAACATATCACTAGCATGAACACACATAAATCCTGTCTGAGCCACGAAGGCATCAAACATGCTAACTACTGCATCGGATCAAAATCCGGATACTACTGCTAGCTAAACGGGCCGACATTGTGGCCTTAGACTCGTTCCTACTGGAAGGAAACTCACCTCGTGAACTGGCTGCTGAGTGAATGGCTCTGAGGGCTAATTGCTGCTGCTCCGGTATCTCCCCGGCTACAAGTCCATAAACACACTCAATCAAATACTAAACACTGCACTAGGTAAAATGACTCTTTTACCCTTGGTCAAAGTCAACTCTCGGTCAAGGTCAACTCTCGGTCAAAGTCAACTCTCAGTTGACCTGACTCGCCGAGTTGGGCCGCCAACTCGCCGAGTCCCTATTCTCACTCCTCGACCCTACTCGCTGCTACTCGTCGAGTATGGCATCGACTCGACGAGTACCCTCTCGATCCAAGAACTCAGAAAATCTTCATCCGACTCGCCGAGTCATATGAACAACTCGACGAGCTGTTCTTGAGCTTAAGAAGATTGCCTTGGACTCGCCGAGTTGTATGAACAACTCGCCGAGTCCCTCCATTACTGAGTCTACCCTCGAACTCGCTGAGTCCACTCCACTACTTACTGGTCCCACTCAACACCGCTCAAAAGGAAGAAATCGGGGACTCGCGACTCGACTCGCCGAGTCGTTCTTCCGACTCGCCGAGTCACAGCCATGCAACTATTCTACACTCGATTCTGCTCGAATCCATTACATACAAATGATAGATCTGAGTCCAATAAGCTGATTTACCACGTAAAGTTTCCAACTTTATGTGTACAAACACATGAAAAAGGGAATAAAGGCTAAAAAGGCACTTAAAAGGGTAGATCTAGGGTTATGATGCAAAATAGCTCCATAAAGGCAATAGATCTGGGCTCTACAGCTCCTAAATGAACAGATCTAAGGATATCTCGGCATAATAGGGCTTCCATATCAACATAAGGCTTGAGAAAAGCATCAACTAGATCTAGAGGGGGTTTTAAAGCATAAAAGGGAAGGAAATCCGAAGAATACCTCAAAGAACTCTTGTTTTCCCTTGAATCTCTGCTCTAAAATTCTTCTCCTTGCTCCTTTCTTCTTCTCCTTCTTCAAGCCTTCACAATGCACACAAGATCACTTAAAACACTCAAGATCGAATTAGGGTTTTCTCACAGCTTCTGAGGGTGAAGGAGGCGAGATTGGGGGCTATAAGGTGGCTTAAATAGTGGGCAACCCGGGGATTTAGGGTTTCTCCCAGACAGACAGACTCGCCGAGTCCAGAATATGGACTCGCCGAGTCGCCAGCTAACACGTGCTCGAAATCCCGTCCCTACTCGGCGAGTCAGGCTATGAACTCGCCGAGTCCCTCTTGCAAAACTTCAAAATAAATACCAAGGAATCATCATACCGGAGACGGGTCGTTACAATTCTCCCCCACTTATCTCAGACTTCGTCCTCGAAGTCTGCTACGGCTGAATCTGAAAATATCTCTGGGTAGTGCTCTCTCATCTCCTCCTCAGCCTCCCACGTCCACCCAGACCCCTTCCGGTGCTGCCACTGCACCTTTACTAACTGAATTTCCTTGTTCCTCAAGGTCTTGGTCTTCCGGTCCAGAATCGCGACCGGCCTCTCAATATAATCCAGGCTGCTATCAACCTGAATATCCTCTAGGGGAACGACTGCTGACTCATCCACCAAACACTTCCTCAACTGAGACACATGGAAAGTGTTGTGGATCTGACCAAGCTCCTCAGGAAGATCTAACCGATAAGCAACCCGACCCACCCGGGCCAAAACCCTGAAAGGACCAATAAATCTGGGGCCCAACTTGCCCCTCTTCCGGAACCTGATGACACCCTTCCAAGGTGAGACCTTCAGAAGGACCATATCTCCCACCTGGAACTCCAAGTCCGAACGCCTCCTATCGGCGTAGCTCTTCTGCCGACTCTGCGCAGTCTGCAGTCTACTACGGACCTGCTGGATCAACTCGGTCGTCTTGAGCACCACTTCTGTGCTCCCGATGACTCGCTAACCGACCTCGCCCCAACAAATCGGGGTCCTACACTTCCTCCCATTCAGTATCTCAAAGGGAGGTCGATCAATGCTCGCATGATAACTGTTGTTATACGAAAATTCCGCTAACGGAAGATACGCATCCCAACTGCCACCGAAATCTAGAACACATGCCCTAAGTATGTCCTCGAGAGTCTGAATCGTCCTCTCGCTCTGCCCGTCCGTCTGAGGGTGGAAAGCGGTGCTGAAATGGAGACGAGTACCCATCTCGTCGTGGAACCGCTTCCAGAATCTAGATGTAAAACGGACATCTCGGTCTGACACCACCGATACTGGCACTCCATGACGTGCCACAATCTCTCGCACATAGATATCGGCTAACTTCTCCGCCGATATGCTCTCCTGGATTGGGATAAAATGGGCACTCTTCGTCAACCGATCCACTACTACCCATATCGAATCCACTCCTCGTGCGGTCCTGGGAAGCTTGGTGACAAAATCCATGGTGATGTCCTCCCATTTCCACACGGGAATGTCTAACGGCTGCATCTTGTCGTGAGGTCTCTGGTGCTCCGCCTTGACCTTCCTGCAGGTCAGGCATCTCTCAACATACCAGGCGACGTCCCGCTTCATGCAGGGCCACCAATAATCAGGTCGAAGATCTCGATACATCTTCGTCGCCCCTGGGTGGATAGAAAATCGAGACTTATGAGCCTCGTCCATCAACACTTGCCGTACTCCACCCCAGTACGGTACCGACACCCTCCCGTGAAGCGTCAGCAATCCCCGACTGTCATAATCAAACGAGGCTACTCGGCCCACTATCCTCTCACACTTCTGCCTCTCCTCCTTGAGGCCCTCCACCTGAGCCTCCTTGATCCGCTCCAACAACGGAGTGATCACTGTCATCCTCAAACACAGATCTCTGATAGGGGCCGCCGACACTTTGCGGCTTAGGGCGTCGGCCACCACGTTGGCCTTCCCTGGATGGTAAAGGATCTCACAATCATAATCATTTAGCACATCCAACCACCTCCTCTGCCTCATGTTCAGACTCGGCTGATCTATAAGGTACCTCAAACTCTTGTGATCCGTGTAAATGGTACAACGGACCCCATAGAGGTAGTGCCTCCAAATCTTGAGGGCAAACACAACCGCCCCCAGCTCTAAATCATGGGTAGGATAATTAGCCTCGTGAGGCTTCAACTGTCTCGAGGCATAAGCTATCACATGGCCTCGCTGCATCAATACTGCTCCCATACCTGTGATCGAGGCATCACAGTAGACTACAAAGTCTTCTACTCCCTCTGGCAAGGTAAGGATCGGAGCCTCGCACAATCTCTGTCTGAGGGTCTCGAACGTTGTCTGCTGCTCAGGCCCCCAACGAAATACCACCGACTTCTTGGTCAGTCGGGTGAGCGGCACTACTATCTTGGAGAAGTCCTGAATAAATCTCTGATAATACCCTGCCAACCCTAGGAAGCTCCGAATCTCAGATGGAGACTTCGGGACCTCCCACTGCATCACGGCCTCTATCTTGGCCGGATCTACCAAAATACCCTTCTGGTTGACGAGATGACCAAGGAACTGCACCTCACGCAACCAGAAATCACACTTGGAGAACTTTGCGAAAAGTCTCTCCCTCCTCAAAGCCTCCAGCACCTCCCGCATGTGCTCCTCATGCTGCTCCTGCGTCTTGGAATATACCAAGATATCGTCTATGAATACTATTACTGACCGATTCAGCATCAGCCTGCACACGCGATTCATGAGGTCCATGAACGCGGTTGGAGCATTGGTGAGCCCAAATGGCATCACCACAAACTCATAATGACCATACCTGGTCCTGAAAGCAATATTCTGAACATCCTCATCTCTAACCCGCATCTGATGATAACCGGAGCGTAGATCGATCTTGGAGAACCAAGACGCTCCCTGAAGCTGATCAAACAAATCATCTATCCTCGGAAGTGGGTAACGGTTCTTCACCTTTACCTTATTCAACTCCCGATAATCTATACACATACGATGCGACCCATCCTTCTTCCTCACAAACAGGATCGGCGCTCCCCAAGGCGAACTGCTCAGCTGAATGAAACCCTTGTCTAACAGCTCCTGCAGCTGTGTAGACAACTCCTGCATCTCAGGGGGAGCTAGTCGATACGGTGCCTTGGCTATCGGAGCCGCACCAGGAATTAGGTCGATCCTGAACTCAACCTGTCTCTCAGGAGGTATCCCCGGCAAATCCTCGGGAAACACATCCGGGTAGTCTCGCACAATAGGAACATCATCAACTGTCGTCTTGCCCTTCTCCCAGGCATCCAAGACGTAAGCTACAAAACCGGCGCAACCCTGCTGAACATAGCGCCTCGCCCTTGCGGCGGAACAAAAGGTCGGTCCATGCTGTGGCCTCTCGCCCTGAATCACTAACTCTCCCCCACTGGGAGTGCAAACCCTCACTAGCTGAAGCTCACAATCAATCACCGCCCCATTGGGGCTTAGCCAATCCATGCCCACAATAACCTTATTCCCTCGCAGGGGAATAGGTACCAGGTCCACTGAAAACTGCTCATCAAACAACTGAAGAGAACACCCTCTATGCACTCTACCGACCCTCACGGTCCTATCATCTGCTATCTCAACCTCTAATGGACAATCCAGCTCCCCTGGAGCTCTACTAAATCTCTTGCTAAGTGCAAGCGATACGAATGATCGGGTAGCCCCCGAATCGAATAATACCATAGCATAAATGTCGTTCACAGAGAACGACCCTAAATAAAACATACAATCATAAGCAATATTCAAACGATAATAATAATAAAGAGATGGAGGAAAGATACATACCCGTCACCACATCAGGAGTCGCTCGCGCCTCCTCTGCTGTCATCTGAAACGCCCTACTCTTCGCCACTGGCGCATCAGCTCGGCCCTGCCGGCCATCTGTAATCCTCAAAGTAGCAGGGGCAGATGCAACCACCTTCCCTTCTGCGGCTAAGCTCGGACACTGGGACTTTTTATGTCCCCTCTGATTGCACTGAAAGCAAATCAGATCTGACGCTGCAACGGCAGTAGCAGGGGTCGTACAATCCCTACTCAAATGCCCAATCTGACCGCACTTGTAGCAGCCGAAACTCCCTGCCTTGCACGCTCCATCGTGCATCTTCCCACACCTACCACATCGACCGTGGCTTGGCTGTCCCCTGGACCTGTGATCTGAAACCCTGGGCTTTTTGCCCGAACCGCCTGTACCCGAAACCGCCTCCGGCTTCCTCTTCTTCTCCATCTCGAGATCAATCTCCCTCTCCCGAGCCCTAGCAATCATATCTTCTAGCGTTTTACAGCTGGACCGGCTAACAAACTGGCGGATATCGCTCCGCAACATCTCATGATAACGGGCCTTCTTCATTTCCTCATCAGCCACGTACTGAGGAATGAGAAGAGCCCTCTCCCTGAACTTGGCGGTGATCTCCGCCACTGTCTCTGTAGTCTGGGTGAGGTCCTGAAACTCCCTAGCCAACTGCTGCACCTCAATAACCGATGCAAACTCCGCCCTGAACCTGGTAGAGAAATCGGCCCAGGTCATGGCGTCCAATGCTGCATCATCTCCAATGGCATGTCCGACCTCCTCCCACCAATCCCGTGCCCTGTCCTTCAGAAGACAGGACACCAATCTGACCTTGTCCCCCTCGGGACACCTGCTAGTGCGGAAAACGTTGGCCACATCCGCCAACCATCTAGTACTCGCTATGGGGTCCCGCGCCCCATGATAGTCCGGAGCTCCACATGCCCTGAACTCCCTGAAAGTAAGGGTGCGCGACCCCATCATGGCCGCCACCTCGGCACGGAAGGTGCCCAATCTCTCATCCATCAGCTCTAGAATTCCCTCCTTGATCGAACCGAAGATCACAGGAGTCTGCTCTATAATGATGCGCGTAATCTCCGAAGAAAGAAACTCTCGGGTCTGCTCATCCATGCGCTCGTCCCCCGAGCCTGAACCTGATCCCTCCCCGGCACCTCCACTGCCGGCTGCTGGTCTGGAACGCAAAACCACCATTCTGAAACACATCACAACTACATCAGAAAACGGAAATATCTCAAGGGATCATTGATACTACAACTAGCTTCCTGGTATTGTCTCAGCCTTTCTTGATTCGAGTACGGATCCTCTGCTTTCAGTAGTACGGGCCCATACTACCTTCCACATCTATCCGTACTTTCTTCAAGAACTGCCTTGACTCCACCAAGTCACTTCTACTACTACTGATCTCCGTTACTCTCATCCTAGGCTTGCCCTAGGGAAACCTCAGACTCAAATCAACTAGTCCTCAGCTGCTGAAGGTCTCCTTATAATGCTAATTAGCCACCACCTGAACACCATCACATGTGACGAGGATCAGATAATCCTTCAAGTAAAAGACCCGTCCCTATAACGGTTGGACTCAAACAAGAGCTGCGCAACAGGTCCAGTTCCAGCACTCTGGGATTATTCAACCCTGATCACATGTGGTGTGACGTGTTCACCTAATGGCTAACTCCCATCACTCAGAACCCCACAAAGCACGAAGCAAGCAGCATTCGGATAAAGGAAACATACTCAGGCAAAACTATTCTCATAACGAGAAACTGTACTAGCATACAATGCTAAGCTCATACTATCAGGCATAACCTAAACAGGCTATCCTACTGCTGTCTACTCAATACTAGCATGCAATACTCATAAAGCTGTAACACATAAAGCAGGCACATAAGGCATCCTCCTAGATCCTTAGTCCTATATTAGCATGTCGTTCTACTGGAACTGAAACTGAACAAATAACTTGTATGGGTAATTTGGGAGTACTTACTTGAGCTCGGCTGATCGCATGCACCACACCCTTATCTCGTTTAAAAAATTCTTTCTTTCTAAGTGCTTTCAAAATTCTTTAGAAAACATTTTCCTTTTTAAAAATCTTTTTATTTTCCCCTTAGTTTGAGTTCAGATACACCCGGAAGTGTATCCGAATCCCTCAAACCAAGGCTCTGATACCAACTTGAAACGACCCAAAAATACGACCCAAAAATTTCATTTTTCAATATAACCAAAAACCATAATCTGAGTGTCATATCATAAAACCATACGTGGTGTATCCCAAACATAATAAAACACTGTGCGGAAAACTGTATCATATCTATGTCATATCAAAATCAAAAACTAAATCAACTCCCAGGATAAAAGCTGAAGCTATGGTGTGCGCGATGCCATCATCCCGAGCTCTTCCCTCTGCTTGCGGAAGTACCTGAAACCAAAACTGAAACTGTAAGCACGAAGCTTAGTGAGCTCCCCCAAACTACCACATACCATACAATAACATATGAAGCACATACTGGGGCCTTGCCCCCTCCATCGAACCGAAGTCCGAAGCTGACTGACTGGGACCTTGTCCCCTACATCGGACCGAAGTCCGAAGCTAACTGACTGGGGCCTTGCCCCCTCCATCGAACCGAAGTCCGAAGCTCACATCGGACCGAAGTCCGAAGCTGACTGGGACCTTGTCCCCTACATCGAACCGAAGTCCGAAGCTGACATCGGACCGAAGTCCGAAGCTGACTGGGACCTTGTCCCCTACATCGAACCGAAGTCCGAAGCTGACATCTGACCGAAGTCCGAAGCTGACTGGGACCTTGTCCCCTACATCGAACCGAAGTTCGAAGCTGACTGAACATAGCATAAACATATCACTAGCATGAACACACATAAATCCTGTCTGAGCCACGAAGGCATCAAACATGCTAACTACTGCATCGGATCAAAATCCGGATACTACTGCTAGCTAAACGGGCCGGCATTGTGGCCTTAGACCCGTTCCTACTGGAAGGAAACTCACCTCGTGAACTGGCTGCTGAGTGAATGGCTCTGAGGGCTAACTGCTGCTGCTCCGGTATCTCCCCGGCTACAAGTCCATAAACACACTCAATCAAATACTAAACACTACACTGGGTAAAATGACTCTTTTACCCTTGGTCAAAGTCAACTCTCGGTCAAGGTCAACTCTCGGTCAAAGTCAACTCTCAGTCAAAGTCAACTCTCAGTCAAGGTCAACTCTCGGTCAAAGTCAACTCTCAGTTGACCTGACTCGCCGAGTTGGGCCGCCAACTCGCCGAGTCCCTATTCTCACTCCTCGACCCTACTCGCTGCTACTCGTCGAGTATGGCATCGACTCGACGAGTACCCTCTCGATCCAAGAACTCAGAAAATCTTCATCCGACTCGCCGAGTCATATGAACAACTCGACGAGCTGTTCTTGAGCTTAAGAAGATTGCCTTGGACTCGCCGAGTTGTATGAACAACTCGCCGAGTCCCTCCATTACTGAGTCTACCCTCGAACTCGCTGAGTCCACTCCACTACTCACTGGTCCCACTCGACACCGCTCAAAAGGAAGAAATCGGGGACTCGCGACTCGACTCGCCGAGTCGTTCTTCCGACTCGCCGAGTCACAGCCATGCAACTATTCTACACTCGATTCTGCTCGAATCCATTACATACAAATGATAGATCTGAGTCCAATAAGCTGATTTACCACGTAAAGTTTCCAACTTTACGTGTACAAACACATGAAAAAGGGAATAAAGGCTAAAAAGGCACTTAAAAGGGTAGATCTAGGGTTATGATGCAAAATAGCTCCATAAAGGCAATAGATCTGGGCTCTACAGCTCCTAAATGAACAGATCTAAGGATATCTCGGCATAATAGGGCTTCCATATCAACATAAGGCTTGAGAAAAGCATCAACTAGATCTAGAGGGGGTTTTAAAGCATAAAAGGGAAGGAAATCCGAAGAATACCTCAAAGAACTCTTGTTTTCCCTTGAATCTCTGCTCTAAAATTCTTCTCTTTGCTCCTTTCTTCTTCTCCTTCTTCAAGCCTTCACAATGCACACAAGATCACTTAAAACACTCAAGATCGAATTAGGGTTTTCTCACAGCTTCTGAGGGTGAAGGAGGCGAGATTGGGGGCTATAAGGTGGCTTAAATAGTGGGCAACCCGGGGATTTAGGGTTTCTCCCAGACAGACAGACTCGCCGAGTCCAGAATATGGACTCGCCGAGTCGCCAGCTAACACGTGCTCGAAATCCCGTCCCTACTCGGCGAGTCAGGCTATGAACTCGCCGAGTCCCTCTTGCAAAACTTCAAAATAAATACCAAGGAATCATCATACCGGAGACGGGTCGTTACATGGTTGCCTTACTGACATATATTGCTGAGGAATCTCATATGCATTATTGTCATCCCGATGATGATCATTAGGCTAGGTCCCTTGAATTAGAAGTTTTAGGGACAGAAAGTGAGGATAACGAGAATGGATAATCGGGTTGAATGATTTGATGGAATTAAATAAAATTAATTATTGTGGGTTGAAAACCCTATGCGCTCACCAGGATCCCAAGTCTGACCTACTCAGTTTCTTGTATTACAGGTAGCGGCAATAGAGCATAGGAGTGATGATCTGATGAGAGATCAATGAATTATAGGTCATTAGAATAATATATGTTGTAAGGCTTGTACCATTTCTGTTTATGTTTATGTTCTGTATTGGCAATGACATCCTAACATTTTTAATATAATGAAAACACATTTTTTAGGAAATGCTTTGATAATTTTCTTATCATATTTTTGGGAACAAATTCCGCAACATATTTCTTCAAAATGATAATTTGATTTTCAAATAAAGAATAAACAAATCGGTTTTTTCTGGCTGTGAAATTGGAGATGTCACAGTTAGTATCGGAGCATTAGTTTAAGAAAACTAGGAACTTGTAGGATTTCTAGACTTAAAATCTTAGAATGTTAAGCGATGATTGTGAGATGAGTGTCTACTATATATAGACTCAAGCACTAGCTTATTTTAGGAAAGATGCCTAAATTGCTCTTAGGTGGTAAATGATTTATGTTATATTTATAAAGATGCCTTACATTTGATCGGATCTATGGTCTATTGCCGACCGGATCTGGAAACCTTATGTGTTCAGATTTCTAAACATTCGACTACGATATTAGAACTAGCCTGTAACTTTTCGGAGTGACAAAGAGGATTTAAACATATACCGTAAATAAAGATCTAAATTCACTTACTTTGGTGTATAGATCAACATGGCAAGAACCCGAAGTGGACTTGGAAACGCTAATGCAAATGCTAATGCTAATCAGCAGCCTGTGATTGAGCGTACACTAAAGGTAGCAGCTGCACCCGAATTAATCACGACAGCAGGAATACAAGAAATGATTCAAATGATGTTGGATCATCATATGGGAGAAACAAGGTGTCTACTTCAACAGAATAAGGATGAACCTACTGTGCCTGTTGAACAGCCTGAACCGAACGAGAGACAGTCAGAAGAAGGAAACTGTAGTAGAACCGTTAACCAAGCTGGGCCGCCCGTAGTTAGAAGAAATAACCAAGATGAAGGGATTGAAAGGAACGGATGAAAGTATAAAGACTTCACGACTTTCAAACCATCAACTTTTACTGGGAAAGAATATTTAATCGGAGTTATGAACTAGATCTCTGAAATGGAGCTAGCTTTCATAACGTGTGATTGCAAGGGCAAGCTACAAACCACTTATGCAATGCATTAGTTTAGAGGTGGTGTTGTTCGCTGGTGGAAAACTTTGGGAAAGACCATAAGCCCCAACGAGCCACTACAACTAACATTGGCAGAGTTCTTGGTACACTTTAAATGCAAGTTCTGCTCAGCCCAAGACATGCTAGAACTAGAAAACCAGTTTCTGACGTTGAAGGAGGGAAACATGTCCATTTACGGGTATACCAATGCCTTCACAAACAAGATGGAGTTTGCTTTGCGCATCATCCCTGACGAGCTAACGAAATTCGATAAGTATACGAAGAGACTACCATGGGCGTATGTTGTTCTAGTACGTCAGAAACCTACTCTCGAGGCAGCTATCTGGGTTGCTAAGTCTATGGAAGAGATGATCAAGAGTAGTGCGGCCAACAAGGTCGAAGTAGGTGAGAAGAGGAAGTTGTAAGGATCTTCAAGGTCCAACAAAAAGAGCAAATTCTTGAAGTCTGGTTTGAAGAAATTCATAGGAGGAGGAGGTGAAGAAAGATGGTGTGATAAGTGCAAAAAGAAACACTTTTGAAAATATGGTGAGGATGAGACTTGTCTCAAATGTGGAAAGCATGTGCATTACGCCAATGAGTGCACATTCAACAAGAATATGTGTTTTGGATGTAATGAAGAATGACATATTTCTACAGACTGCCCAAAGAAGAAAAAGGCGACAATGCCTAATGTTCTGCCGAGGCCAAAGGCAAGAGCATTCCAGATGACCCTGGAAGCAGCAAGGGATGGAGCAGAATGTCGCTTCATGTACCTTTCTTGAAAATGGATTTTCTGCCAATATATTGTTTGACTCTAGAGAAAATTACTCTTTTATATCGCATAAATTTGGTGGAAGACTAACATTGCCTGTAGATAAACTTGATAATTCTCTAGTTATAGAAGTTGTCAGCGACAAATTCATACCTGTTAGCGATTTCATTAAAAACATCGTCATCGACTTGAATAAGAATAAATTCCACGAGGAGTTGTTGCCCATTGAGTTCAACGGTTTCGACATCGTACTAGAAATGGATTGACTTAGTGCAAACGATGCCGAGATACTATGCAAGAAGAAGATGGTGAGAGTAAAGCCACCTGGAAAAAGCATCGTTTATGGTGTACGGGGACAAACATAGAGTGAATTCTATAATCGTTTCCCTGATGAAAGCCAGAAAGTGTTTGTCCAAAGGATGCACATCATACTTGGCATTTGTAATCGATGCAAAGAAGAAGAAGAAGAAGAAGAAGGAGATACACAGAATTCTAGTGGTGTGGGACTATCCAGAGTCTTTCCTAAAGATCTTCATGGATTGCACCTGATCAACACCAATAGCGAAAGCACCATACCAGTTAGCACCAACAGAGATGAAGGAGCTTACGATGCAACTTCAGGAGTTGTTGGACAATGGTTTCATTAGACCTAGTTCGTCACCCTGTGGAGCTCCGATGTTATTCGTGACGAAGAAGGATGACGTTCATAGACTATAGAGAGTTGAACAAGGCCACAGTGAAAAACAGGTATCCATTGCCAGGGATTGATGATCTATTCGATCAGTTGCAAGGTTCAAGCAATTTCTCAAAAATCGATCTTAGATCAGGATATCATTAGCTAAAAGTGAGAGCAAGATATTGAGAAGATTGCATTCAAAACGAGATACAAACACTATGAGTTTTTGGTTATATCGTTTGGACTAACCAATACACCAGCATCATTTATGGATTTGATGAATAGGGTTTGTAAACCGTTCCTCGATAAATCTATGATAGTGTTCACAGATGACATTCTGATTTTTTACTCAAAGAGCTAGCAGGAGCGTGGTAAGCAGCTATGAGAAGTATTAGAAGTTTTGATGAAGGAGAAGTTGTACGCAAAGTTCTCCAAATATGATTTTTGGATTCGATAGGTCCAATTCTTGGGTCATGTGTTTAACCAAGAGGGAATAGTGGTTGACCCAACAAATATTGAAGTTGTGATGAAATGGGACCGACCAAAAAGCCCATTGAGATCCGAAGCTTTATAGAATTTGCTGGATATTACCGAAGGTTTGTCCAAGGATTTTCTTCAATAGTTGCTCCATTAACATCTTTGACCTATAAAGGAGGTACATATATACAGAGTGAGAAAACATGAAGAAGCATTCGATAAATTAAAGAAGAAGATGTGTGAAGCACCGATTCTTTCTTTACATGACAGAGTTAAAGATTTCGCAGTCTATAACGATGCATCTGGAATAGGCTTAGGTTGTTTTCTAACCCAAAGAGATAAAGTGATACCATATGCATGTCGACAATTGAAAGAGCATGAGAAGAACTACCCCACTCACGATTTGGAGTTGCACTACAAGAAAAAGACCCTTTTACGACGCGCAAACCACGACACTCGGTGATTTATGTTACGCAAAAGAGAGTGACATTAAAAGAGTGTCGTCTATTCAAAAAATTTAAGGATTTAGGTCACGCATTATTGCGTGCCCTTAAATTAGTGTCTCATGTAAAAATGTTAAAAACACGGAGGGCACTCGTGCGTCCTCTGTGAATGTCGTTATATATATTTTTTTAAGAAACGCGCATCTTTAAGAGGGAAAATGAAATCCTCAAATTTTTTAAACCCCCGCCTTCTTCTCCTACATTCATTTCCATGTGACTCTCATATCTACCCTACATCGTCTCCACCTCTCACCCACATCCACTGCCTCACAGAATTTTCTCAAGCTAACGATTCCAGAGCCTGCTAGCGATTGGGGGTTATTTTCACATCTGCTCTACTTCCCATCGTCCATCTACTTCTACCCTAGATCCGACGATTGAAGAGTACAAATATGTCTAGGGTTTTATTTTATTTTTAGCTTCCACTTCTCCTATTTTCTCTCAACCCAATATGTGTGAGGGTCTTTCGTGGTGATCGACTGGTGGTGAAACGATTCAGCGCCAAAAAAAGAAGCGGCTCTCCATTCTCTTCACGATTGAGATTTCTAAGGATTTACATCGATATCTCAAACGACTTCAACTCTTTTCACAGATTTCTTCCCATCTGATTTTATGATTTCGGATTTCTTATTGGCGACTCATTTCCTCTCCCGTCGAGTTCGAAATTATCACTCGAGGAAGTAATGGCAGCGGAAGATGATAAAGGACCTTCAATGGTGCTTTGTTTATTACACTGTGGTAGTGGAGATGACGGTGTTGTTGATAGCCCTAAACAATAGCCATCTTAAAAGAAATTATCAAAGAGAAAGGTACGTATCCGTTCTAGAGTTCTTATATAAAATTAGGTCATCTGTGCCCTTCTTGGGCGCAAAATTGAATCATTTGTATATCGCAATTGGTACAACAATATTTCTAATCTATCTTCGAAATTTGTGGCGCACCTAATAGTTTATATTCAAAACTAGGTATTAAGTCCAGTGATTTGGTCTGGTGGTCGGTTGCAATGGTTTTAACTCCAATTGCTGCCAAAATCAGACTTCATTTCTTACTTGTCATGTGTACCTTCATGGGAATTGGCGAGGTTGGTATCTGATTCTAGTTCTTGTTTCATTAAAGTCCACCACTGGATCGATTTAATCTTTGGTTACAAACAACGTGGAAAACTAGCAATCGAGGTTAAAAAAAACTTTTAACATTACTTGAACAATTCATTACAAGTTTTTGGTTATTGGTGCGTATTTTAATGATTTATAATAATAATATAATAGGCAGCAAATATCTTCTATTACTTAACATACAAAGGAGCTGCTGACTTGGAAACAATGGAAGACGAGTTACAAAGGGCAGCCATTGAAGACCATATTGCTAATTTCTGTCAAACCCCGATTCAAATCTTCCGGAAGAAACATCCTCGACGGGGCCCACCAATCCCAATTGCCCACCCTCTACGATTTGCCCATTCTTCCATTACTTTATCCTCAATAGTTTCTAGTACAAGTACACATCCTTCAGCCATGTTGTATGTGGGTATATTAGAGTCACATGTTGTCCTTGTGAATCAGGGACAAACCATGTCAGTCAAACTATGGTTGACCACCTAATTGGCATCTGGTGGGAACTTCACCTTTTCTAGCTCACAGGTTTGTTTCATTCATTCATTCATGATGATATGATAATTGGTGCATCTTATTTTTTTTATAAAATGGTTTTGTATATATTTTCTTCAGGATCCTTAGTTTGCGATTGGTGCTGATGTGGTTCCGCCTCGTAGAATTGGTAGCCCTTTGGCTGAAAATATTGAACTTGGAGCACAATGTTTTACAACAATGCAGACGCCATCTGGCAATTTTCTTGTTTCATGTGGCAATTGGGAAAACAGCTTTCAACTCATTTCCCTTAATGATGGAAGATTGGTGCAGAGTGTCCGACAGCATTAAGATGTTGTTAGCTGTGTTTATGGTATGAAATATTGCAACCTACTTTCATTTATTTTTCCTTATTAAAAAAAACTCATTATATTAAAAAAATTCCTATAGTTACATTGGATGGCAGTGTAGTTGCAACACCCATGGGAATGCACAGTGTAGTTGCAACACCCATGGGAATGAAAGATGGCCAAAAACCTAGCAACCTAAACCCGAATCAGAATCAAAAAATCGAAAACATTACAATCAAGAAGCAAAACATCCCTCATAACTCGAGCCTTTCCCTTAGAACACTACCTGTAAAGAAAACTACCTTCATCTTGATCATTCAAAAGCAATTATTACAGCTGGAGGAACATGACATTTGATTCAGTTGGTGTATTTTGGTGAACAAATGGTTCAAATTCCTACATTAGTGCTTCTTTGTTACATTGCTTTTCATGTTCCTGATAGTGAAGATTTAGCACAGGATGAAGTGCTTACTGTTCTTGAATGGGCGTCTAAACAGTCTCAATTGATTCAAATTGAAAGGGTGGAGAATCTTTTACAAGAATCTAAAGGTAGGTTGGAGCTCTTTACATCAGTTCTGTTAAAGTTGATATCCCATTTCCGGTTCCGGAAACATAACCAAATGTTATTAGTGATTCTGATGTTCAACTTGATGGTGATGATACAGTTATGCTGAATGGTGAAGAGAGTACTTAAAATTTTGCTATTTCTGTTGCCATTCCAGTGAGAAAAGGTGTGTGGGGTAGAGCAGTTCCAGAATTTTGCTATTTCTATTGCCAATGACGGTCCTAATTCCTAATTCCTTATTATTTTGACCTTTTTAGCCTTGTTTCTTTGTTTGTTTTTGACTTCTCACTGCTTTCTTTAAACTTTTTGGTCATCATTAAATATTACACATCTCACCCCGGATCTTACGGGTTACATTACTGAGGGACAGATATACATTGATCGACAGCTCCATAACAGACAGGTCAGATTCTAAACTTAACTTTCTATTCCTGCACTTGATTTTTAAGATTAAAATTTACTTGTTTGTAACTTGTATGATGAAAATCTGTAGATTTACCCACCCATCAATGTGCTTCCATCCCTGTCTCGATTGATGAAGGTAAGGTCAAATTTTTTCTTCATATATGATGTTATGCTCTTAATTAAGAATTTAATTTATAGTATACAAGAGGATTCTATTAAATTAAGTTCATTCTTTCCAACGAGCTCCTGTCCTTAACCAGCTTAACCCTAATCTGCAAAATCCCGGTTAGCAATTCGGGCAGCATTCTGCTAGTGGGTCCCGTGCTTCTTCCCCACCACGTAAAGAATCCGCATAAATGGAATCTCCTACAAAATCTAATGATAATTCTAAAACAACATTGGTTGGAAATGGAAATGGAAATGGAAATGGAAAAGGAAAAGGCAGTCTTCAGACAACGGGTATGAGCTCATTTTCATTATGCGTTATTTGATTTGAAAAAAAAAGCAAATAAATTGTGTATTAGATATTATACTGCATCAATAACCCTTTTGCACTTGGTCAAAAAGTAAATCATCTAAAAAAAATCTCGACTTTTATTTTAGAAACTCAATCCCTCTGTGATATAAATTCTTAATTATGTGTATTTAAATACTTCGCTCTGCAAGTGAGTTTATACCGATCTTCAAAGTTCAATCTCATACACGATATGATAGATATATAATGAAATATGTGTAATTGAGTTTTCTTGAGTCTATTAGATATTCTCCTGACTTGTTTGATTACTTTATTTGCTAGTCTTTTTCCTTACTTGTTGTATTACTTTATTCTTTTGCTATTAATTACATTAATTTGATTGATTTTCAGGGGCAATTAAGTCAAAAGCCACCTCGACAGATATTAAATATGAGATATCATCAAATGGGCAGTATGGTCAACTTGGACATGGAACTGACAATGAGGTATATTCAGTAACATGATTGCTAAATTTCCTTCTTTCTTTTCCCAAATATAAGCAAGATCCTTTTGGGTATTATTCCACTCGAGTTTAGAAAAAAATCACTTTTGAGTTTTTGCAAAAATAGAGCCTTTTTAGTTATGCGTTGACCCATAACATCTAATATTAAATTACCTTTTTGGATTCCCTAAAATTAATAATGGTCCTATTTGATTTCATTTTGTTCTTATTTGCAGTAAAATACTAAAGATAGCTTTGTGAGGCTTGCTTATGAGGCTCAACCTCACCCCAAAGCAATCTCTGCTTTTGCTGGTGAAACTATAGTTAAAGTTGCTTGTGGATCAAACCATACAGGTTAATTTATAATTTTTATGTATCTTTATATAAACAAACACATTTTGGTGCCTTATGTTTTAAAATATTTCTTTCAATTAATATATTCCTAATTTGGTTGTGGTGTTTAGTTGTTATGGACTCAAATGGCCATGTGTACACGTAAGTTATCCATCACTATCTTTGTTAAATACTTTTTAAAGAATTTCATCATTGTTTTGTTAAGTCTCTTCTTTTACTAAAAACTTTCTCTACAAACATTGTAGGTGGGGCTTTGGAGGATATGGAAGGTCAGTAGATCTTACATTTGTTCAGAAGTAAAATGGAAAAGGAAAAATAAGAGGAACATTTGTGAAAAGTTACTACTTAATAATGGTTTCTATAGTTATACTTATATTGTTGTTGATTGATGGTGTTTATATTTATAGGCTTGGACATAAAGAACAAAAGGATGAGTGGAGTCCTAGGCATCTTGACTTTTTCACAAAGAACAATGTTGTACCTTCTAATGCAGTGGTTTTTGTTGGATCTGTCAACTGTGCTGTTACAGCTGGCATGTCTTTTTCTTCCTTTGAATAAATTTTAATTGTTTTGTTGCTAAAATATAATAACTTATCTTTTTCATCATTGGAAATATTTGTGTTCAGGTTGAGGGCAGATAACACATGCATAAGTTGGGGCCATGCTTAGTCTGGTAAACTTGGATATGGGCCTAACCAGCAGAAGTATGTCATTGTTACTCTTACTAATCTTCTACTTTTTTACCTTTTTACTGTGGTTGTCTTCTTCTAATGGTTGCATTGTTATGAGTTGCAGATCTTCTTCAATCCTTAAAAAGGTAGAGTCCATTGAAGGCATTCATGTTATCAGTTTGGTTTTTTATTTTTGTGTGTGCCTAATTAATGTTTTATTATGTTACTTGTTTCTAAACTTTTCTTAATGTTGTTACAATCTAGCGGACAAAAGTTGCAGTTTTTGTCCCACACAAAAGACATAAATGCCCTCATCCTTATTATTGGAAAATGGAAATAACATGCCTGATAATTTTTTTTTATTATTTAAAATCTTTGGTACTAAGTAAACATATAATTTTTCCTAATTTCAACTTGTGTTAGTCCTGCTGATATAAATGCTGAGGAGACTCTCAACACTTTAAAGTATGCAAACAGGACTCAAAATATACAAAATAAGTCTGTGGTAAGTTTGAGTTATATGCTAGAAATAACAACATGCTTTCATTTATTTGCTTATTATAGAAAAAATATTAAAGTGAGATGCTATAATACACAAATAAATCATTACTTTTTTAAACAATGTAATAGGTGAATAGGGATCTGGTGTCTAGTGAAATGTTAAAGATGCGTCAACAACTAGAATGCTTGCAAGCAGAACTTTGTGCTCGTGGTGGAGGTTCTACTGTTGAATTACAGGTATAATTTATAATATGAATATCATATTTATTTTATATAATAAACCTTTATTCTTTAATTTCTTATAAATTTGTTGTGTCGCATAAACTTTAATTTAATAGGTGATTGCACATCGCTTTCGATTTTTCAATTTGGGATTCATATCCCTCTGTCGTTGCTGTTCATGTATAAGCTACATTTCCTTCTATAGAACTTTTTAAACAATTTTTATAAGGCACAAATATACAATCTTATAACTTTCTACTTTATATAATGTTTAATCATTTGTTTTTTTTAGTCAACTGTTAACTTATAAGTAATTGGAGGTACGGAAAAATTATAACCACGGATGATTTGTAAATTATCAAATTTTGATTTATTAATACACAGGTAAATGAGGTGAAAGGAGAGGATGTTATTTGTTTGATAAAGAATTTTGCTACTCTATCTGGTTCGTTATTCACCTTGCATGTATCCCAAATATGTATTGAGCTGCCAACTCTCACTGATAAAGATAAGGAGGTGAAGTTTCTCTTTTGTGATTCCATTAGATGTTTCTTATCATATACTCATTTAAGTTGTAAGTTTTATGGAAAATTGTAGGTTAATTAGCACATGGGGAGTGCGTAACAAGATTTTTGCAAAGATAGAAAATTTTGAGGTCGGATGCCCACATTTTTCAAGTTGTATGTAATCAAATTGTTTCTTATGTCACATTGGGGAGATTACTTTAATGTCACATTGAAATTTCATCAAATAGTATAGCGATAAATAGAAGAAATAGCAATGTACTTTCATCTATTATTTGTATGACATTAAATTTTATGCAATGTATTTTATTTTTTTGTATATTGTATTTTATTTTTTATTACGAGACATTAAATACAAATTTAATTGGAAAATTAGTAAATTAATAAATAATATTTTTTTTAAACATTTAAAATTATGATACGCAAAAATGTGTGTCATCTTCATTTATGACATGGCCTTTTCTTGACAGGGGTTTTCTTGATACACATTGTGTGTCATTAACACGCGCGTCGTAAGGTTACGACACACGAATGCATGTCGTCTTCCTTTATGACAGGGCCTTCCTTGATACGCATTGTGTGTCGTAAACGCGTGTCGTAAATGAGCGTCATCTATAGACGACGCTCAAAAGCGCGTCGTCTCTCTTTATGATAGGGTCTTCCTTGACGCGCATTTGCGCGTCGTCTGAGCCTTTTACGACGCGCAATGAGCGTCCTAAAAGGCTGTTTTTCTAGTAGTGTTGGCAGCGGTAGTATTCACATTAAAGATATGAAGGCATTATCTTTATGGTACAAAGTGCAAACTCTTCACTGATCATAGAAGTCTACAGCATCTCTTTGATCAAAAGGAATTGAATATGGGTCAGAAGCGGGATACTTAACCACCCTGGTAAAGAATATGTCGTAGATGATGCTCTAAGTCGAAAGGTAAACCTAGAAAGGAAGAGGCCAAGAGTGTTAAGAATAGAAGATGTCTCAAAAATTGTGGGAAAGCATTAAGAAAGCTCACGGAGAAGCTTTGGAGAAAAAATGACCGAAAGGAAGAACGTTTAGGCAAAACGTTGGTATTCGGTACAAATAGTCAAGGGATGAAGGTATTCCAAGATAGGATTTGGGTACCTAAGATGGGAGGAATGAGAGATCTTCTAATGGAAGAAGCTCACAAGACCATGTCCTCGTTTTATCCCGACAACACTTAGATGTATAGGGATCTGAAACCTTACTATTGGTGGTCGACGATAAAGCTCGATGTTACAAAGTATGTGGCAGATTGTGTAACATGTGCAAGAGTTAAATCACAACATCAGTAACTGTATGGGAGTTTAGAACCTTTACCTATACCCATGGGTAAATAGGAAGATATCGCCATGAATTTTGTGACTAAACTACCCAGAACGAAGAACCATTATTCTAACACTTTCAACATCGTAAATAACATTACAATCCTAATTCACCATGATAATCTTTTCTATAATGACATAATATATTATTGTTTTATTATTATATATTTAACGATAAACCAAGTGTGTGCCATAGTTATGATGCATATACTGTTAAAGAAATTGACATTTGGAAAAAGTTAATGATGGTAAAAATTGTGTATTCATGAAGCACATTGGTTGTTCACGACATAAAAATGTTATTGATTTCTCTAAAAACTTTGTGAACCAAGCAACACACATCGAAAATATCATAGTGAAGCAAAATGAAGCGCAAATACTGAAGAACCGTTTACGATTAAAAGTTTCAATTGGCATAGTTGGTTGGTGACATTAACTTGTGCTTTACGTGGACAAGATGAAACTCCTAAATCCAAAATGGAGGTAATTTTCTTGAAGTACTAAAATTTCTAGCATCTTATAATGATGAAGTTACAAATGTTATATTAAAGAAAACTCCTTATAATTCAAAGTACACTTATTAAGATATTCAAAAAATATTTTTAGTATTATTGCAAATAAAGTTTGAAAGCATATTCGTAGTGAAGTGGGGATCCATACTTTTGTGTCATGGTTGATGAGTCGCTAGATGAGTCTACAAAAGAGCAAATGGTCATAGTTTTGAGATTTGTTGACGAAGAAAGAGATCATAGGGGAAATGTTCTTGGATTTGGTTCATGTTAAGGACTCCTTATCATTTACCTTAAAAACAAATATGTAGAGACAACTTTTGCACTATCAGTGTCACACACCCAAACCGGGACGGCGGAAACGTTCGGGGGCGGAGGAGTTCATGTACAGTATCACAACAATGCATAATAGTAATCAAAGTACAACAACAACCATTGTATTTAGAGAGTTATACGTTTTACATCTGTGTTCAAAACATAGTATTCATGACACCAAAAGTATAAGTTTAAAAGACATGAGTTTATGGAGCTTTGTCTTCTCAAAAGATGTGGTGTACCTGTCTACTGATTTCCTGAGAATACAAGTAGTTTTGAAAAGTTGTAAACAATTAAGTTGTTGGGTTCATAAGCATGTTTGTAATTAAAATCTGTTTTCTTGTACGTTGATAAAGTAAACATGTTTTTCCCATAAAATCCTATACTTTTTGCTGTGCTATACAGTAAGTGTGAAAGTTTCTGTGTTTTGAAGTAGTAAAATATAGTTTAGTTCACATAAAACCATGAAAAGTACGTTTTCCCTATACTGAAATAGTATTATGTACTTATATTTGTAAAAGACTGTGTTATAGATTTATAAAAATAAAACTATGTGAAGTTTTACTTATTCACACACTAATCATTTTGTTCAATATCAAAGTGTGAGTTATTGTAACCATACTAGATGACCTATGATCGCCTAAACACGACGTTCTTCAGGTGTCACAATTGGTAGGACATTTGTCACCCCATCCATGCCTGCCTAACTGTAGCTAGCAATTTAGGTGTGAGATTGTCAGTCCCATATAGATCTATATATAAGTGTCGTGCTCTCCCTCCAGGAGACTCAGGTTATGATTTCAGGACTTAGAGGTACTTAGAAAAGTACACGAAGGTTGTCTCACAAATGCTATATTGATGATTATGTATATAATATTGAAAAGTTACTTTGTAATAATTACACTGTAAGTGTCATAAACTATATAAAACATAGCAAAATAAATGAGAGTGATCATAGCAAAATAAAATAAGATCAACTTGTTTTTTTGTGGTTTTGAAGATAAGGGCAATTTGGTCTTTTTTTAATTGTTTTTCGGTATTAATGATTTTAATATAGAAAAATGATTACGAAATACTTAAAAAAACAAATTTGGGAGTATATGATATTTTAAATGATTAAGAAAGATAAATTTGATATTTTGATTATAGATTGAACTATTATGATATTTTAATGTTTAATAAAAAGACAAGAATATACACGAAATTCACCATTTATTTATTATATTTGTTAGGTTAATTTAATTCTTGAATTTATCGTACTTTTTATTTGTAAATCTTTATTTATTTCACTATCAAAATTAGAATCGCATTTTCTTTTCTAAATATTGGATTCTAAAAGGAAAACCAAGCGAGCAATTGGGCTATATGGCCTGGTCTTCATTATTCAATCCCCACCAAAACCCTAATTTCACCTCTTATTTATATATATATATCTCTCTCTCTCTAACCTATCAACATATCTATCTTTTCACAACGCCGACTTCGTTCTTCGTATCAGGTATAAACTTCTTCATGTTTTAGTATCATCATTCATAAATCATATAAGCCATCAACGATAAATTCCTTCTGTTAACTCGATATCAGATGGAAATCATATAGATGCAAAAACAATTCTTTAGATCAGAGCCTCATGGACATGCAGGTTCCTTCTAAATCAGTGGATTTTTGCGTTTTCTCGTAGGTTCTACAATTTCTTTCTGATTTTTTCTCACTATATATTCTTCGAATCTTGCTCAATGATGATTCAGTTTGCTTTAACCACACCGAAGAGAAACCAATGTGTTCGAACATACCTGGATTTCGTTTAAGAGTTCTTATTCCATTTGATAAGTAATTTGAAAGTGGAATCCGTATAACTCTTGAATCAAATCCACTTAGCGTTCAGATTCATTGAGATTCTCATGTCGAAAACACTGGCCTTTGTCTGAGAGCAATTTTAAATCCATCAAACTGTTTTTTTAATAAATTTTTGCCATTGATGATAACACTGAAGGCTTGTTTCTCAGAGACATTCGCAGTGGCCGCCTAAGATCTTTCGCCTTTCGCCGGGCTTGAGAGATTGTGCTGTTTTATCCTTCCTTGGATGTCTGAGGCATTCTTGTTTTATTGTTTTTCTTACAAATTCTATTTTATTATTTAAAAAACATTATGTTATTTTTTATTGCAAAATGTTTTGTATGTTCCTAAAATTATATTATTTTAAATCAAAATAAATGTTGATGATGATAATCCGAAGGCTTGTTTCTCAAGACATTCGCAGTGGCCGACTAAGAACTTTCGCCTTCGCCAGGCTTGAGAGTTAATGCTGCTTTTTTCCTTCCTTGGATGTCTGAAACTAATTTACATATGTTTTTAAGCTTTTTATATTCATTTAGTTGTATTTATGTTAAATTAACTTCCTTGGATTTAATAGTTTATCTTAATTTTGATATTTAGGTTTTTCGGTTTAAACAGATATCAAATATCTGTAAGTAAATAAGACAATAGTTTACGAGATATGGCGTATTTTGCACACATTATATATTTAAAGCAATCATATTTTAAGTTAATTTCGATTAACTCTGTTTCTAGTTAATATTTTGTGTTTTGTACTGTTTGTTTTATTTTATTTATTTTCAAAAATTTTGTGGGAATTTTGTTAAAAATTTAATGTGACTACGTTAATATCTCTAAATACTGTATGAACACTGCCACATAATTTGTTTCGACTGTAATAGTTCTAAAGTATTTTAGACGAAAATAGTTGTAGTTGATAAATGAAAGATTAGCAATTGTTAGGAGAGTTTTTAAGTATTTTGAGAGGTTAAAAAAGTGAAGATGATATTCTTTGATTGGGTAACAATTGTAAATGTTTGTATTCAGAAAAAACAAATACTTTAAGTTATTAAAAAATCCGACGACTATATTTCTTGAAAATGGAGAGGGAAGCTTCAAGAATGCGCCGAAAATGCTATGAATTATGGACATTTATGCTGTTTCTTTCTTCATTTTCAAGAAATATAGCTGTTAGTTTTTTAAAAAATATTCGTTCTTTTTACTATACAAGTTAATAACATTTACAGTAAGTTAGTCACAAATCAATCGTCTTTTTAAATTAAATATCTCTCAAAATGTCTTCCAACACTTCCTTGAAATATAGTTGATGTTTTGGTTGTCATAATAAAATTTCTATTTGATATGGAAATAGCTTGGCCCATTACTCAAAATTTTGAGTTGTAGTAAATTTTGCTAATATGACTCAGTTTTTCAGTGACATTTTTCGTCAAGAAGTGCCTAAAGTTTTAGAATTAGTGTTGGCTGAAAGGTGGAGATGATTTTAACTATGGTTAAAAGCATGTTTTTTACCGGTGGTATAATTTTAGCTTGTATGATATGGTATTTTGTATATTTACAACGAACTTTATAAGAATAATATTGTGTTGTGCAAGTAGCCCTTAAAAAGCAATTTAGTCGGATCTAATGGAATATGAATTTAGATTTTAGTTCCTATAAGTTTTTCTTGGTTATAAATTAATATGCTTTAATAATCCATTGTGCATTGAGATAATTTAAAAAAATTACTTATTATTGTAAAAATATTTTAGAATTTTGAATTCATAAGAAAGTAAAAATATATTGAATTATGATAATAGTTTTTTTTTTTAAATTTAAATTAAAAAATAATTTAAGTAAATAAAATATATTAATATACTTAAAATTTGAAATTAAAAGGTTAATTTTTTAATGAAATTGAAATTTATTTATTATTATATTTATTGTAATTATTAAAATATTATTAATAAAATAAAAAAACTCAAAGAATAAAAATTAATTTAAAATAAATATAAACTAAATGATATATGACAATTTGAATGAGAATGTAATAAAAAATAATATCATTTCATTTTAAACCTTGATTGCAAAAGTGTATCGACTGCTTGACAATTTTACCTTGACAATGTTAGTTCCTCTTTTGGAAAATAAATACAAGTCTTTCAAATACTAATTATTTTATAATTGTTTATTTTGGGTATATAATTAGTTCTTTTCATTCTTAAAATAAAATAATGCAACCGTAATACACCAAAGAGCCCCAACTGTCATGGTGAATATCCTCTCGTGTACATTCTCCAAAATAATAATATTCATTCTCTTCCCCTTTGGACATAAATACGACTATTTCCTCAACAGTGAGCACTTTTAATCGAACCACAAACATTCATGTTACATGCCCAAACAACTACAACGTTAGAGCTGGCTTCCCCGTTAATCAACATTTTTAACTACATTAACAAATCATACATGGTAACCAGACTTTTTGCATATTTGATTACTAGTGTTTTGGCCTAACTAGCTATATTCTTATGAATATGTAAGCACACAATGGCGGATGGCGATGTTTTCCTTCAATTGTCACATTCCGTTCATGAGTGTAATCTCTATAGTTACGAGGTCTTTTAATCGACCGTAACAGCCTAGAGAGCCATAGAATTCTCTAAAACTCTAGTATCTTGAAACCTGAACACATCGTTGCTTTTGTACTATAACTTACTTTTAGTGGTATATTTGTTTTTGCCACTATAAGTTCAAATAAATACATGACATTTATAGATATCATATTTTATATTTGGTTTTAATTTTAATAAAATATGAAAATAAAATAATTCTTTGCAGTAACTTGAATAAGTAAAATAGGGCAAACATGAATTAAAAAAATGATTATGTATTGAGAGAATCATCCCCAGTAATTAAAAATATCTCATCCTTTATTTCCGACGAGAAAATATTTTCCGACATATTTCCCGAGGAATTGTCAGGAGACCCTTCCGAGCGTCAGGTCGAATTCTGAATCGATCTTGTACCTGGAGCCACTCCAATCACCAGATCACCCTACAGGTTAGCTCCTGCCGAGATGCAAGAGTTATCTAGTCAACTAGGCGAACTTCTCGACAAATGATTCATCAAGCCAAGCTTTTCACCTTGGGAGCTCTAGTCCTGTTCATCAAAAAGAAAGGCGGATCTTTCAGGATGTTCATTGACTATCGAGAGTTAAACAAGCTCACCGTCAAGAATCGATACCCACTCCCTCGAATCGATGATCTATTCAATCAGCTCCAAGGAGCTAGCTACTTCTCCAAGATATATCTGAGGTCCGGTTACCACCAACTAAGGGTCCGAGAGGAGGATATCCCAAAGATTGCTTTCCGAACCCGTTATGGGCATTTCGATTTCGTAGTCATGCCTTTTGGTCTCTCCAATGCACCCGCAGACTTCATGGACCTGATGAACCGAGTCTATCGGTCGTTTCTCGATAACTTTGTAATTGTTTTCATCGATGATATACTCGTTTACTCTAAGAGTAAGGAAGAGCACAACCAGCACTTACGACAGGTTTTGGAAACATTGAGAGCAGAGAAGCTTTACGCGAAGTTCTCCAAATGCGAGTTCTGGATTCGTAGAGTGGAATATTTGGGGCATGTAGTCAGTAAAGAGGGGATACATGTGGACTCTACCAAAATCAAGGCTATTGAGGGATGGACGACCCCAAGAACCCCAACCGAAATCAGACAATTTCTAGGCCTTGCTGGTTATTACCGAAGGTTCATCCAAAAACTTTCCAAAATCACCAAACCTCTCACCACTCTCACCCAGAAGGGCGTACCTTTCCAATGGAATGACAAACAAGAAGCTGTTTTCCAAACCCTGAAACAAGCCCTCTGCAATGCTCCAGTGCTGTCTTTACCAGAAGGAACGGAAGACTTTGTAGTATACTGCGATGCTTCAAATCAATGGTTAGGTTGTGTGCTTATGCAGCGCGGAAAGGTGATAGCTTATGCATCTAGGCAACTAAAGACCCATGAAGTAAACTACACCACCCACGATCTCGAACTGAGAGCTGTGGTCTTCGCATTAAAAATTTGGAGGCATTACCTATATGGTACAAGGTGCACCATTTTCATCGACCATAAGAGCCTCCTGCACATTCTGAATCAGAAAGAATTAAACATGAGACAACGGAGATAGGTCGAACTACTAAACGACTATTAGTGCGAAATCAAGTACCACCCAGGCAAAGCAAATGTGGTAGCCGATGCCTTAAGTCACAAGGAATACTCAAGTCGCCGAGTGAAGACGCTGGCAATGACCATCCGTTCCCATCTATCCTCACAAATCAAAGAAACTCAGCAGGAAGCCTTGAAACCAGAGAATGTCGCCAGTGAGGCATTGTGCGAAATGGAGAAAATTTTGACGGTCAAAGAAGACGGAGCCTATTATCTTATGGACCGAATCTAGACACCAATGTTTAGTGGATTCCGGGACATGATAATGCACGAGGCTCACAAAACAAGGTACTCTGTCCATCCGGGATCCGATAAAATGTACTTGGATATCAAACAACATTATTGGTGGCTGAATATGAAAGCAGAGATTGCCACTTACGTTGGTAAGTGTCTCACTTGTGCCAAAGTTAAAGTGGAGTATCAGAAGACCTCGGGTCTACTTCAACAACCCGAAATACCCGAGTGGAAATGGGAAAGGATCGCAATGGATTTTATAACCAAATTACCTTAGACGGCAGGTGGTCTGGATGCTATTTGGGTGATCGTTGACCGATTAACAAAATCCGCCCATTTCATGCCAATAAAGGAGACGTATAAGATGGAAAGGCTAACGCGAATATACTTGAAAGAGGTAGTGAGACTTCATGGAGTCCCCATATCTATTATCTCGGATTGGGATAGTAGATTCACCACTCGTTTTTGGCAGTCGCTCCAGAAAGAATTGGGAACCCAACTGGATATGAGCACTGCCTACCACGCTCAGACCGATGGCCAAAGCAAACGAACTATTCAGACTCTAGAAGACATGCTCCGGGCATGTGTAATAGATTTTGGCAAAGCCTGGGATACCCACCTGCCTCTAGTTGAATTTTTATATAACAACAACTATCATACGAGCATAAGGGTTGCTCCCTTTGAGGCTTTGTATGGCCGGAATTGCAAATTGCCCTTCTGTTGGGCTGAAGTGGGTGACACACAGCTAGTAAAAGGGCAATCGCAAAACAACACTCTCACGGGACCCGAAATCATACAAGAAACTACGGAGAAAATAATCCAAATCAAAGCCCGAATCCAAGCATCACGTGACCGACAAAGGATCTACGCTGACAAACGATGAAAACCTATGGAATTCCAAGTCGAAGATCGAGTGCTATTAAAGGTCTCTCCCTGGAAAGAGATGATCCGTTTCAGGAAACGAGGAAAGTTAAACCCGCAGTATTTGAGATTCTTGCCTGAATTGGTCCGGTGGCCTATAAGCTACAACTGCCTTCGGAGCTCAGCAACGTACATCTTGTGTTCCACATATCCAATTTGAAAAAGTGCTTATCAGATGAAACCCTTGTTATTCCTCTAGAAGAGATCGAGATAAACGAGAACCTCCTGTTCGTCGAAGAACCCATCGAGATAATGGATAGGGAAGTGACGCGCACGAAACAAAGTCGCATTCCGATTGTGGAGGTTCGATGGAACGCTAAGCGTGGACCGGGATTCACTTTGGAACACGAAGACCAGATGAAGCAGAACTACCCTCACTTATTCTCGCGTCCATGATCCTACCTTTCAGAAGAATTTCGTAACGAAATTCCCTCTAACGGGGGGATGATGTCACAACTAGCATTTTTAGCTAGGAAATTATGTTTCTCATGTAAGCATCAACTATTGTAAGGCTTGTATCAACGCATTAAAGTTTACATTATGATACCTTATGAACCCTGTATTGTTATAATACAAAACATTCAAATCTCTCTATGTATCTCCCTTAGTCGAAAACAACACAAAATGAAAGGAGAAAACTTGAAGGAGCAAACCTGGTTCGAAATCCTTAAGAAGCTTCGGACCTCCTAAAGGAACCGAGCATTTTCGCACATAGGAGCCTCTTGACTCCAGAATACCCTTTCATCCGGACCATTTTGCATCCGGAAGCCTTTGAGTTGCTCCGGACAATCTTGCTTCGAAACTTTCCATTTTGGTCCGGAATGGGAAGAACAGTTTCGGATCTCCTCAAGAACCGGGAAATCTTGTTCCGGAAACGTCTGGATTCGGAACATTCTATTATGCCCGGAAGAACTCGCCTCACACAGGAAGGACCAGCTACCGGGCAGTTTCGCACCAGACTCCTTCGCACTTCGGAAGAGACACTCTGGAATTGAGTAAGCGGCTTCAGAACTTGCCTTTGACGCCAAATTTTTTTTTGCTAAATAACTCTGGAACCTCCCTAGGTACTTCGGACCCTCGCAGATTCCGGACCTTACTCCGGATTTTTGCCCATTTCGGAACTCTTCTTCACTTTAAGGTATTTTGACGTCGGGAATCCCACCAAACTCATATTTTTCATAACTTAGACCCCCCAAAACCTCTATTCTATGCTAAATTTGAGTATTTAAAAACATATTTACATAAACTAATAATTAATATCTATAAAAGTATTTTATTAAATCATAAAGTGATAATGGGTTTGACTTTATGATGGGATGTAATTCCCATTTCCCATGCAATTCATAGTAACTCATGAATTACCCACCAAATATCAATGCTTTAACCTCCAAATTACCAAGCAAGCACCAACTCATTTCACCCTTCCATCTTAGACACATCCACTTTAAAACTGTAACATCCCAAAAATACAAGCCAAAAATTTCGGTTTTAACTCATTAATAAAACCATAATTATCTTTCAACATATAAAAATCATAAATGGTGTATCTCAAGAATAACATAACATCTGTCAAATATATCAGAGTATAAACATCCCAGGCTGAACAAATGGTGTGTGCACTGCAATCTTCCCGAGCTCCTCTGTTGAAAACTGAGTACCTGAAACCAAAACTGAAAACTCTGTAAACACGAAGCTTAGTGAGTCTCCCCAAACTACCACATACCATACACATAATCACATAACTTGGGCCTAGCCCACTGCATCGGGCCCTGCCCGGCATCAGACCGTAATCCGGTACACATATAAACATATCCACAATGCATATAACATAAACACATAACATAAATATAACTCTGGGACTACTCCCAACTGCATCGGGATGAATCCCAACATCGGCTTACCCGACATCGGACTCCTGCCTGACATCGGGCTCACCCCGACATCCGACCGCATTGGGCATCAGGCTCACCCCGGCATCGAACTTACCCCAGCACATACACAACACAACATATATCACATAACATAATCACATAATCTGCATCGGGCTTGCCCCGACATCGGACCGAAGCCCGGAACATATAACATATAACATATAAACTAGCATACATCGGGCTTGCCCCGGAACACATAACACATGGCATAATAACTAACATACATCGGGCTTGCGCGGCATCGGGCTTACCCTGGAACACATAACACACAACATGTAAATTAACATACATCGGGCTTGCCCCGACATCGGACCGAAGTCCGAAACACATAGCACATATCATATAACCTGCAGGATTCACAAAGACATCATACATACTTAACTACTTCTCGGGACCGCCCCGACATCGAACTGAAGTCCGGAAACATATAGACGGCGTCAGGCTTACCCTGGCATCAGGATTACCCCGACATACTACAACTACTTAAATGGGTCGTCATTGTGGCCTTAGACTTATTCCTATTGAAAGAGGACTCACCTCACACTGCTGAAGTACCGCTGACAAAACCATAGCTGCTGGATGACAGATTCCCAGTCTGTCAATATCAAAATAATACCCAATTAATAATTGGGTTCCAACTCATAACCATAAGTCCATGCTTGGGGTAAAAGAATATTTTACCCCTATCTTAGCTTGACTCAATCCCAAGGCCCAATTTAAAGGCCCAAAAGTATAATAATGAACCAAGGCCCAACTATGGCCCATCTATGTCCCAATTTTCATAATTGGGCCCAAGTCTCTAAATGGTCTTGATCAAAGGCCCAATCATTCATTCTTGGTCCAACACTTGACATTCTCATAGTCCAACATCTCATAATCATCGAGGCCCAGACTATGGCCCATCTATGGTCCAATTTTCCAAATTGGGCCCAAACTCCTTACATGGGCCTTACCCTAAGTCCATTAGATTATTCTAATCCATTTGCTTGGTTTTAAATGGTCCAAGTTAATCCTAATCACCAAAGCCCAATAGGAAGACCCAACTCAAAGTCCAAGTGAAATTAGGGTTTCACCTAAAATGACAATTAGGGGTAAGTGTTTCTAACTTAACCCATTATGGACTTAATCCATTAAGTCATTTACTCTACTAGATAAGTGATATGTGATAATTGGGCTTAATACACAATCCAATCCCAATGGCTCAAAAGTGGGTCCAAATAAGTCCAAGGCCTAAATACTCACAATTAGGGTTTTCCACCCAAACATGGACCAATAGGCCCAAAACTAATCTATAAGCCCATTAGGGTTCGCTAGTGGGCCACTACCCACTACCACCTCGGGTAGTGGTGGTCAATGGCGGCACGTGGCGGCGGCTACCACCTTACGGTGGTGGTTATGGTTCTTTTCATTATATTTCTACTAATTACAATTACAAGTTTTTAATCCACAAATAAACACACACACACACACACAACCACTCTAGTGGTGGCCGGCGGCGGTACAAGGCTGCAGCCACCCCCTCACAGTGGTGGTGGTGGCTTTTCCCATGAACTCCAGCTAGACAAAACACACACACACACATACTTCAGATTGCATACAACACTCCAGCCACCCACCTGGTGGCTCAAGGGGACAACAACGACGATTTTTGGGATGGCAGCCACCACCTCACGGTGGTGGCGGTGGTTTTTGTTGATTCCTAGACAAGCAGTAACACACCCACTCGACTCTGTTTGCAAGACGCACCCAGCCACCCACCTGGTGGCGTTTGGCAATGGCAACATCAACTCCAGGGGCTCATCGGCGGCACAACGGTGGCTAACAGCGGCGTTGCAACAATGAACTAGAGAGAAGAATGGATGAGGAGGATGAGCGGAGACCACCTTGGAACGAAGCAATGCCCACAACAAGAAGTGGAGGAAGGAGATGACGGTTCAATAGCGAAGGAGCGGCGGCAGGAGGCTCGGCAGCATAGCGGTGGATGGTCTCAGAAGAGGGAAACACCACGGTAACCTCGACAGCGGCCTCAGGACTGTCATCGGAGTCAGTGGAGATCCTACTATGGCCTCACGGAGGCAGTTGTTGGGACGAGGGGGGATAAGGTGAGGGTGGCGGCTGCATAGGGTTTGGTCGGTGGTGAAGTTTTATACCCGACTCCACTAAAAGTTTGCCATAATGTCAAGATCAATCCTCCCCTTCTTTTTTTCTTTCAAACCAAGGCCATAATTTACCATTCCCACCCTTGACCATGGAATTTCTTTCATATCTAGTCCCATAGTTACAATTCAGCCCCTCCTTACAAATTATTCTTCAAATAAAGTCCATATGTTACCTTTTAAACCCTGGCTTTCAAAACTCTTTACAATGGAGTCCAGAATTACCATTTAGCCCTTGCTTCTCATAATCTATCCATTTTAAGTCCCGATAATTTACCACGTGGTCCTTACCTTCATAAATACTTACAAGACTAATCTGGAACTGACACTTTTAATCCCCGACTTCTAAAATCGTAACAATTAGCCCTTCGAGACCATCCTTGATATATAATTATTTATTTTAGGGATACCATTCGTTCATAAATTTCATCTATTTAATTATTTAATAAATAGGGTGTTACAACTCTCCCCTACTTAAATTAGATTTCGTCATCGAAATCATTCCTTACCATTCCTTATGCGCCAAACTACTCAAGTAACATGGTCACCAGCCTGAGCACACCCTAGCCTTCCCAGAGTAGTTTTGACCAATCTTCGCAAGACCTAAAATCCTCATACGAACGAATTTCTCGCAATAAGATCACATCTACATCATATGAATTGTACTGTCTCGAGATGGTCTGAATCCCTGACAGACCACTCTTACCGATTCATTATTGCCGAATCCATTCCATTTGTCTCTCAGCTGCCAACTCATCTCCTGATAACTCAAGGCTCCCATTAGAAAAACATAATCACATATCCACTTATCCCTGTGATTCACTTATACTTGGCCAAAACTCAGATAATCCTGCTATAAGTGACGTGGGATATCCCAAGCTATCTGTGACTCTAACCATACATGAAATCCCAAAATACCATTATTGCTTGAGACACTGAACTGTCTGAAGCATTGAAATTCCTTAAACATTGAACTGTCTAAAGCAGTATGCTGCGCCCTGACTGCCTCTCAGATCTACCAAGACCTCCTTGGTCTCAAATTGTTCATCTGTCATCTGAAATACCGGGTTCCAACCCGGTTGTGGAGCCAAAGGGCTCCCTACTTAGTCGCTTCACACAACTCCTAAACGAAATCCTTCTCTGGAACCAGCTGCTACTAGTTATCTTGTCACTGTGGCCCTAGTGGCCTTCTGATCTAACTGATCGATTCCATACGTCGGATCCTGACGTCACCAAACCCAAGGCTAAAAGTGATTGCAACATGATCATTGGTAGGGGTGTTCGCGGTGTGGTTTGGAGTTGAAACCACAAACTGCACCGCACATGCGGTTTGAGTTTTTTTGGAAACCACAAACCGCACCACAAAAGCTCTAAACCGCCTTATGCGGTGCGGTTTCATGCGGACGGTTTGGGCGGTTTATGTGCGGTTTGATAAATTGTTTCAATTTATAACTTTGGTTGTTATTAATTAGATTTAACACTTTCAAAATTTATTAATTATATTGCATACCATTTAAAAGGCATAGATATTGCAAACAAAAAAACCACATAATGTTTTGCTAAGTTGTTATGACTTATGAAATTTGATATTATAGTCTTTTAAGTCTTTAATTACCATATTTAACCATCGTGATATGGAATAAAATTATTGGACAGTATGAAGTATTTGGTGCTTGGAAACTTTGATATATATATATATATATATATATATATATATATATATATATATATATATATATATATATATATATATATACGACGTCGTGCGGTTTGAACCGTGGTTTGGTAACCATAAACCGCAAACCACACCGCATAATGCGGTTTGACAAAATTACGAACCGCAAACCGCACCGTGAAATTCTAAACCGCATTATGCGGTACGGTTTGGTGCAGTGTGGGCGGTTTGTGCGGTTTATACGGTTTTTTGCACACCCCTAATCATTGGTAGCCTTATACCATGAAGGACCTTAAGCAGTCCACTGCTTCCTTGCTCTCTTAGCTGTAGTGGCACTTCTACAGTCTTATCACTGGCTTAACCAGGAATTCGTCTCGGTAATTCCGAAATCCAATCCATGGATTTCCATATCCTCACTGTTACACCCGAACTGGTGGGTGCTACAGTTCTTTCCGTGTCTTAACAACACACTCACGTTATCTACCAACCTAGTGAATGCTACGGCTACACCCACAGACTTACAACACTCTACCACTATTTGGCTGCTAGTGAATGCTACGACTACTACCGCAGACTTATAACACTCTAATACTATCTGGCTACTAGTGAATGCTACAGCTACACCCGTAGACTTACAACACTTTAACACTATCTGGCTGCTAGTGAATGCTACAACTATCTGGCTGCTAGTGAATGCTACAGCTACACCCGCAGACTTACAACACTCTCCATACTGGATTGACACGCTCTTGACCCGCACTCAATCGAACTCATGTCCTGACTGGAATCCCCAACTTGGTTCCCTAAGGCTTGTTGGCAAACATTACGGGAACACGGTCTCCTTATTGGCAAGTTTTTTCGAACTTCCATCTCACACTATCCTCAAACCATACAGCCGCTTGGGCTGTCTTCCTTCCTGACAAGGATGCGAAAATCATCCCAGTTTCAAAACTGCTCCTACTTCTGAATCCTTGGATGACTCTCCCCCACTTTGATTCAACTAACGTCTTACAACACACAATACTAGAAGGATTCTCAATCCTTCTTACCATTCTATGCCCAATCTGCTAAAAACCACGCTTACCATAGCTAGTGTTTCAATACTAGCCAGTCCAAAAGATCACACCACCTCCAAGAACCCGAATAAATCTCCGGTAATAACCCGCTAGACCCAGGAAGCTCTGAATCTCAATTGGAGACCTCGGAATCTCCCACTGCATCACGACCTTTATCTTCGCCGGATCAACTAGAATACCCTTCTGATTAACAAGGTGCCCACGAAATTTCACCTCGCACAACCAGAGCTCACATTTTGAGTACCTTGAAAGAAGTCTCTCCCTCCTCAAAGTCTCTAGCACCTCCCTCAGGTGCTTCTCGTGTTGCTCCTCAGTCTTGGAATAAACCAAGATGACAATGTACTCTCCCAATCCCGCGATTTGGGATATGATCTTTCGTTATCCGCTAATAATCCTCGGTATGCAATTGACATATGACATTTCTTGGAAGTATAATTCAAACACAAACATAGGATAACCCAGAGTCACACTTACTCAAACCCCTGGAACGAAAGACTCTATCGTGCAGTTTCCCGCATGTGCTGTACTGAATCTAACCCTGCTGGTCTCTCAACAACTTATCCAAAATCTAGGGTCTCCTCCTAAGACCCTTCAATATAAGCAACTGATCTGGATCTCTCTTACCGATGTGCTCCAAGTCCATATCCCGTTCTCAAGCTCTAGAAGTCATATCATTCAGGGTCTTACACCCCGAGATACTCACGGTCTCCCTGCTACCATTCTACAGTATGTTCTGATAACTTACCTTTTTCATTTCCCCATCTGTTGCATACCCTGGTACCATATAAGCTCTTTCCCGAGGCTTGGAAGTGATCTCTTCCACAGTATCAGTCGTCTGGTGGAGATCTAACAACTCTTGTGCCAACTATTGCGCCTCAATCGCCTGGGTACACTCCGCCCAAAATCTGGTCTAAAAGTCATCCAATGACATAGCATAAACTGCTTCATCACTCCACTCACTACCAACCTCTTCCTATCAATCTCGTGGTCTGTCCCTCAGGAGACAGGAAGTAAGTCAGATCTTGTCTCCTTTCGAGACAACGTCTGGTACGAAAAGTGTTGGCGACATCTGCCAACCATCTGCTGCTAACAATGGGGTCCCTAATCCAGATGACAATCTGAAGCTTCACGAACTCTGAATTCCCAAAACATCAACGTACGGGTCCTTGTCATGACTGCAATCTCAGTGCAGAATGTACTCGGCCTCTCATCACAATCTCTATAATGCCCTCCTTGATCATACTGAGGATCACAGGAGTCTGGTCAATGATACTGCACGTAACCTCAGATGGAATGAACTCCCCATCTGATCATCGAGCTGCCCGACTACAGAGTCTGAGCCTGATCCCTCGTCGACACCAGAACTGCCATCTGGTCTACCTCTAAGCGTCACTATACATTGGAAATATACCATCACGATCATCATAATACTCATCGTACTCGAGGGATCTCACACACTACAAGTTCCATGGTCTTATCTCGACCTTCCTTGATTCGAGTATGGATCCTCTGCTTTCAGTAGTACGCGCCCGTACTACCTTCCACATCTATCCGTACTTTCCTCAAGAACTGCCTTGACCCCACCAAGTACCTTCTACTACTACTATTCTCTGCTACTCTCATCCTAGGCTTGCCCTAAGGTAATCATCAACCCACTCTCCACCATCAGCTACATAAGAAGTCCCTACTTTCTTCCCCTAACTAGCTCGTGAATACTATTACATATTACTCAGACTAGATAGTTCTTCGAATGAGAGATCCTAACCTACAACGTTTAGACTCAAACAAGAGCTGCGAAATAGAGCTAGACCTAACCTTCTGAAATTAATTAGTGATATGAACATATTTAGTTATAAAATGCATGCATTATCTTAATACTTTATGTTATTTTTATATCATTTTATGGATAAAAGGTACTTAATTAGCTTAATATTTCAATTTCAGCAATAAAATACATGCTCGAAAGGAAAAAGAAGCGGAATTGGCGATTGAAAGCTTGGATCTTGAATTTTGAAGAAAGAAGGATGTTGTTGGACAGCTTGACCCATCGTCAGTGTTTTGGCTATATATCATGAACCGTAACTCCGATTGACGAGATTCAAAATGTTCTGAAAACTAGACACAATTTTGGACAACTTTTGTGTTTTGAGAAAATGTTGATCCTGGAAAAACTCGACGAGTTGGGCCTAAACTCGACGAGTTTTGTCAGAATGTTCCAGATTCGAAGATGCCTTGCCGTACACGCTGTATACGCGGATTATCAAAAAAAATCGACGAGTTATTCTTAAAAACTCGTCGAGTTGACGCTGTTTTCAGAATTTATATATAGAAACTCTTCTCATTCGAACCCTAACTTTTACTGGAGGCTAGCTGCGACTTTTGAAGATCAGAAGGGTTCTTGGAGCTGCTATTTTCGAGATTTCAACATAAGAGACAATTTCAAAGAGAATCAAAGGCAAATAATCATTCTTCTTTTCTTAATCTTTGTTTTGAACCATGGTTGAATCATTAGATTTTGATTTTAGGTTATTACTTGCTTTAGATATGAGCTAAAAGCTTTTTACTTCTGTTTGGATGAGATAATCTTATGAACATGGTTTGATTGAGTGGTTGAATTGATATTAATTTGGTTATTCATCTTGTTAAGCTTATTAAAGATCCTTATGTATTGATGATAAATATTTTTAGTTAACAAATAAGTGATTGAGTTGCATGAATATCTTCTTGATTACTTGATTCATATAGTTTTATGAATATAAGATTGTATGCCTAGAAATAGTGAATATGAAACTAGGGTTAACTATAAAATGTGAAAATCAATGTGTGAGCATGTGTGATGAACAAACATACATGAGTTGATTGAATTGAACAAATTTAATTAACTATTGTTATAAGTCTTGCTTGATACGAACTGAACACTAGGAAACTTGTTAATTTAATCACTTGATCACTGTTTGAATTAACTTGTCTACTAAAGGATTGGTAATAATGAACATGAACCCAATCACTTTAGGAATCGGTAACCATTGACATACTAATTCATTGCACTTGCCACAAAATCAACCATAGGAATAAGTGAATCGAATCTAAACAGAAGTCTCTTTTATCATTGAATCTACTGTTCCTTTCTTATTCTTCTTAGTTGTTAATTGTCTTTGTTTGAGTTTTAAAGTGCTTGATTAAGTTTCTAGTCTTGAAAAACTAGAGAAAACCTCCCTTTTATTTAATTGTTTTTAATTAGATAATACTAGTACTTAATTTAATTGTTACCGTTCCCTGTCTTCGATACCCTACTTGCTTAAACTAAACTACTATCGGTAGGTACACTGCCTGCGTGTGTTTGTTTTCATTTGAGTTTGTTAGGATTAAAACTAGTTTGTTTTAAACACATCAATTAGTCCTTGTAATATGTAACTTAACATATTCGTTTACTAGTTAGTGAAAGACAACTAGAACTCCTAAAAGCACAAAGCGAGCAACATTCGGGCATTAAGTACACATAATCAACTAATCAAGCATATACTACTCAGGCTATCACCTTGACTAATCTGTACTAGCATGTAGTTTTCATAAGGCTGAATCACATATAACAGGCACATAAGACATCCTTCCTAGATTCTTAGTCCTAATCTACCATGTTATTCTAATAAAGCTGATATCATAACATAAACTTGTATGGGTAATTAGGGAGTACTTACTTGAGCTCGGCTGATTGCATGTAGCACACCCTTTTTCTCTTTTCAAAGTTCTTTTCTTTTTAACAATTCTTTTCGCTTTTCTAAAACTCTTTTCGTTCGAAAACTTTATACCACTTCCTTAGTTTGAGTTAAGACACACTCGGAAGTGTGCCTGAATCCCTCAAACCAAGGCTCTGATACCAACTTGTAACATCCCAAAAATACAAGCCAAAAATTTCATTTTTAACACATTAATAAAACCATAATTATCTTTCAACATATACAAATCATAAACGGTGTATCTCAAGAATAACATAACATCTGTCAGATATATCAGAGTATAAACATCCTAGGCTGAACAAGTGGTGTATGCATTGCAATCTTCCCGAGCTTCTCTTTTGAAAATTGAGTACCTGAAACCAAAACTAAAAACTGTAAGCACGAAGCTTATTGAGTCTCCCCAAACTACCACATACCATACACATAATCACATAACTTGGGCCTAGCCCACTGCATCATGCTCTGCCCGACATCAGATCGTAATCCGATACACATATAAACATATCCACAATGCATATAACATAACACATAACATAATTACAACTCTGAGACTACTAGATACACATATAAACATATCCACAATGCATATAACATAAACACATAACATAACTATTGTAGTCCATTTGCTTGCTTTTGGATGGTCCATTTTTATCCCAATCACCAAGGCCCAATAGGAAGGCCCAACTCAAAGTCCAAGTGAAATTAGGGTTTCACCTAAAATGATAATTAGGGGTAAGTGTTTCTCACTTAACCCATTAAGGACTTAATCCATTAAGTCTTTTACTCTACTAGATAAGTGATACGTGATAATTGGGCTTAATACACAATCCAATCCCAATGGCTCAAAATTGGGTCCAAATAAGTCCAAGGCCCAAATACTCACAATTAGGGTTTTCCACCCAAACATGACCCAATAGGCCCAAAACTAATCTCTAAGCCCATTAGGGTTTGCTAGTGGGGCACCACCCACTACCACCTCGGGTAGTGGTGGTCAATGGCGGCACGCGGCGGCGGCCACCACCTTACGGTGGTGGTGATGGTTTTTTTCATTATATTTTCTACTAATTATAATTACAAGTTTTTAATCCACAAATAAACACACACACTAACTACTCTAACACACACACAACCACTCTAGTGGTGGCCGGCGACGGTACAAGGCAGCAACCACCACCTCATGGTGGTGGTGGTGGCATTTCCCATGAACTCCAGCTAGACAAAACACACACACACACATACTTCAATTTGCATACAACACTCCAGCCACCCACCTGGTGGCTCAAGGGGACAACAATGACGATTTTTGGGATGGCAGCCACCACCTCACGGTGGTGGCGGTGGTTTTTGTTGATTCCTAGACAAGCAGCAACACACCCACGCGACTCCGTTTGCAAGACGCACCCAGACACCCACCTGGTGGCGTTTGGCAATGGTAGCAGCAACTCCAGGGTCTCATCGGCGGCACAATGGTGGCTAACAGCGGCGTTGCAACAATGATCTATAGAGAAGAATTGGATGAGGAGGATGAGCGGAGACCACCTTGGAACGAAGCAAAGCCCACAGCAAGAAGTGGAGGAAGGAGGTGGCGATCCAATAGCGATGGAGCGGCGGCAGGAGGCTCGGCAGCACAACGGTGGATGATCTCGGAAGAGGGAAACACCATGGTAACCTCGGCAGCGGCCTCAGGCCCGTCGTTGGAGTCGCTGGCGATCCTACTATGGCCTCACGAAGGCAGTTGCTGGGACGAGGGGTGATAAGGTGAGGGTGGCGGATGCATAGGGGAGGGGGGTTAGGGTTAGGGTTTGGCCGATGGTGAAGTTTTATACGTGGCTCCACTAAAAGTTTGCCATAATGTCAAGATTAGCCCTCCCTTTCTATTTTTCTTTCAAACTGTTGGGGTACAAAGTTCTTTATTCATGACTTTGTAAATGTTTGACTTTTGTAAAACCCACTTGCATGTGGTGCTTTAGCCTTTAGACCCATTTTGTATGTTAGAGTGAGAGAGAGACATGTAAACACCTCTATATAAGGTGGGTTTGTCCACTTGTAGAGGTGTGCTTGAGAGATGTAGAAGTGAGTGTGTAAGTGTGTGTTAATTATGTAGTCTAGATCTAGATCTTTTTTTGTAACGCCATATACATTCAATATATCTCTTAAACACCCAAATCACCATGTTCAATTGTGCAAGCTTTAATTATGCATGCCAAACCATGTTCTTTGTCACAACAATTGGTATCAGAGCGGGTCTTCAAGATCAAGGTGATATTTGAAGAACGATTATCGGTTTGGCAATTATTGTCGCATTTTGAACAATTTTGGTGAGTCTCTCTCTATGATCTCTCTTAATTTTGATGATTCGTGCGTTGCGTTTTTGAATTTTTGATCGATTTGTTTCGTTGGATCTAACATGTACAAATTTTTGTTAAGATCAAGCCTAAAACTAAATTTCATTACTGTTTGTCAATTAATTCAAAGAGCCTAAATAAAGTTGTTACTGTTCATCGGTAATTTGATCCAACACAATTTCTTGATTCATACATCGATAAACATGGGGCCCAATATTTTCGTTATTATTAATTAAACCAAATGGATCACTTACTATTCAAAAATGGATTTGTAAGCCCACTTTATCAAATCCAAGATACTTAGCGATTTCATTATTGGGTCCATACTCATTCGAATCTTTTATCTAGTTCTTTATTCCTCCGTGTTCAATGAAGGCAGTCGATTGATTATCAAGATCAGTTTCCAAATTGATTCATGTTCCTGGATTTGATATATCTCATTCTCATATGTTCATGTGTCTCGTATTTTATTTTTCACTATGAATCTAACATATTTGAGAATTGGAGGATCGATTTTTGTTGATTTGGTTTAAATTGACTTTCTGTGTGAAGTCAAAATCAGTGTTTTTGATAAATCAAGTTCGAAATTACAAGTTAAACTAACTTGTAATCACGATGTTGATTTTGGTTGAAGATTTTGGAGTCGGCTTACTGAAAGATGTTATTTTACATTGGGTCGATTGTTAAAGAAGGTAGATTTGGAATTGGGTTGATTTCACAGTCGATGTTCATCGTCGATGATTTTTGTATATGGAGACTATTTGGATTTGATGTTCGATGAATTGAATTTGTCAATAAAGTTGGTTTGGAGTTCATGGTGTCGACACACAGTTAATGGGTCTTGTTCGATTCTTAAAATCGATTTTGAAATCGGATGGGTTTTGAGTTGTCGAATGATTTTGAGAAGTGAATTGAGAACGAAAGCCGAGATTTTAATTTCGAATTGTTGATGTACGAAGGTTGAATGATCGAATTAGGTTCTTGAATGAAAAGCAAAATATTGAAGTTGTATATTGATTTCTTTGGTTCGATGGGTTATTAAATGATTTGGAGAATCGATTTGATCGATTTATGGGTTTAATGTCGATTTTCGAATGTTTGATGAACGAAGGATGATTTAGGGTCGACTGAGAATGATGATATACGAAGCCTTGATGTGCGAATGGTTCCACCGTGATCGATGATTTGGGAAGGGAAGACTTGTAAAACGAGATATGTGATTTTGAATTTGGGGTCAAGCATCGATGTTAAATTGTTGGTCGATAAAAACGAAGCCCTGTTTAATTGTTGATGTGCAAAGGATCGATTGTTGATTTTGGCTGTTAACCAGTCAAGAATCGATGCCGACTGGGATATCTTGGAATCAATTAACGAAGGGTTGAAGAAGAATTGGGATTCGTACGAAGAATAATGCTTCAAAGGGTGTTTGATTTTACTGTGATTTAAAAAGAAAGAAGGTATTTGGTGATTTAGATTCGAAGGGTCTACGAATCTATTGCAATAAGCGAAGGGTAATAGATGATTAAAAAAAAAAACGGAAAGACTGGGTTTCTGTGCTTTGGGTTTAATCGGAAAAAAAGAAGGGGGTGTTTAGAAGTTGAATATTCGAAGGGTATATTCTGAATTTTCGAAGGGGTATTTTGGAAATTTATACGAAGACTTAATGAGTCTTCGTATGCTTCGTTGTTCATTGTTGTTCATTGTTGTTCATTAATGAGTCTTCGTATGCTTCGTGCTTCGAATGAATTAAGCAAATGAGAATGTTTCAAAAACGGCCCCTAAACCTTCGAATTTTTGACACTTCGAAAATTAAAGCAAGTTTCGAATTTTTGACACTTTTCACCCAACTTCGAAAATTGTTTGAGGCTTCGTATTTTTAGAACAAGTCTTCGTATGTTTGAGAAAAAGAGCAGAATTTACGAAGATGGTCCCTGAAACTTCGAATTTTTGGCAGTTTTCACCCAAATTCGAAATTTTTTGGAAGCTTCGAATATTTTGGGGATCTTCGTATGTTTGGAACACAAAGAGCAGAATTTTCGAAGATGGTCCCTGAAACTTCGAATTTTTGGCTGTTTTCACCCAAATTCGAAAATTTTTGGAAGCTTCGAATATTTTGGGCATGGGCTTCGTATGTTGATTTGAAGACCGAAGTGATCTTGAAGTTTTGAAGCCTACGAGATGATGCAATTGGATGTTCGGAAGTGATATATCCGAAATGAGTTTGGTTTTATTGAAGATTTTTGGGGTGTGTTTTTATGCGCAACTTTTGGGTGATTATTTTGAGTTTGGAATACTCTTAATCATTCGTTGCTGCTTGGTTTGTAAGGTCTCACATCCTAGAGCCCAAATTGAAGAGTCATGGAAGAATTGAAGATTAAAGTTCGTTTCGACATGTGTCACCTTTGAGGCTCGAACCGCGTAGTGCTTGATTTTGGAAGATTTTAAGTGGGTCATTCATTCCTAACTTTGAGGGGGAGAATGTTGGGGTACAAAGTTCTTCATTCATGACTTTGTAAATGTTTGACTTTTGTAAAACCCACTTGCATGTGGTGCTTTAGCCTTTAGACCCATTTTGTATGTTAGAGTGAGAGAGAGACATGTAAACACCTCTATATAAGGTGGGTTTGTCCACTTGTAGATGTGTGCTTGAGAGATGTAGAAGTGAGTGTGTAAGTGTGTGTTAATTATGTAGTCTACATCTAGATCTTTTTTTGTAACACCATATACATTCAATATATCTCTTAAACACCCAAATCACCATGTTCAATTGTGCAAGCTTTAATTCCGCATGCCAAATCATGTTCTTTGTCACAACAATCCAAGGCCATAATTTACCCTTCCTACCCTTGCTCACGGAATTTCTTTCAAATCTAGTCACACAGTTACAATTCAGCCCCTCCTTACAAATTATTCTTCAAATAAAGTCCATATGTTACCTTTTAAACCCTGGCTTTCAAAACTCTATACAATGGAGTCCAGAATTACCATTTAGCCATTGTTTCTCATAATCTATCCATCTTAAGTGCCGATAATTTACCACGTGGTCCTTACCTTCATAAATACTTACAAGACTAATCCGGAACTGAAACTTTTAATCCCCGACTTCTAAAATAGTAACAATTAGCCCTTCGAGACCATCCTTGATATATAATTATTTATTTTAGGGCTACCATTCGTTCATAAATTTCATTTATTTAATTATTTAATAAACAGGGTGTTACAAAGACACTCCACCATCTCCATTTTCTACATATAACCTATCTTTATCTCTCGAAAACTCCCTCTCCTAACTTTCAAAGAAGGCTAAGCCCAAGTTCATCCTGAGAAATTTTGGTAAGTATTTTCATAAGTCCCTAGTAATTACATATGCTTATATAATAGCTTCACCATTTTTTACACACATATTTGTGTGTTAATATTACTAGGTTAATAATCACCCATAGAAGTTCCTCAACTCATCCAAAAGTTTAGACTTGAGATCTTCACTCCATCACTCCAATCGTCCCAGAAACCAACCCAAGTTGAGCTTCGTACCCCTATTTCGAGTTTTCATTGTTTTTTTTTTTTTTTGGGGGGGGGGGGGGGGGGGAGTACAAGTCAAATCTTATTACAAACTTTAATTTAGTTACTTGTTATGCTTGTATGCTAAGTTATATGTACTAAAATTATGAAAACCCCCAAGAACTCCAAATCTTGAGCAAGTCTCAAGAGTTTGAATCATATTTCACAGAATATGCAAAGAAAAAAGAACTAGTATGTTACAAAATACAAGTTACAAATTTTTACAACCAAAAAATATAAGTATTTTCGTCAAAATTTCTTAAACAAGTATTTTGGAGGAAGTGTATCACTTCCAGCAACCTACGTAGCGTTGAGCCACCTTTTGACAAGTATGAGTCTTATTTGATAAATTGAAAAACGAAGGACCATTTTGCCATTATCAAGAATGTTGGATCATTTTTTACAAGCCCGATTTTAAAAAAAAAAAGGAATATTTTCTATAAGCGAAAACGAAATATCTAGTTAACGAGTACACCAATGTTATTTTTGAGATAAATAACGGATTACAACGATTTTTACACAAACTCCTGTTAGTATTCTAGTCAGACGCATCTTCACAGTATATATATATATATATATATATATATATATATATATATATATATATATATATATATATAGTGTACGCTTCAAGTCCTGTAAGAGTTATAACCAGAGTCTCCTGGAGGGAGAACGAGAATTTGTGTATATATCTATACGGGATTGACAACCCGCACATTCATTGTTCGCTACAGCTAGACCGGCCAGTCTAGGGTGACAAATGTCTTAAACAAAACAGACGCCTGAAGAACGTCGGAACAGGCACTCCGCCATATTAGTATGGTTATAATGACTCACTAAGAATATAACAATTATCATTTAGAACTTTACACGAGATGCACCTTTCAATTTATAAACAACTGATGTTTGGATACTATAAACAAAGCTTTTAACACACAGGTCTTAGGGTTTTAAGACTACTATCTTGCATATTAGAAAATATAGGATTTTCTGGGGAAACGATTTTATACTATTTCGATAAACAATAAACTAAAACACACATGCAACCATACTTGATTTGAAACAAGACTCACAATCATTTTAAAAGGAAATATGGGATTTTCTGTTTTTTTCCAACTACCATAGATTTTTATACAAATGCTTATGAATTCACCAACATATTTTATGTTGACATTTTTCAAACGACATGTATTCTCAGGAAATCACTAAGCAGGTTAATGGAATGCGGATTCAAGATTATTTTGATGTGGATTGGGATTTACTAAATATTGTCTATTTTGTGTATTTCAAGAACATAAACAAGATGTAAAACAATGTATGTTTGATGTATTAATGTATGATGTTCAGATATGCTATGTTTCATTTATATGCAATTGTTATGATATTGTACAATGACGTCACCCGCCTCCGGACGTTTCCGCCATTCTGGTCCGGGGTGTGACATAGATCAAGAAGTATAATGAATTGGAACCATTGATAAATCTTCCTTATGAGTCCCTAGTAATGACTCATAACTATAATTATAAATTACACAAAGGCAGAGTAAGTGTAGCTCACTTACAGAGTACAATAGATGAGAACTGGGAAGTAGTTGGGCATAATACTGACTCGCAGTCTCCTACTCGAATGCTACTACTCAGATGAGTACTCAGGGGTGTCGCAGAGCTTCGCCACAGAATAGAGACGAAGGGAAAATCTAACATCCCGACATTTAGGTATTTTCAAATTACTCCATTTATTATAAAGACTTATTGTATTTAGCCCTAGTGTATGAGAAAGTTAGCAAAATCGTTCGTAGTGGCATTTTCATAAAATCAGGCCAAGAATAAGTACGTTGGGCATACATGTGCGGGTATTAGTACGCTAGGTATACACCGTGTATGTAGAGCATACGTGAAGGATCCTTAAACCATAATTTTTAGGGTTTGGACCATATATAAGCATCATTAACTCTTCATTCCTCATTCCTTCTCCAGCCTCTAACCCTCATTTCGTCCTTTGAAACCCTAATCTCTTGTGTGTGATCCTTTGAGATCAGAAGTGTGTGTTTGTGGTGCCTTTGAAGATAGAGAGAGGGAAAGAAGCTTAGAAAGCTAGGACTTTCATGAGAGAAAAAGAAAAGAAAGATTAGCCAAATAAACTAGCAATGCATTCCTTTATATACTACCTCTTACATATCTTGCACCTTACTTGCATTATAAGAAAATATGAAACATACGACAAGCATGGGCTAGTAAGAAGGAAAGACAGAAAGCAACCTCATCCCATCAAGGTATGGGTTCCCTTTTGACTAGAAATAAGTCAAAGAGCTTTTGTCTTTTTTTTTTCATCTTTTATTAAGCATGTGCATCTTTTATATAATCAAACTAACTTTATTTATATAAATGGACTTCAATAAATCCAAAAGATGTAAAATACATAAATTCATACTTTTTAATTACTAGTTGTTTTTCTCTCTAGAAAATATTATTTCCGTAAACAATAATTTCTTAATTAAATACAAATATTGATACTATTTATTAGTAGTCAAATTTTAATAAATAATCAATTAGTAATAACTTGTTATTAGGTGTGACCATATGTGATCATATATCATTAGCAAATATCATTCGATAATGATTTTTGGACATATAGATCTTTCACATGCTTCAACCAACATGTTCTCCATATAGGCATATAGGCTCAGATCCAAGTCGTCTCATTCGACTATAACTTTCCATTTTTCGATTGCATTGTTTGTGCTTGGAGTGATATGAATAAATAATATTTTCTAACATTATTCATATACAAAGTATATCATCATTTAATTATGATTCAAATGATTTGATTATAATTAATTGGAACCATTCAACTAGTCGATGGCTTGGTCAAAGTTTATAAGAGAAGGTAACTCATACACACAAGATGTTTATAAAAGAAGGTATCTCATATGTAATACCGTTATTTGGGAAGGTGACTCATTCATTTCTTACGCCATGTTACAAATCATGTTTTCAAAACTAGTATTGTGCCAACGACATATTAACACGTATTTATAAGACTGCTGCATTTATGGAAAGAGAAAAAAATATTTATTTAACGATAACTTATTATAGATTACAAGGTTAAGTTTTAAGACGTTATGGAATTTTGGAGGTTGATACCTAAATATCATAATATTTATCTAACCATAAAAAGTTAATGATCAAATTATTAGTTTCAAACACAATAATGATTTCTAAAGTCAATTAGCCGTTTAATTTTCCATCTCTCGGACTTATAATAAATAGCTCTCATTCATTTCAAACAAACACCAAAACTTGGTGCTATATTGTGGTGTACACACAAAGTGCCCTAGTTTGTAGGGCTTTAATATGTTTAAATACATGGGACTCATTTCGTATTTTAAGGTACGTACCAAACCTCGTATTACTCTTAACCTTGATGATTCGGTGCAGAAGCTGCCGAACCATTAAGATTAGAAAACAGTTTTGAAAAGAACCGATCAGCCAAAACCTCGTTTGCAGCATCAGACGGATGAAAAGCATCCCAAAATACATATTCTTTACGATTTCTGCACACGTGTGCATTCGATAAGCATAATCCTCCAACGGATGTATCGACTCTGCAGCATGAGGTATTAGACACCTTGAAACCTAAAGACAAACACACATACAACAAAGTCACTATTGTTTAGTGTTTACTACTCCAGTTCTTAATCAAGCCAAGAAATTTAGATGGATTTTCAAACATGGGACTTACCATATTTAGTAGGATTGTCGACCAAATCTAGAACATCTTGGTAAGTATCAGCGAAAGTAAGTTGTACATGTTTTAGCTTGAGGTTTAGAACCTTGATCATCTTTTGGATTTTTGAATTGAACTGAAGCACCCATTCGTTTACTTGATGTAAGCATTGATTAGAGGTTGATTTCGCTCGTTGTGAAGGAATGCATCCAAGAGGTCCAAGTCCATGAAAGATCATCTTTCGTGCACCAAGCAAATAAAGTCTCTTTCTCCATCAAAACCAAATTAATGTACATCAGTGATTCAATTCTAAGAATCCTAGCTAACTATAACAATATATAGTCATCATGTTTTTCTTTCAGACATTAATTTCACACTTACTGTGAACTGTTCAGCTAATTTCAAGCGTAGAAGATCAAGAAACTCATCGGGGGTGTACTGTTGACCATCGGGTAGGAAGGGCTGCAAGAAATTGTTTATGTAATCGTTGCTACCTGTTGAAAAGAACCCGAAATAAAGCTTGTGAGTTGTGATCTCTTTGAATGTCAACTATATAAACTTCATGTTCATCGATCACTTCTTACCCATTCCAATGAAGTAGATGGCTTCATTTAAAAGATTATTTCCAGCTCGTTCTCCTATTTTTTTCTTGATTACCTTTGTTGTGTTTTCAAAGTAATCTATTTGATCATCAAACGACATTCTTTGAATCTGTTTATATATCAGCAAATGAATCCCCAGAAAAGATAACAAACCAGTCATGTAATTAAAAAAGTTAAATCTTACGAAATAGAGTCCAGTGTCATTCAGAATCCCGGCACCACCGGATGCGTAGTTAACACCTTTCAAGATTACATCATCATTTGGATGTAACGAAAGATAAGGTGGTGGCGATGGAATTCCAAGTTTCTCAGCTGCAATGGAAGAAAAGAACGATCAAAAATGAAAAGCTTTAGCTTTCAAGGAAGAACATGCATGGATGCTTACGTACATATGATATCACCAATGGTTCGGCCATTGCTGAACCTTCCGGTGGGTTTTCCGTTTTTGTAATCGATGCCATAGAATGGAAAATCTGATCGTGCAAGAGAGTATTGCAAGTAGTTATTGTTTCCGACTTCTGTTAAAGAGTCACCGAAGATGAAAGTAACGAGTGAAGGAGGGGTGGCTGAAGTGTGATCAGCCGCCATGGCGATGATCGCCGCCGTGATAAGTGCTAGAACTAGTGGCGCAGCCATATTTCAGTCTTGTTGTTGGTATTTTGTTTGAATTTTGGTGGCAAGATTTTTATAGGAATTGTATGGTTTTGCTTTTGGTGGGATTTTTTTGGAAGTTGGTAGTGTTGGTCAACTGACGTTATGCAGAGTGTAGTTTGGTTTTGCTTTTGGGATTCTGGGAGTTTTTAGTGTTTTCCTTTCTTTCTTTTAGGTTGGTTGGAAAATAATTTCTTGTATGTAGGTAAAACAGTAAAATACAAAGTTTGATAGGTTTTAGTGTTTTCATTGCTTTAGGTTGGAAAAATAATTTCTTGTTTGTAGGTAAAAAGTTTGATATGATACATACTCCTTAGATGTAATTAGGGTGATATTACCCCACTTTTGAGGAGACGTAATCTGTAAATTTTTTATTTGATAGAGGCAATTTTTGTAATTGTTTTAGACGTAGTTTTACGATAAAGCTTAATATATGTTATTAACCTTTATAGAGAAAAATATTTGTGGGAAACTCAAGAATTGGTGTTGAACAGTTGTTATTTTAATGTTATTTTTTAATATAATGTCATGTTATCTTTTTCTAATGACTTGTCATGGATAACCATTTCTTTCAAACAAGAAAAAAATTGAAGGGTGTAACAAATGTGATTTGTGAGCATGTGGTAGAAAAAATAACATGACAAAGTTGATATCACTTCCTCCACTTCCTCCAACCTAAGTGGTTGGAAAGTGACGATGATGTGGCGTTAATATGGCTAACATTACTATATAATGGATATACCGCATAGTTTTAATTTGAAAAAGCTATGTAGGTTTGTTTCTTTTCTAATTAACCGGAAAAAAAATCTTATAAGTTCAGCCTGAAAACATAACTTAGATGCAAATTAGTCTTTTACATAGGCCTTTTTTTCCCTCCTAACTTCTTTCACCATGGTGAATATTGTTAATATAGATTGATATTTCTTTCAAATTAGTGAATATTGTTAATATAGTTTGATATTGTAAAAAAGATGAATGTAGGGATAAAACAATCTTCGTTCAATTGGGTTTATCGTTGAATTTGGGAAAACTTCTTTTTAAAATGTCTTTAAATTACAATATATATATATATATATATATATATATATATATATATATATATATATATATATATATATATATATATTTAAAAGAGTAAATTACACAAATGGTCCCTATGGTTTCGGGTAATTTACGTGTTTGGTCCCTAACTTATTTTTTTAACTCGGAAAGTCCCTACTATTTGTTTTTGTTATGCACTTGGTCCCTATTGTTTGTTTTTGTTACGCGCTTGGTCCCTATCTTACCTAAAAAATCTATTATTTAAATAGAAAAAAAATGGTGGGGTAGGTAAGGTAAGGTGAGAAGGTGGGATTGGGGGTGTGTTTTTTTAGATAAATTAAAAAATCAAGGGCAAAATAGATTTTTTAAGGTAAGACAGGGACCAAGTGCGTAACAAAAACAAACAGTATGGACCTTCCGAGTTAAAAAAATAAGTTAGGGACTAAACGCACATATTACCCTAAACCATAGGGATCATTCGTGTAATTTACTCTTTTTAAAAAGATAACAAATTTATGTTTTTTTTTTTTTATAGTTTTACACTTTTGGCCTAAATTAAATTTTATTATAAATTTTATTCAAACATTAAATTTTATTACGAATTAATGTCAAATTTAGTTTAATTTATAAATTTATTTTCAATAATATTTTTAAGACTTTTTTATAATTTTTTAAAACATTTTAAAATATTTATGTTTAAATGTTTTTACAGAATTTTTAAGATTCTCTTACAACTTTTTATAAAAAAGTTACTAGTTGTTATACTTATTTACAAAAAAAATATAAACTTGATTTACATTTTTAATACATTGTATTAAACTTGGGTTATAACCTTTTGAATTTTTTTACACTCTCATATAATTTTAATACAATTGTTTTAAACAATCTATTTTGTAATTGTTTTAAGAATTTACAACTTTTTTATATGTTTTAACTAAAAGTTTATAAAATTTTTTACAATTTTTGTATACGTCTTAAGAATAATACCTTAAAAAAGTTTGTAACAATTCTAAAAAATTGTAGAAAAATAATTTTATAAATAAAACTAAATACGGGATAAATTTGTAATAAAAATTATGTTTGTATCAAATTCGTAACTAAATTTAAAATATGGACCAAAAGTATAAAATTAGAAAGAATGTGATATGTTCAACTTAAGATAACAAATAAATACATAAAATATGATTTGGTTACCATTTTAATAAATTAAGTATGCTTGTTGGCAATTTAAATACATATTGAAAATTTTACTTCCTAAATTTAGTAATAACCATTTATATAATGTAGAAAGAATATAGACCTCATCCTCTATTATAATAAAACAGTACATTTGTGCAACGTGGCTTCTTCTAACCTCATCCCCGCATTTGTTTCCCGCTCATTTTTTTCTAAGTGAAATGCCTAATATACCCCTTCCTCCTTTGAACACGATTTACACGAATAATCTGGAAATGATACAGATTGGAAGAGATACACTGATAATACTTTCCAACTTCAACACGAGATCTCAGCTCCAAAATTACCGAGATTTCCTTTTAATTAGCAAGATCTGCATAACTAATAAAGGTAATCTTGCAAAATCCCTCATGAAATTCGTCCTATTTGTTCTATCAATTAAACTCAATCCCATGAAATCATCAGGAATTCCAACCTAATATCCAAAAAGAACGACTTAAATCTTATTCAAAAATCCGATGTATGCCCTAATATGCCCTGATCCTTTAAAAACTCTGATGCCTTATACCTTAAATCAGGATTACATTCAATTTAGTGCCATAAATCTCGGTAAATCACTGCTCCAATGGTCGCTGGTAATCTGCTTCTTCTTCTTCTTCTCTAACCTAGACATCTGCTTCTTCTATTGATTTCATGTAAGAATAATTTTTTCCTGGTTTTCTATTTATACATGAGTATGAGCAAATTTTTTGTTTTTTATGCACAACAGGTGTTTGATTAAATGCTTGAAGCAAAACAAGTAATAACATCTGGTTGATCCTTCCAAACTACATGAAACAAGTTTTTAGTTGTGGGAACTAATTTTTGTTGATTCTTTGGAAACAAAGACCTTCATTTATGTGCAATTTCTATATATATGCACCAAAAATCAATACCAGATGCTGGATCTTGAGGTAAATTCTGATAAAAAGATGGGAACTTAATCATTGATTGATTGAATTCATCATTCTATTAATTGGAATTATTTACAGATGAATTTGATTTTGTTGCAGGGAATACTTGTGAAAGGTGCATTTGTCAGCAACAATTTTCCTAAGGGTATATAATCAGGTGGTTTATCTTTAGAGAACCTATGTTTCTTTTAACTACAACATTATACATTATTCTTTTTTACTAACTAATATATTGTACTTCACCAATTCTGAGTAACTACCATATTATGATTCAAGTTATAGTTTAAAATGTTATTCCATATTATGAAGCAAATAAGCAAATGACAGTTTCTCCAACAATCAACAGAATTTATTCAAAAGTTATGACAAGGATAGGGGAAGGGAAAGAAAGAGAAGCGGATTATGATTGGGAAAGTGATTATAGGATCGGCATCATAGGTATCATCATTGATTATTAACGTAACTTTATTTATTTTTTTAAGATTGTTGGGACATTGTGAAAATGACTATTTGTTACAATGCATTGAAGGTGACAAATTTATTTTTTGGTCAATCCACGGGTTACTAACCATACCAGACATTTATTTTTATGGATTTTAAAGGAGCAAAAGATAAAAATGTCACCACTACAAATCATGCAGATTTGATTCAGGTAAAATATAGCTGCCAACTTTTGCTTCCTATACTAGCATTTTGACTTTAATCTCTTTAAAAAATCAAATTCTTAATCTTATGTTCAATGAATCCTTTAGGGTTGGACTCCTCTGTTTCTTCTAATTATAGGGCATGAGGCTTGAAGGTATGTTTGATTCTTGTAAAAAACTAAGAAGGTGTTTTTTGAATTCTTTATTTCGTTAAAGAATATAGATATTGATATAACGTTTGTATTTGATGTGAGCAGGTATTGTGGAAAGAGAATTTTATTGTGTTTGCTATCAACAAAAATAGGTAACATCCATTTCTTTGCTTTTCCAAACAACAACCACCTACCGGCTTCAATCACCCGATTCCTTGATTACAACTGTTTACGGATGCCACCATTGAAGTCTCTCTATTACTATTTTACGAGCACACACACACACATCACTCACTCAATGGAACACAATAATTGATATAGAGGTTGTAAGTAACTTACCTTTGGTTATGGATTTGTTTTGTTATAATTTTTCTCATAATAAGGAATAACCTTACACCTATGCATCACATGAGTATGAGCTAATTATCGATTTCTACATTGATTTTTTTTTTAGATTTCTATCATTTATTTGTGTAATTTTTATTATGGTTTTGAATATGTAAGGGTATTGATGTTTTTTTAGGCTTTTCTTAGGACGTTTCTTAGGTTTTGTTTTTTGTTTTCTGATCTTTGATCAACAAATGTTTTCTTGAAGAACAAATTTCATAGTTACGAATGAACTCATTATTAACTTCTCCTACTGATCAACTTGCAAGTAGCAAACAAAATTTGAAGGTTTTGGTTTCATTTGAACTTTTTACAGTATCTGCATGATTAGAAATTAGCCGCCTCTTAAATGTACATGTACTGGCTTTTCAGTTATTTATGGTTCTCATGAACATTTTTTAATAAATTCAAAGGATTGGCATGGATTTTGGTTTTGAAAATAGATGTTTGATTTCGGAAGTAAAACTATAAAGGTTTGAATTGAAAGTTTGAACTTGAGCTCTTGACAGGTCATGTAACCAATATTTACTCTAACCATGTTTTAGATGTTCTATCAATTTTTATTTTATCTAACATGGTAATCAATTTTTTTCTCAATTTGTCGAGCTTCAGGTTTTGACTTTTGAATTGCTTATGCTGCATTTCGTCTATATTCTACATCTTATTGAATCTTTATGGTTCATTGTTGTTCTGTGTTGTTAAAGATCTATTCTCTCTAATATCTAAATTCTAAAGTTCGTTGTTATTTTTTAGTGTTTGTTGAGTTGTAAATCTTGTTGTTGCATTCCTTTACTCATTACGTAATTGTATCTTTGTGTTTCTTTCAGTTTTTATACTTTTCCCGGTCACCCACTGGCTTTTCATCTTAATAAAATATTTGATGTAAAATAAATCAATTTTTTTCTGAAATTTCTAGGACTAAGATATTTAGAAGTTGGATATTTTACTTCCTATATCAAACCTAATAAAAGTGTTCGTTTTAATAGTCTTATGACACTAACTGTTTCTTAATATTCATGGATTTGTAGTTTGTTTAATGTTCCATCAACATTTTCTAAAAATCTAAAAATATTGATGTTAACTTTGAAGTTGAATTTTTTTAGTTTTACCATAGAATTCAACATTTTCTGAAAATCTGTTTTTGCATTTTTACCTTCTAAGCCAACGTGTATCATTTACTCATTGTATAATATGTTTTTGCATTTTTACCTTCTAAGCCAACGTGTATCATTTACTCATTGTATAATATGTTTAATTATTTTAGTTGAGTATCTAAAAATATATCAAAGTTAATAAAATACATTGTGTTTAGTTATTTCTACTATTAATGTACAAGAAAAACTAAAATTGAACCAATTTTGTTAATTATTTCAAACAAGGACCATCTTTGTTTATATATTTTTTGGTTTTTTTTGTCACCTTCATATTTTGCATGAAAGGGAAACTTATTTCAAATACATACATAATTATAATATTGTACTTTCAAAGTACAATGCTTAAAAAAAATTAATTAAATTATGAAAGGAAATAAAACCCAAAGTAAGATGTTATATTTGACAGAATAATAAAAGTACATTGTTATATATTGCATTTAGACCATGATTTGGTTAAATGCAAGAAATAGAACTCAAAGTAAGATGTTATGTATCCAATGCTATATATCCAATGTTGGTAAAAGCTTTAAGTACATTGTTTTTTTTTTTGGTAAAAGGTTACAAATACACTGCTATTATAACTATAAATAAATGGTGTATTATTTTATTACTTAATCAATTTTTTAATTCTATTTAAAATTAACACCCGTGGGTTCCACGGGTTTTAACCTAGTATACGTATATATAACAAGTCACAAGTATCATACAATCATTTCCTAAATTTAGTCACTTTACTCCGGAGTTGATATAAAAAACAATCTCAAATAAACTGGATTTTTTTATTTTTTTTTAAATTTCTGGACTAGGCGGATTGTGATCCATCGTGGAACTAATATTCATTTATGGCATGTCTTTATACATCCAAATCATAAACCCCATACTTATGAAAACTAAAAATTTGTCCCAATTTAACAATCCACTAAAATTTACAACTCAATCCTTATATTGGGAAGCTCATTATTCAATAGTGATAACGAAAAATCATTTCATTTTGTTTTAGTTAGAACTTTTGTTACTTTTGCTCTTTCTTTTTCAGGAATGTATAAACCATGCACACCAAAAAGTATTGCATTACAAGAAGTTACATGACAATAATCAAACAGCTTGAAGAAATTAATTTAGGTGTAACATCTTAAAAAACAAATTTAAAACTAAAATACAAGGATTTAGTAAAAAAAATCCAAATCTACAACCCATATTAAACCCAAAAACACCGGTTTCAACTCAATAATAATAGTAAAAACTGAGAAGCTTTTTATACACAACTTAAATCAATCTCTCTGTTTTTCAAACTCTCCAACTAAAAGTTTAAGTTTGCATGGCATGATAGTTCTCCAGTTCCTTATCCAGTTGATCAGCAGACTTGTCAACCACCGGCTTCCTCCCTCTACCCCGCCCACGCCCACCACCACTCTGTCCTCTCCCCCGCCCACGACCACCACCACCACCACCACGTCCATTTCTCACCATACCCCCACGCATCCTTTGTCTAAAAACCACAACCCAATTCATAAAATAAAATAAAAAAAAAATTACTATTTTTTATATAAAAGGACAAAATGTGTTACCCAAATGAACGATTAGGAATAATAGCTGCTGCAGCATTTCCTCTTCCCCTACCAATTCCTGAGCTGTAGGAAACACAGTGATATTTGAATTACACCAATGACAATCCATGTTGTTGTGATTAATGAAAAAAGGGAGAAAAAAAAACATACGTCATGACAACAGTCCTTTGACCATTTCGCCCTCCAACAACATTCACACGAGCAGAAAGAGGCAAAATCTCAGAGTTTGAGCCTTCAATTTCAATCTTCATAGGCTTCCCATCCAGCTGTACATTGTTATACCTCTTTAGTGCTTGAAACGCATCACTTCTTCTAGCAAACAACACCTCAGCTGAACCCTGCAACAAAACAAATTCAATGTCTCTTTCATAAAAAAAAAAAATCAATAATTCAAAACTAATAATACTTACACTTGGACGACCATTTTTGTCATAGTGAATTGCATATCTTTTGAGCTCTCCAATCTCAGAGAAAAGTTCCTGGGTTGGAATTGCAAATGGATAGTGTCAAAGGGAGATTTAAAAAAACATTGGTTTGATGATGATGATGATGATGATGATGAATGATGAATGTGTACCCTAATATCTTCATTTGTGACTCCAATGTCCAGATTGGAAACATTTAATCTTGCACCATTATCAAATCCTACTGCTTTTAGACTCTCTTCAAACAAACCCTGCTGCCATGTGGATATCTTTGGTCTGCGGAAAGACTGGAGCAAGTATACACCAAGTTAACACTTAACACAATTCACCATTCATTCTCCACAAACATTCAATTATTCAAACAATCTTAACATTCCCTTTTCAGAAACTGAAGATATCCCAGTTAAAGAAATAGAATCCACCATAAACTCCCCCTCTACAGGACTTTTATCGCTTGGGGTAAAATTGTCAAGAAAAAAAGAAAAGAAACAGAAATTGTTGGTGTTGGTGTTGGTGATTTGACATGATGAACCTCCCAAGATTGGTGACAATTCTTTAGTAGCAACTTCTCTCCTCATGTTTGAATTTGTAATGCAAATGTTAAGAGGTTCTGAATCAAATGTATAAGATTATCCATAGATTTGAGCTTGCCTTTGCAATAGTATAAGCTGAGGGTCGAGCATTCACAGCAAGGGGACCTCTGCGAGGTGGCCCTGTTGGTCTTCCACCACCAAATGATCTTCCTTGACCTCGACCACCACCACCACGAGCCCTACCTCTCCCTCTGCCTCTATCAGTGGTGCGCCTGCTTTTAATCATATCATCAAGTGACATATCCAGAGATGCCATTGTAAGGATTGCTATGCAACCTTGTTTTCAGTAATAAATACCCTGTAAACAACCAAAACTTGTTTTTAGTAACCAATAATATAGCTACGGATAGGAACCAATAAGCTCACGTCTCAAAAACTACGACAGAATCAATCAAGATCAATCGTGAAATATTTCAACTAACATCCAAATTTTTCCTACAAACAGATGACAAACAGAAAAACTAATTGGATATCTTAGATGTTTGATTACTTGCACTGATGAAACAATCTAACGATTAATTCATATAAATACACAAAAACTATACAAAATTGATTAGGAAAATAAATGTACCTGAAGAAGGTTACAAATCTGTGTCGTTAAAATCAACTAGAAACTAATCAACGATTTCCGTTAGGGGATGTATGAGAGAAGCGATGGTGGAGAATATATGCAGGCAGGAAAACGATTATATGACGAGGAACATGAAAGTCGTCTATGTTAAATTGGATATTTGATGCACAATTACTGATTACAGCTTCTAGAGATCCATTTGGGGATTGAATTAGGGTTTGGGTAGAGAGGCGAAAAGTGAATAGATCGAAGACTTCGACAAAGAAAATTGGGAAAACACGGATAGGGTTTTGTACAGCCTTCGGGCCTTTACTAGGCCCGGTCTACAAATTCAAATGCGAAGCTTTTCTTGTTTTTCTTTGTTATTTTTTATTTTAAAATTATTTCTTATCAACAACTACAAGTATTCGAAGTAAGGGTGAGCATAATAATCGAAAAATCAAATCAAAATCAAATTAACTGATAAAACTAAATCATATTATCTGATCATGTTTAAAACCGATTGTAAACGTTTAGCAGAGTTGATTGGAAGCCGCATTTAGATACAAAAGTTATATGTTTTAGTTTATTATTATAAGATTTCGAAAGCTTGCAAAAATTGTTGGTCTAATATTTTTTGTATTCTTTGTCATTTTTTATACCAATATGCTTTCATTTTGTATCATTTTTTAACATTTTGGTTAACCAATATTAACCATTAATCAAAATCATTCATAAAAAAATCATTAAAAATAACCAATATTAACTATAACCACTAGATACCAAAATGCATTAACCAATAGTAATGATTATGATTCGGTTTTGTTCAATAATCAAACCAAACTGACTCATATACACCCATTCCGCTTTGCACAGTAAAACAAATATATAGTTAATATATGTTGAAATTTATAGTTTTGTCTGTGATTTTTTGTTATTTTTATATATAGGCCTATTAAAATTAGAACCTACAACCCTAGAATATTGGAACCGATCCTGAAACATGTTATGTCGGGTTTTAATATTCCAAAACTACTCCTAAAATTGTCAAGGAAGAAATTGATTGACTATTACAATATATGATAAATAATTAACCATATAAAATATTGATAGTAAATACAACGAATTAAATGAAATATTAAAATTATAAATAAAAGATGTTTATAATTGATGTCAAAATATTCCCTAATGATTCTAATCGGACTAATAATAATTATAAAACCTAAAATTAGTTTTAGCTCTCATATGTTACTAAAAAACATAAGTTATGAAACAATTAAACGATTTGTATTTTATAAGAGTCGTGTGCCAATGTGCTTTTCATTTGCATAACATAAAATTAGAGATGCAAATTGCAATGACTAAATCTTATTTCACTTTTATTTACCTTACAGTGTAAAAAAGTGTTATCAATTCATTCCAAAACAAAAACATAACAATATTCTGGACCAGTCCGGACCGGTTCATCGTGTTTTGAAGGCTTTCAGAATGAAATTTTATGTTTCGGAACACTATATTTCGATGTAAACTAACAATACCTAAACATCTAAACTATTTTTGGATCGCTCATTTTTAGTTAATTTAGAGTTTAGAACGTTTTCAATTCTATCAGGAGGTATTCTACGGATTATGGAATAGTAGTTGTAGACGAAGTGAAGAACGTACCCATAAAATAATGGGGTCGTTGTGTGTTGGTGTCTCAAACTGACAAATAAATGGGGTATAATATGTGATATAAAAATACTCCAAGATTTATTCAATGCTCTAATATACTAAAAGATAGTACAAGGTAAGCAAGGATCGAACCCAAGATACACGGGAGTCTATGTCAATATTTCTATGAACATGACACTTTTGGGGACAAAAACTGTGAAGGGTATTTTTGCAAAGATACAGAAAAGTAAATAGTTGAGATCTATTGATTATGAAAGTTCTGATTTTGTAATTGACTCACAAGTTATGCATATTAATCTAAACATGAGGTTATGACATATTTTCTCTAAGTAGGTACTCGTAAATGTTCATTTCTAAACATCACACATTCACCAAGTTATTAAATCCAAGGGTAAGCCCTATGAAAATAACCTAACCTCTCTAGTTTACACCCAAAGTAAGCTTCAAGGTAGTAACCTTAGAGGTTGCATAGAGTTTTATGTGAATGTTCCCAAAAACACCTAATACTTCTCATTATGTTGGAAGTGTGAGAACGTGCAAATTCAAGTTTACATTAAAATTGTTTTCTATTTATTCAAAATTAGGTGCCAAGTCAATTACGGTTAGGTGCCAAGCTAACAAAAACAGAAAACAATTTAAAGTTTGTTACTTGGTATCATTTTATAAAACAATTGCAGATTTTATAAAATAGAATAACAAGAATGGTATAATGCTAGTTTTAGTGATGAGCGTGAATTAAAATACATCAAACATTGGTTTAAAACAAAACTGAAATTGTTAGACAAAGATATGAGCATAACATCAAATCATATGATTAAAAATAAAACATGGTATTGTCTTTACAAAATCGAAATGTAAGTTCCAGCCAAACATGACTAGAAACAAAGAAATCATAATTGAAAGATAGAAATAAAACTTACAAAACTGGAAATAAATCTTCTAAGTGACCTTCAAATGGTGGAATAATAAGAGAAGCCCATGGGATTGCCCCTAGATAAAGTGTGTTGTATGAGGTGTGAATGTGATTGTGTTTCAAAGGTATGATCATCTCTATTTATAGTAGATGCAACTTAAATATTAAACTCAAAAGTAGATCAAGAAAGCCTTTGGAACATCACATGCATCAACTGGTAATTCACATGAGATATGATGGAAAGTATGGAATTAGTTGTGAAGTGGATTGGAATGGGTATTATGGAAAGTTGGTGCAGAAAAGTGAGATGGAATTGCACGTGTGTTGAACACAGGTCGTGTTCATATAGACATATATGACACGGGTCGTGTTCAAGTGTTAACTCATAAATTGTCTTCGAAACCCATAAAGTAAACTACTATTTTTGTTCCTTGTTTTTCAGGATACGAGTCATGTCCATTTGGTCTTGGTTGACACGAGTCGTGTCACTTTTCCTTTGGGCCACACGGCCCGTGTGACGAAACCTGATCAACTCCCAATTTTGCGTCTTTTATATTTTCTTTGTTTTAGCTCCGTTTGACCCGAAACTTTCGGGGTAGCTTCCAAACATCTCCCTTGATGATATTTAACCTTCAAAACAGCCTAAAACGCAACAAAAGTGTGAAAGTAGAGAGTTTCGAGGTTTGTCCCAAAATAATGTAATGCATGAATAACTTAAATAAAATGGAATCCAATGCATGGAATAAACGCACAAAAAGGTGCAATAAAATGCACCTAACAAATCTCCCCAAGCTTACCCCTTACTTGTCCTCAAGGAAGAAAAGAAAAGGAAAGTATCATAATTATATTGGGAAATAAAAGGAATAAAGAACAAAACATAAAAACCTACAAGCTCTAGGAACATTATGCATGCAAAGGAAACAAAACTAAAAATTAACAAATACAATGTAGAAAAATATGAAAATAAATTATTTTTGTTTAATGATCCACAAACCGTAATTTTTCTTTAATTCTCACCAGGGGCAAAATGGCCAAGTTCAATATTCCAAACACAAAACACTTATCCAATTACTTCATCAGTTCAAGAAAGGCTCAACAAAGTCAAGACTCATTGACTTTAAGTGAGATTTATAGGTATGTGAGACTTCATGAAATGGTCTTTAGCTCAAATGTTTTGAGAATGTAAATAAACATGCATCGGAATACTTAGTTCATGAGAGTATCCAACCTGTTAGTTCTATTCAGAACTTTCTCAAGCTGGCTCAACCTTGCTTTATATCCCAGACTCATTGATAGATTGTCAATGCAGTTACCCTCCCGATAGGGGTATACACCAAGCGAGTATGTGATTCGAGGGTATCTTAATATTACGTCACTCAATATCTTGATAAAGGAATACTTTCTTCAGATTTTAACTTGAACTCTTTGAGTTGGATTTGGATTGACTTTTCTTTATGTTGAATGAATCTCTTTGATAATTTGATGAATCTCTCTAGGGGAAGACTTGGCTCATGGATTCTCATCAATATTTTAATATTTTGAACTCTCTTAGCCCTTTGATGAGTCATGTGAATTGGTTACTTGATTTTAGTTTGATAGCTAGCCAAGTCTTCATTGTTGATGATGATAATTGGTTGAGTTAATGCAATTTAAGTCCCATATACCTTCCTTTACACCATATCCAAAAACAGAGTGTTATTTATTTTTATTGGTTGACTAAAAGACCCACAAACATCGCATCAAACCCCCATTTATAGATTTAACAATCTCGTTTCTTGAATCACTGGAATGGACACCTCTAGTACTTATCATTCTTTGTTTTTTTGAGTCACATTTGAAGCGAGGATATTATTACCATTTTTTTAATATATGAAACTTAATGATTTTTTTTGTGGACCAAAGTTTTCTTGAAAAGTATAAAAATATGATCAGGAAAATATTGTTGAGATTTTTTAAGTTTTTAAGCAGAAAATGGAAAACATTTTTGTATTTTTTTAAGAAAATTTAAGAATAAAATGCATGTAAATGTTTTTTTTTAATTTAAAAAAAAATCATTTTTGATTTTTATAAATTTTGTATTTGGGAAAAAATGTAACAATACAAAACCCCTCCCCAAGCTTAAATATGAGCATAGTCCCAATTTTACGTCTTTTGTATTTTCTTCGTTTTAGCTCCGTTTGAATCGAAACTTTTGGGGTAGCTTCCAAACATCTCCTTTGATGATATTTAACAATCAAAACAACCTAAAACACAACAAATGTGTGAAAGTAGAGAGTTCCAATGTTTGTCCCAAAATAATGTAAAATGCATGAATAACTTAAATAAAATGGAATGCAATGCATGGTATAAGCACAAAAAAATGTGCAATAAAATCCACCTAACAAAGTGCTCGTATTCCATGTCAGAGATGGGTGTCGGAGATCAGAGTTGCGTGTCGATATTAGAATCGGAATCGAAATCACATTTCAGAATATAATCGGAACGTCGGAGCAAAATCCAGAATGAAGTAGTCGTTCGGAAATATTCAAATTATATTTCGGATTTTGAAATTCAAAATCCCAATCCGGAACATGTACGGATGATCCAAAATGGGCATTCCGGATCCAATGAAGTGGGTTGGGCCACTTGAAAATATTCTGAAAATAGGTTCCGAAATGGTCCATTCCAAAAAATATGGTTATTTTACAAAAAAAAAAGGTTATATTTTTCAAAAACACCCTAAAAATGGGTTGGTTACTCAAAAACCTTTTAAATCCTTAATAAAAATAAATCCAAAAAACAAAAATACTATTTTCAAAGTGAATGGACAAGATTCAAAGACGATGAGAACCCACATGAATAAATTCTACAACTTTGTGTTCCATAATAACCCACCCAAAGTAACACTACCCTTTTATAAATAAGCATATGACCCTCTGTTCGAGGAAGACAAGGACGACGAAGGTGCTAGGTCAACAGTTTTTGGGATCTCGTATAATCTTGCATTTCCGGTAAGATTCGATCAACCTTAATGCGTTTAAATTATCGTTTCATTTTTAGGGATGGTTTTCCGGGTGGCAACCGATGCCATGGGATTTTGGAATAAAGTCCCGATGTATGTGCCGTGTTTAGGTTATTCAAAACATCCCGAGGAGCCACCTGGAACCCATGATTCACCTTGTATGTTTGGAGAAATATCTGATTGAATGTTTTTGGGCCACCGTCGCCAAGTGTGGCGGTGTCTCTTGTGTGTCCACATGAAGGGTTAATGTGACTGATAAATAGAAAAGACTTAGAGGAAGAGACAAAACGAAGCTTGGAAATCATTAATTATAATTGTGTGAGGATTCTTCTTGATTGTTTGGTTGAGTCTCAAGACAAATCAAGCTAGTTAATGTGTTTCTATACGTGAAATTGTTGGGTTAGTATATTGTGATTAAATCCCTTTCATCCTGAGTAAACCAAGATACTTTAAATCCATTAAGCATGAACTAGAGAAAAATCTATTAAAAATGGAAGTCGAAGGCCGTGAATTCAGAATAATCGGGTCAAATATATATATATATATATATATATATATATATATATATATGGAATCAATAAATAATCGACTAACAAAAATAATTCGACTCTAGTTAGTAAGCTAACTCTAGTTATTAGAGATAAAACTCCCCCTCAAAATGAGCCCGAAAAAATGTTATGAAGAGCCATCTTGGACATCAAACGATTAAGTTTGCAATGAGGTAGTGGTTTGGTAAACATGTTCGCCACTTGAAATTAAGTGCGGACAAGTAACTGACACTCAACAAACTTATCACGAATGAAGAGACAATCAACTTCAATATGTTTGGTTCGTTCATGGAATGTGGGATTGTTAGCTAGACGAACAAAAAAAAGTGTTATCATTGAACATCAATGCAGGAAGTTCATTTTGAATATTGAAATCTATCGAGAGTTGTCGTAACCAAATGAGTTCACATGTCGTGGAAGCCATAGCATGGTATTTGACTTCTATGGAAGATCGAGATACTACCAATTGTTTCTTGTAGTGTCAAGAGATTAATGCATCACCCAGAAAGACACAATAACCCATAATAGATCTTCTTGAATCAGAGCAAGTTGCCCAATCGGAATCGGAAAACGCTTTAAGTTGAACATGTCTAGCAATATCACAAAGCGCCTTAGGTTGCAATGACGAATTCGTTGAAAAGAATACACCTTAACCAAGATTTGTATTAAGATATCCTAGTAAATGAGTGGCAACTTGCATGTGAGGGACTCAAGCATTGTATGGAAAATGCTATATCGGGACAAGTTATTGTCAAGTATATAAGTCGTCTGATTAATTTGCGATACGACGAGGGTCATCTAAAATATCACCTTTTGTATTGGAAAAACGTATATGAGGATCCATAGGACAAACGTATATAAGGTGTAATGTCGCTGAGATAAGAAAATACATGATCATGATCTTGCAACCTCCAGCCCCAAAAAAATACTTCAAATTTCCCAACTATTTGAGCTTAAATCGATTACTAAGGCGGTCCTTTACATCGTCAATTATATGAATATAAGCTTTGGTGATAATAATATCGTCAACATATACAAGCAAGGCAACATACATCGATACATCGAACCTGATATGTAGCACCTGGTTCCTGGTATGTAAGATATATCTGAGTATTTTGTATTTTGGCCTTAGACTCGGCGAGTTGGAGGCCCGACTCGCCGAGTAGAGACGAGACTTGGGACGCGGTTAAGTTGGCGACTCGGCGAGTCTATATTATGGACTCGGCGAGTCCGCGCTGTCTGATGAAACCCTGATTTCCAAGGGTTTGCACCCTATTTAAACGACCATTTGCGCCCCAACTCCGCCCCCTTCACCCTCAGAAGCTCTCCATTCAGTATAACCCTTATTCTTGTGAGTTTGAGGCTTTTTAGTGTGTTTCCTTGAAGATTTTGGGAAGGAAGAGGAGTAGATCAAGAGAAAAGGAAGGAAGCCAAGCATCTTCGTGTTCTCTCAGTAATTTCTTGGAGGTATAACTCGTTTTCCCTCTATTTCTATGCTTATTACTCCATTAAAGTCCTTTTTGAACCATGTCCCAAGCTTGGTTGTGCATTGTTGGTTGATTCAAGTTGTTAGCCTTTAGATCTAGACCCTTTTTAGTCCCTGGAGCTTGGATCTACTGCCTTTATGGAGTCATATTGCACACAAGCCCTAGATCTACCCCTTTTGGTGCACTTTGAGCCTTAGAACCTTTATTGGTGATGATCTACACGTAAAGTTGGAAACTTTACGTGTAAACCAGGCCCTAGGAGCCCAGATCTGTGGATAGCATAAGCTGGATTCAAGCAAAATCGACCATATAGAGACTGCATGGTAACGACTCGGCGAGTCTGCTCGCGAGTCTCCGAGTTTGTCCCCTTTTCGTTGTGTCGAGTAGAGTAGTGAGTCACAAGGTGTGACTCAGTGAGTTGGAAGCCGAACTCATCCATGAAGGAACTCGGCGAGTCATTGCCCTGACTCGGCGAGTTCAAGGCAATCTCCTTAGATCAAGATCAGACTCGACGAGTTGTTCATACAACTCGGCAAGTCACAACATAAGTGTTCATCGAATGAAGATGAACTCGGCGAGTTGTTCATACAACTCGGCGAGTAGGATGAAGGACTTGAACATCAGTTTGGAAGGAGAACTCGTCGAGTCATCACCTAACTCGATGAGTAGAGACGGGATCCAGGTCAGTTGATTGGATAAGGACTCGGCGAGTCGGGGTGTAACGACCCGTCTCCAGTATATGGTTTCCATGTTATTTATTTAGGAGTTTTCAAGAGGGACTCAGCGAGTCTATAGCCCGACTCGTCGAGTAGAGACGGGATTTCGAGCAAGTGTAAGTCGGCGACTCGACGAGTCCATATTCGGGACTCGGCGAGTCCGCCTGCCAGGAAGAAACCCTAAATCCCCTGGTTTGCTCACTATTTAAGCTATGTTATGTGCCCCAAACTCGCCTCCTTCACCCTCAGAGAGCTTGTGAGAAACCCTAAACCATTCCTTGTATGATCTAAGTGTTTTTGGGTGGATTCTTGAAGGATTGAAGAAGAAAAAGAAGAAAGGACCAAAAAGAGGAAGTGTAGAGCAAAGATCCAAGGCCAAAGTCAGAGTTCATTGAGGTATATCTCGGAATTATCCTGTTTTGTGCTTAAAACCTCCATTAGAACACCTCTAAGGCTAGTTTAATGTATTTTCCAAGCTTTATAGTTGTATGGATGCCTTATTGGGTCGAGATATCCCTAGATCTGTTCATTTAGGAGTGTTAGAGCCCTGATCTAGTGCCTTTTCAAAGTTTCTTTGCTTGAGAACCCTAGATCTAGCCTTTATTATGCTTTTTGAGCCTCTTAATCCTCATGGGTGCATATGGGCACGTAAATATAGAACCTTTACGTGTTAATCGAGCTTAGGGAGCCCAGATCTATAAGTTTTATGCGCTGGATTCAAGCAGAATCGAGTTTGGAGTAGCTGCATGCATGCGACTCGGCGAGTCGAGTCACGAGTCCCCGATTTTTCCCCTTTTGAGTGATGCCGAGTGGGGACCAGTGAGTAGTAGAGTGGACTCAGTGAGCTGGAGGTCAGACTCAGTAATAGAGGGACTCGACGAGTTGTTCATACAACTCGGCGAGTCCAAGGCAATCTTCTTAGCTCAAGAACAACTCGTCGAGTTGTTCATACGACTCGGCGAGTCGGATGCAGATAGCCTGAGTTCTAGAATCGAAAGGGAACTCGTCGAGTTGATGCCATACTCGACGAGTAGCCGCGAGTAGGGTTGAGAAGTGAGAATAGAGACTCGGCGAGTTGGCGGCCCAACTTGGCGAGTCAGGTCAACTGTAGGTTGACTTTGACCTGGAGAGTTGACTTTGAACAGGGGTAAAAGAGTCATTTTACCCCAATTCAGTTATTAGTATTTGATTGAGTGTGTTTATGGAATTGTAGCCGGAGAGATACCGGAGCAGCAGCAGATAGCTTCCAGAGCCATACACTCAGCAGCTAGTTCACGAGGTGAGTTTCCTTCCAGTAGGAACGAGTCTAAGGCCACAATGCCGGCCCGTTTAGCTAGCAGTAGTTTCCGGATTTTGATCCGATGCAGTATTTAGTATGTTTGATGCCTTCGTGGCTCAGACAGGATTTATGTGTTATGTGTTCCGGGCTACGGCCCGATGCGGTATGCAGTATATGTGTGTTCATGCTAGTTGATATGTTTATGTTATGTGATGTTCAATTAGTTCCGGACTTTGGTCCGATGCAGGGGGGCAAGGCCACAGTTAGTCCGGACTTCGGTCCGATGCAGGGGACAAGGTCCCAGTTAGTTTCCGGACTTCGGTCCAATGCATGGGGCAAGGCCCCAGTTAGTCCGGACTTCGGTCCGATGCAGGGGACAAGGTCCCAGTCAGTTTCCGGACTTCGGTCCGATGCAGGGGGCAAGGCCCCAGTTAGTCCGGACTTCGGTCCGATGCAAGGGACAAGGTCCGAGTCAGTTTCCGGACTTCGGTCCGATGCAGGGGGCAAGGCTCCAGTTAGTCCGGACTTTGGTCCGATGCAGGGGACAAGGTCCCAGTCAGTTTCCGGACTTCGGTCCGATACAGGGGGCAAGGCCCCAGTTAGTCCGGACTTCGATACGATGCAGTGGGCAAGGCCCAGTATGTGCTTTATATGTTATTGTATGGTATGTGGTAGATTGGGGGAGCTCACTAAGCTTCGTGCTTACGGTTTTCAGTTTTGGTTTCAGGTACTCAGTTTTCAAAAGAGGAGCTCGGGAAGATTGCAGTGCACACACCATAGTCAGTTAGCCTGGGAATGTTTGACTCTGATAATGAGATTATGTTTTGAATTAATACTCGAAAAACTATGTTATGACTTATGATACAATTTTTATAAATATGGTTTTAGTAATGTTTTTAAAGAAATTTTTAGTCGTGATTTTTGGGTCGTTTCATGGGGAGCCAACTCGGCGAGTCAGGTCAACTGAAAGTTGACTTTGGCTTTGACTTTTAACTTGATCAAGGGTAAAATGGTCAATTTACCCGAGGGTCAATTAGCAGTGTTTGATTGAGTGTTTTGTGGGAATTATAGCCGGAGGATTTCCGGAGCAGCAGCAGCAGTCAGTCAATTCCCACGCAAACCAGCAGCTATTTCGAGGTGAGTTTCCTTCCAGTAGGAACGGGTCTAAGGCACCAAGGCCGACCCGTGTAGACGAGGTGTTAGCACTAGAGTGTGGGCCGATCCCGTATCTCTTGGTTTAGTTAAGTACGATATATGTGTCGGTATGATAAAGTTGTCTATACTTGTTGTCTGTGTGATACTTGTATATTATGAGTTAGCGGTTGAGTGTGGGCAAGGCCCGTATCTCTCCGAGAGTGAGTGTGGGCTAGGCCCGTACCTCCTAGATAGTAGAGTGTGGGAGAGGCCCGTATCTCCCGGTTAGCGAAGTGTGGGCAGGGCCCGTATCTTCACGAGTGTGGGCGAGGCCCGTATCTCTCGGCTAGCGAAGTGTGGGCAAGGCCCGTATCTTCACGAGTGTGGGCGAGGCCCGTAACTCCTAGTTGAATGTTGTATGTTATATGCTTGCATGGTATGAGGTATTATGGGGGAACTCACTAAGCTTTGTGCTTACAGTTTACAGTTTTAGTTTCAGGTACCTCTTCATCGAAGGGGAAGGAGTTGGCGCGGTAGCGGCACATCATACACACACACTGGTTTCCGCATTTACGATATTTCTCTGGGAATTATACTCTGATATTTCGATTGGTTGTATGATTTGGCTTTTAGACATGGGTTACGTTGTGATGTGGTTTGGTCAAACAATGTTTTTAATTATTAATGTTTTCTAAAGTAATGTTTTAAAAATGAAATTTTTGGACGTGAAAATTGGGTCGTTACAAGTTGGTATCAGAGCCCTGGTTTGAGGGATTCGGACACACCTTCGGGGGGTGTCTGAACTCAAATCGAGGGGTCAAAAGAGTTTGAAAAAGAAAATGTTTTCTAAAAGGTCAAGTAAAGTATTTTAAGAAGAAACTAAGCGTGTGATGTGCGCAACCGGCCGAGCTCAAGTAAGTATTCCCCAAAGTACCCATACAAGCTTATGTTGTGTTTATCAGTTTCAGTAGAACAACATGCTAGAATAAGACTAAGGATCTAATAGTGATGCCTTATGTGTCTGCTTTATGTGCTTCAGTGTATGAAAATTGCATGCTAGAATCGAGTAGACAACAGTAGGATAGCTTGTTAGGTTATGCTTGATAGTATGAGTTTAGCTCTGTATGCTAGATCAGTTTCTCTCTATGAGAGCAGATTTGCCTGAGATTGTTCCCTTAGTTCGAATGCTGCTTGCTTTGTGCTTTGAGGGACTCTGAGTGGTGGGAGTTAGCCATTAGGTGAATACGTCACATCACATGTGATCAGGGTTGAATAATCTTAGAGTGCTGGATTTGGCCCTATTGCGCAGCTCTCATTTGAGTCTAACCGTTGTAGGGATGAGCTTGTTACTCGAAGGATTATCCGAGCCTCACCACATGTGATGGTATTCAGGTAATGGTTAATTGGCATTACTAAGAGACCTTCAGCAGCTGAGGACCTGGTAGGGTGGAGCCTGAGATTTCCCTAGGGCAAGCCTAGGATGAGTATAGCAGTGATCAGCCGTAGTGGAAGGGATCTGGTGGAGTCGAGGCAGTCCTTGAAGAAGGTACGGATAGATGTGGAAGGTAGTATGGGCCCGTACTACTGAAAGCAGAGGATCCGTACCCGAACCAAGGAAGGCCAAGATAAGACCAGGGAACTTGTAAGTAGTTGTGATCCCTCAAGAAGTATCAGTATCACTAATGATTGTTATTATGTATTGCAGAATGGTGGTACTACGATTGAGGCCGATAGATGGCGGTTCATGAGAGGGGTCAGGTTCGGGATCAGGTTCCGAGCCAGTAGATGAGGGACTACGCGAGTTCATCGCGTCAGAGATCACCAGGGGTATCCTTGAGTCGACCCCCATTATCTTCGGGTCGATCAAGGAAGGGATCATCGAGTTGATGGAGGATCGCCTCAGGGCGTTCAGGAGTGACATGGCATCTAGCCAGTCGGGATCTCGCACACTTTCCTTTAAGGACTTCAGGGGCAGTGGTGCGCCGGATTTCCACGGGGTGAAAGACCCCATTACTGCCAGGCGATGGATTGCGGACATCGAGTCTGCATAGTTGACTAGCTTTTGCCCCGAGGGGTCGAAGGTGAGGTATGCCGCAGGGTGTTTACGAGACCGAGCTCGAGACCGGTGGGAGTCAGTGGGTGACTCGTTGGGAGCCTCAGCGATCGAGGCTATGACTTGGTCGGATTTTGTGACCAGATTCAGGGCAGAGTTTGCACCGGCTGTCGAGCTTCAGCAGCTGGCCAGGGAGTTTTTGGACAGGAGGCAGACGACGGAGACTATGCCGGAGATCACCGCCAAGTTCCGGGCGAGGGCTTTGTTGGTGCCCCAGTATGCGGGTGACGAGGATATGAGGAGGACCCGTTATCATGATATGCTGCGGGCTGACATCCGGGAGCATGTTAGCTTTTCAGCTTGCCCTACCCTGGAGTCCATGATTGCCAGGGCGAGGGAAAGGGAGATCGATTTAGAGCACATTCGGAAGAGGAAAGCAGAGGCGGGGTAGGTGGTTAGGGCTTTAGGAAAGAAGCCCAGGGGATCAGATGGGAGGCCGAAAGGCCAAGGGGGACCTGGCCGCTGCGGGAAATGCGGCAGGACGCATGAGGGAGCATGTAGGATGGGATCAGCAGGCTGCTACAAGTGCGGCAAGGCAGGGCACTTTAGCAGGGATTGTACTACTCCTGTTTCGGCTATTCAGACTTCGGAGTTGTTGTGTTTTCACTGCAACCAGAGGGGCCACAAGAAGGCCAATTGCCCCCAGTTGACAGCATCTGCGCCAGTAAAGGCGCCAGCTCCAGTGACCTTGCGGATCACTGATGGCCGGCAAGGCAAGGCAGAGGCTCCGGTGGTGAGGAGCCGGACATTTCAGTTGACTACCGAGGAGGCACGCGCTGCACCCGACGTGGTGACGGGTATGATTCTTTCTCTCTACTTTATTTTATGATGTTATGATATTGATATGTGCTCTGTGTGTATATGTATGCATTAGGATCGTTCCATGTGAACGACATCCCAGTCCAGGTGTTGTTCGACTCGGGTGCCTCCCGATCATTTGTTTCCCTTGCGCTTAGCAAGAAGTTTCCTGAGTCTTCAGGCATATTGGATTGCACTTTAGAGGTAGAGATTGCTGATGATCGAGCGGTGCGAGCATCGATGGTGTTTCGGGATTGCGTAATGCGTTTGTTTGAGGAGCACTACTTGGTAGACTTGGTTCCCATTCCGTTGCGCGGGAACAAGGTGATTATAGGCATGGATTGGTTGAGCCCTAATGGGGCGGTGATAGACTGCGCACAGCAGCTAGTGCGAGTTAGGACCCCAGGTGGGGGAGAGTTAGTGATTCATAGCGAGAGGCCACATTGCGGACCCACTGTATGTTCACCAGCGAGGGCTAGACGCTATCTTCAACAGGGATGCGTAGGATATGTCGCATATGTGATGGATACCCGGGAGGCGGGTAAGGCGACAGTGAGCGAGGTCCCGGTGGTTCGAGATTTCGCAGATGTTTTCCCAGAGGAGCTTCCTGGGATACCTCCTGAACGACAGGTGGAGTTCAGGATTGACCTCGTTCCTGGTGTGGCTCCGATAGCCAAGGCACCGTATCGGTTGGCTCCTCCCGAGATGCAGGAGTTGTCTACGCAGCTGCAAGAGCTGCTAGACAAGAGATTTATTCGTCCGAGCAGTTCACCCTAGGGAGCCCCGATCCTGTTTGTGAAGAAGAAGGATGAATCACACCGGATGTGCATAGACTACCGGGAGCTGAATAAGGTAACGGTGAAAAACCGTTACCCACTCCCGAGGATTGATGATCTCTTTGACCAGCTTCATGGAGCGTCTTGGTTTTCCAAGATCGATTTGCATTCGGGATACCATCAGATGAGGGTCAGAGAGGAGGATGCGCAGAAGACCGCGTTTCGGACGCGCTATGGCCATTATGAGTTCGTGGTGATGTTGTTTGGTCTGTGATAGTTTTCATTGACGACATCTTGGTTTATTCCAAGACACAGGAGGAGCATGAGGAGTATCTGAGAGAGGTATTGGAGACCCTGAGGAGGGGGAGCTTGTATGCCAAGTTCTCCAAGTGTGAGTTTTGGTTGCGTGAGGTGCAATTTCTCGGACACCTTGTCAACCAGAACGAGATTCTAGTCGACCCGACCAAGGTCAAGGCCATGATGAGATGGGAGGTTCCTAAGTCTCCATCCGAGATTCAGAGCTTCCTGGGATTAGCAGGATACTATCGGAGATTCATTCAGGATTTCTCCAAGATAGTCGTACCCCTGACGCGGCTGACGAAGAAAGTCGTAGTCTTTCGGTGGGGACCCGAGCAGTAGGCTGCGTTTGAGACGCTGAGACAGAGATTGTGCGAGGCGCCAATCTTAGCCCTGCCAGAGGGCGTAGAGGATTTTGTGGTTTACTGTGACGCGTCCATTTCAGGGTTGGGCGCGGTACTAATGCAGAGGGGGCATGTCATTGCCGACGCTTCGAGGCAGCTCAAGCCTCACGAAGCGAACTACCCGACGCATGATTTGGAGTTGGGGGCGGTGGTTTTTGCCCTCAAGATTTGGCGGCATTATCTCTACGGGGTTCGATGTACCATCTACACGAACCACAAGAGTTTGAGGTACCTCATGGATCAGCCAAATCTGAACATGAGGCAGCGTCGGTGGTTGGACGTGGTGAAGGATTATGATTGTGAGATCCTTTACCACCCAGGGAAGGCCAATGTGGTGGCCGATGCACTTAGCCGCAAGGCGGCACCGATCAGGGATATGTGTATGAGGATGACTGTGGTGACTCCCCTGTTGGAGCAGATCCGGGAGGCTCAACAGGAGGCTATGAAGGAGGAGCATCGGAAGAGTGAGCGAATAGTGGGTCAAGTCACCTCTTTCGATTATGATAGCCGAGGACTATTGACTCTACACCGTTGGGTGTGGGTGCCATATCACGGAGGCGTGCGCCAGATCTTGATGGAGGAGGCGCATAAATCCTAATTCTCTATTCATCCAGGGGCGACGAAGATGTATAGGGACCTTCGTCTAGATTATTGGTGGCCCTGCATGAAGCGGGATGTGGCTTGGTACGTCGAGCGGTGCTTGACCTGCAGGAAGGTCAAGGCCGAACATCAGAGACCGCATGGCAAGATGCAGCCGTTGGACATCTCGTTGTGGAAATAGGAAGATATCACGATGGATTTTATCACGAAGCTTCCCAGGACCGCACGTGGAGTAGATTCGATTTGGGTCATCGTGGATCCATTGACCAAGATTGCTCATTTTATTCCGATTCAGGAGAGCATATCGGCCGAGAAATTGACCGACATCTATATTAGGGAGATTGTGGCGCAGCACGGGGTGCTAGTATCGGTTATCTCGGACAGGGATGTGCGTTTTACTTCCAAGTTTTGGAAGAGGTTTCATGACGAGTTGGGCACTCGTTTGCATTTCAGCACCGCATTTCACCCGCAGATAGATGGTCAGAACGAGCGGACCATCCAGACTCTGGAGGATATGTTGTGGGCGTGCGTGCTAGACTTTGGTGGTAGCTGGGATACTTATCTTCCCTTGGCTGAGTTCTCATACAAAAACAGCTACCACGCGAGTATTGACCGTCCCCCATTCGAGATGTTGTACGGTCGGAGGTGCAGGACCCCGATATGCTGGGGTGGAGTTGGCTAGAGAGTCATGGGGAGCACCGAGGTGGTGCTCAAGACGACCGAGAGGATCCAGCAGGTTCAGAGCAGGCTTCAGACTGCTCAGAGTCGATAGAAAAGTTACGTCGACAAGCGTCGATCCGACTTGGAGTTCCAAGTCGGGAATATGGTTCTCCTCAAGGTGTCGCCTTGGAAAGGCGTCATTCGATTCAGGAAGTGGGGCAAGTTGGGACCGAGATTTATCGGACCGTTCAGGGTTGTAGCCCAGGTGGGAAAGGTGGCGTATAGGCTAGATCTGCCAGTCGAGCTCAGCCATATCCACAACACTTTCCATGTTTCTCAGCTGCAGAAGTGCCTACTGGACGATTCAGCAGTAGTGTCGATAGAGGATATACAGGTTGATGACAGCCTGAATTACATTGAGCGCCCAGTCGCAATCCTCGACAGGAAGTCGAAGGATTTGAGGAACAAGCGAGTGGAACTCGTGAAGGTGTGTGACAACCCGAAATTTCCATTCTAAACAAACCATTAGAAGCCAATAGAAGTATAACAGTTACAGTGAAAACTCAGATTTCGAGTATAAGTTTGGCAGTTTTCAGGATTTTACACTTAAGGAGATATTAGGAGAGTGGATGCACTAGGGTTTGTGCAGCACTGTTATTCCAATACTCTAGGACATTAGAATTCGTTTTAGGAATAAAAATAATTTCTGCCAAAATATCTCTAGATTATAAATAGAATTCTGAACCAAATTGGTTCATTAGTTGAATTCCAATTAGAGAAAAGCCAAAATTCTCTCTCACGGATCTTCGGGTTTTTATCCCAAATTGTGAGTAACTCTTTCTAGTAGTGTTAGAAAGCTTTAAATTTGTTCATAACATAGATTACATAGCTAAATCATTCGATTTAGGAGTTTACTCCCCAAGGTGTTCTTGGGCGGTAAACTCCCGAAACCAAGCCTAGATTGTCCCCCGTGATATACTACAGCCTTGGACTTGTATAGGAGCGTATTAGGGACATGAAATCAACCAAGAATCACCCAAGTTTGGGAGTTCACGGCCCAAGAATATCTTAGGCCGTAAACTCCAAAAAGCTTACTCAAAATGGTGCTTTTAAGGCACCTAAGACTTAGACTTGATTTTAGACATGTACCCTAAAGTGTTTAAAGCCTAGAAAACATAAGGAATCACATGTGTTAAGGAGTTTACGGCCAAGACAAGCTCTTGGGCCGTAAACCCCTATAAAGGGGTCAAATGACACCCTAACTCCTTCCTTATGCCTAGAACCCAACATAGATCATAACCTTGAAATGTTAGAGACTTGAAAACACCATAAAAACCCTCCCAAGGGAGTTTACGGCCGTAAACTCCAAGGGGAATATGGTCTCTGGGCCGTAAACTCCTTAAAGGAGTTAATAGGAAGCCCAAACACTTGATTTAGCCTTGAAACAATTCACCACTAGAGTTGTAGTAATTCTAAGCTCCATTTAGTGACCCTAAGGAGAGTTTACGGCCAGGAGTTTACTCCCCTGGGCCGTAAACTCCAAATCATATGGTCATTAGACCTTAAACTCCCATTACAGGCCTTGCACTCCTTTGTTGCAACCCATTAGCCTCTTAGCACTTGACCAAAAGTGTTTTCCTCGCGTTAAAATGTTTATACTTTATTTATATACATATGTCTTCATATGTAATTAGGATCATTGTGTGTGTCCAAAGGCTTCACTTGACACCAAGCACTTGCCCGATCCTTCCTTACGATAACAGTCCGTTCAATTCCAGTCACTTACTACAGGTGAGTTCATACCCCTTAATTAATGTTTTAAACTGTTTTTAAATGCTTTATGGGGGGGGGATACAAGTAGAATTATGCTAATTATTATATCATTCACATGTGATTAATAAGCAGCATTCAAATGATTGGCTACTCATTAGCCGTTTTACCAAACAATTTCCTTCAAATGTTTTTCATAAACACTTTATGTGTTTAAAAACTCCTTATTACACTGTACATTTTACTCTGTATATTACATTTCAAACTTATTTACAATTGTGTTTCAAACAAATGTTTCCTTATACTTAAACTGTTTTATCAAACCTATCCCTTCAAATTGTTTTATAGGTTGACATCAAGTCGATCTTTTCTGAAGATAATAATTATGTTCAAATGTTTTACAAAACTTATTTATGCTTTTATATTATAAATTGCATGCCTCTATATGTATAGTTATATAAGAAATATTTAAAAGACTTAGGAAGGCTATCCACCCTATTTCCTTTTCGCGCTTGAGATGTGGTCTGGTGGGATATCGGGTACTCGTCCGAAGGTCGTTTAAATATTAGTTATATAACATATGTACATATATATAGTCATAAAAGGTCCTTCCAGTTCATCCCATGCCCTTGGGTAGCAAGGGTATACATCCATGATCATACGTCCCAGTTAGATTACTAGTAAACTACCATATGGGTAGTTTAGGAAGATACTAGAACTATTACTAGAACGTGATATCATACAATGATTCAGTTCATTCATGTGTCTATACTTGCTAGATAGAGAGCACATACATTACAGCTAGAACATTTCATTACTATAAGTACATATACAACTATACTAGGAAGAGTGTTAGGTTTTGAGCATTCTAACACTCCTATGGTGTACATGCAACCCTATAAACCTTGGATCTATGTTTTCTCTATTATACATGCAAATAAGAACTTTCCAAGGCTTTAATCCTAACTAGCATATTATGATGTTCTTAATCTACAAAGTACTAGTTAGAGGACATACCTTTTGATGTAGCTTGATGTCTTCAAGCTTTAAGAGCTTAGCCCCAATAGTGTGGAAGCCTCAAGTGGAATCACAAATCACCAAGACACCTTGGAAGACTTTAGAGAATATGAATACTTGGTTCTCTCTTAGTGAAATCGGCTAGCCCTCTTAGTGTATCCACACTAGTGCTAATTTCACCAACCAAAGACATCTTTATATAGTATGGAGGATTAGGGTTAAACCCTAATACCCATGACCTTTCATTTCCTAGGATCCATGGGTTAAACACTCCATGGACTATCCATGAAAGCTTAGCCCAACCTAAATGAACTTGGCCCATTCCATATATATAAGAGTCCATATTTAATTAGTTCCTTTTGATCACTTAATTAATTATAAATTAATTCTTGATCAATACTAATTAAATAATATGATTCCATATTAATATATTAGAACTTATAATATATTAATATTAATCATAAACATACTATTCTCAAAAGATTATCCATATAAATTGTGTCGGTGAAGTGCAACCCAAATGGACCATGCCGGGTCGGGTCAAGTACATACCAAATATAGTTATGGACTTAGACATTAATCCAACAGTCTCCCACTTGGATAAGTCTAAAACTATTATTGCGTATGACTTCAAACCTAACTGGCAATCGTAGCTCTTAAAGCTGCTGTCGAACTCTGATCTTGTCAACGAACTTGTCCATTAGATAAGGGATCATATATTCCTCCATTCTAGATATCATATGGACTGAGACATGGATTATAATCATTCTGTCTGTCCATTTGTTGTTTCCCGATTTCCGATTTATGACGACTGACTAATTGAACAAATCAAATCAGTCCTGGCCCGGCTGAGCACTTCCATTTGTCATCATCAAATCATCGAGGGGCCCATAGATATCGCTTTTATCCCGAAGGTAAAAGGAATGGATAAACTTCGACTCATATGGCTTGTTCTACTACTTGTTGAATCATACACAAAGGCACGTTTTATAGCACCGAGTTACCAAATGCGTTTTCGTGCAATCAATGTACAACCAACTCATAGTAACAACTCATATCTCTAGGTTTGAAGAATATAAGATATTATCGTCTCATGATCACTCGTGATAAAATCCATGAAGTGATTCCAATGAGCGCGGGTTGAATCTAATACTCAGAACTTATGAGCACTCATGAGTGTTGTAGCCCTTTGTCTAACACCTTAGACCTCTACAAGCCAACCCATGACAGTCTTAATTCATATCTACTTCCAACATATGACCGACTGTGGATGGTTTGAATAACTTAGTCATTCCGGAAGAATAACCCAGTTTATTCGGGAAGTCAAAACATGCAAAGTGAAACACAATAATAATTGAATCCAATATGGTATCAAAACCTATGAACATAAATAAAACACCTTTTATTTATCACCATATGATTGCACATTATTCATTGTATACTGTTTCAGCTATCAACTTTATTCTTGAATTTAAAACAATAGTTGTCCCATGCTCCAAGCATGTACACTATGTTTTTCTAAACACTAGTCATGCCACACACCAAGTATGCATACTATGTTTGTCTATGATCTTTACTTTGTGAACTAGATCAATTGAACATAACTTCAATGATTCTCTTTTCACACTCCCAAATCCTTACTGCAAATGCAAGAATTCCAAATTCATGCCATTTACTGAAATCTGTTAGATTCTAAACTTATATGCATTGAACCTCTTGTAATGATTATGCACAAAGTCAGAAGGACTTGACAACAACCATTACAGACCATTCCAAAGGAGATCAGCTCCTTGGGAACATCCTTCTTGCATTAAGTTTCCTAATCTTAAACAGATTGAAAAATTCTAACTTTGAAACATTTCCAGATTCCATTTTGACTATCACTTCTGAACAAGATTTGCCTCCTTACAGATTATGTCAATATGGTCCTTCCAGAATTATCACTACACTTCCAACTGTCCTTGAGCAACCAATATTTGGTAAACGTTAGATTGTCCTCGACAATTGTTTAATCCTTTTAGTCATATCCAGTTCTAAACCTTTTCCCTTCTTTATGCCCCAGGCATTTGGAAAATTTTAGAAATGATGAATATAGCACAAGTAATCGATCCTATATCCGAAGCATATGGGAATCGATTCATGATGTCTCACATAAAGACTAAACCAGTCTTTTGCTATAACATTTCCATTTCAATTTGCCAAGTTCTCATAATTCAGATTATGAAAAGGGATGCCGTAATCATAATCGAATTTTAGAACGCAAATAATGGACTCATATACAAAATTTCCTTATGTTGAGCCATTCCAACATGAAATTCATATATATCCTTGACTAAATGATTAAAAACCTCACGATCTAAGCTTATAGATTTGAGATGAAGTATAATTTTCTCTCCCTTAATTATAGCAAAACAACTTTTTCCCAATTGAAACTTTTGTTTTCTATAATTAACATTGCTAACTTGCAATACTTATCATAATTATCATGCTCCTACTAACATGATGATTATTAGCATAACACTTATGCTCCCACTAGCTTTGACATGTACTCAGAAATCAGCTGACTTTCTTACCAAAGTTCATATTTCTAATACTAGATTGTTTTGATAAAACTTAATCAAAAGCATACACCTTCCCTTAGATATCACACTTGTGTGTCTAAACAATTATGAAGAGGGATGCCGTAATCATAATGGTTATACCTTTTTGCTACTTCTCACAAGTCCAGGTTAGTGTGCCGGTAAACCACACACGCTCCACTAACGACTTTGAGAATGCAAATATCACAATTGCTATCTAGCTAAAATCTACTTAGTGAAAGTGTTTCCTCACCATCATTTTCATGAATCGGAGAGAAACCTTATGACACTTAGATTTAATGGTGTATGTGTTCTTATCCATGTGAATTGTCAAAACCATACACAAGACAAGGATAATGACAAATACAAACTCATATGGACTGAACTCAATCTTAATTTCTTGCCACCTGGCAGCTCAAGGGCCTGCCATTGCTTCCAAGAAGTTGTGCAACAAATTGAGAACTCTAAGAACTCATATGCAAAGCCAACTTTAACTGGAATGGGCACAGAATATGTCAACACGATAGGTTATAAACCTCAAGTCGTGTGCTAGTGAAGAACTTCAGGTTTATTCTTGATTAGTTCTTGAGACTTTCAAGACCTTTAAGACTCCCACTGTCCTCTTGACATATAAGACTCCCTTGTCAAACATCCAAGAGATAGTGCGGATTCTAATCAAGACAAACACTTCACACAATTGGCCTTAGTTGGTCTTTGTTTTATCCAAAACATCACAACTTACCAATTTCAAATGTACAAGAGTTTTAAACCTTCTTTAAGACATGTCACTCAAGTTACAATCTTAGAGTATAACTCTAAGAATTGTTTTTGGAACGAAGTATGAATCATCTTCTTGATTTAACCACTTCAACAATTCAAGTTCCTCTTCTTAGCTATAAGAAGGCTCTTAGATGATGAATTGTGATAAGGTCTCTAAATTATTAAGATGATCACAAAACTGATACGAAAGTACTCTCCCATCTTTTCAGATTTGAGAAATTTTTATCCTTCTGCCTAATTTGATTCTTCTTATTCACTCTGTCATACATTGGAACCTTTTTCCAATGTCTCAGAGTTACACTTAAGCTTGTAAGTATAATCATATTTACTGAGCTTTTGTAAATTATGACGAATAATCTTATCGATCTTTTGTGGTGGACTTGACCAGTGCACAAGACTATGTACTCGATCCCTTAGTCCATTACTTGACTCACACATCCATGTGAATAAGTAATTAGTCTTAATTTTCCAATACTTGATAGTTCTCATTCATCATGCTATACAACTTCCATGATTCCAAGTTCCGGTCCACTTGAAACTTGGGTGATGAGAATTTTTCCTTATTTGGTAAATTTAGACATTACCACAAATGAAAGAATTAATTTCATATCTCCACTCTTGCTATTAATGGAATCATATAAGCAACAATTTTTCCTCAAATGGCATTGTAAGGATATTTTAAAATAAATAAAATCAAAAATTTTTCTTTTATTTTAAAACTTTGCGGAAAAACTTATCCTTACAATCCATATGAAAACTTGTTGTTATCTATTCCTAAGCAATATCTCATAACTCCTAAGAAGTAGCTCAAGAATCCGATCTTCAAACTATGCGATAGAAATCCATCTACGCGATCAGATTCAGCATATTCTTTCTTTAAGTTCCTTTACTTTTCTTTGATTCTTAAAACATCACCATGTGACCTAGTCACATCATGTATCAAGAATCTCATAATAGAAACTTAACAGAGTTAGATAGTGGACTTTACCTGAAGTAGAGTCAAACTTATTGACTTTAACAGCCTAAGGTAAATTTGGCAGCTTCGCAACCAATGCCCCTTCCTTTGGCAATATAAACATATGGACCCTTTGATAATGGTACTAGGGACTATCACAGACTTAGCTTTTCTCTTTACCATTTGGTCAACCGAGTTGACTATGGCCGATCCCTTTACCATTGGGAAGAGAATGCTTTTCTGGATTTCTTGTGTCACTATTGTCAATGTCCATCAAGTTTTCAGGAAGTTGATCTTAACAAATAGATAAGATCATTAAGGGTCTTGTCATAGTCTGTTTCATAGGTGTCCCAAAGGAACTCACTATGTGACTTAGAAAGTGATTGAACCACCAAATTTCTCAAGACTTTGACACCCAACTCTCCCGGCTTGTCAATATGTGACTACATCTCCAAGATGTGATCACACCTAGACCTTGCCTTGCCAATAGGGCTTGAGTGACCTTGAACTTGTGGGTTAGGGAGAATAATTGGAGGAGGTGAAAGAAGTATGATTTCCATGGGACATCATCTTCATTTAGGAAAGCTTGTTTCAAGAGATTTAGGAAGATCATAAATGTCTAAACTAGACATCTTTTGGGAGATATTCAAGATAGTTGATCTTAAGTCCTTAATATGACACCCAATATGAAATATTAAGGCTAGGACCCAACAAACTATTTTATAACTTAGAAGAGGGATGCCGTAATCCAAGCTATAAAATATTTGAAGGTAGGTGAATGACGATTCACCAATTTCCACCAAGATAAACAAAATGTATTATTAGGTTTTAATTGGTTTTGAAACTCCTAGATCTATTGAGATTCATTGAACTGTTCAATGGCATGTTTCAATCTCGAGTGTGCCCTTCAGGTTTTGTGACTGGGATGCCGAGGATCACAAAACAAGGTGTGAAGTAACCATGCAAATTACTTGGTACCCTTAAGTGTTTACCCCTCAATCGATGTGCCGGTTAACCACACACGCTCCACCGATACTATGATAAACATTAAGTTACCCTTTGCCTACCTTGTTAAATACGAGTTAGTGTGCCGGTTAACCACACACGCTCCACTAACCGACTTAAACAAAGTGCAAAGTGTAATTTCATGGATTAGCACCTTATTCACATTTTCCTAAGTAACTAAGATTGGGTATTTATAAGTGTTTAGTTACTTAGTATTTATCATTAATACTTTTAATGAAGGGAGAATTATAGTCCTGTCAAACCCGTTCGGCTAACGACCCTCCACCAGTCAAGCAAGCGGTGGGTGAGAGTGGACACCCATTAAGTTGCCATTTTATAGGCAACAACCTTATACCCACCTTATAGACCGGCTTCGTGAATGAGGCGTACTAGCGGTAAGACTGACTTTACTCTTATACATATATATATTATTAACTTATAATATTATAAAGTATAAGGGTTGAATTTTAACTTTTAAAACTCTAAGGGCTAACTTGGAATTAAAGTATTCATAAGAGAAAACTTTACAAATTCCAAAACTTGAGGGCAAGTTTTGAAACTATTCAAAACTAATTAATTCCATAACTTATGTGTTTAAAGTAGTTTTAATCCAAAAACTCTTCAAGTTCCATAACTTGAGGACAAGTTATGGAAGACTTTAAACTAATAAAAGAATTAACTTTTCTTTATTTTATAACTTATGGAATTAATTAAGGTTACATCTTTTTTTATTTTATTTTATTTTATTAAATGAAGAGACTCTTGGTCCTCCATAACTTGAGGACAAGTTATGGAGTCATAAAACCATTTAATTAGAACTAGACTCTTCATTTTTGTAACCTTTGCCAATTTTTATGAGTTTTATGATTCTTAAATGTGACTTTTCATATAACTTGAGGACAAGTTACAAAAACACAGTTTAGAATCAATTCTTAGATTAATTTGGATTAAAACCAACTATCACATAATTTTATTCATTAATCTAAATTCACTCATAAAACAAGGTAACACAAAAAACTTTTGGTGATCCATAACTTATTCTTAAGTTATGGAATCCTTTAAAACATTAACACCAAATTTTGTAACTCCATAAAAACTTTGAATCAATTTTTTTTAAAACCTTTTCATATCCATAACTTATGGAGGTTTCAAAAAATAAAACTCTTTAGATCAAACTTTTAAAACTAATAAAATAATCATATCATTTTATCTTTTATTAAATTTGACCTAATTCAACTCATAAAGCAAATTATTCAAATTTTACAAATAATTAGTTTTTCACAAGAACAAGTAATTATCTTAAAATTTGACAAACTTCATGTTTTTTTTCTTTTTTTTTTTCAACTTTGAAAATAAAATATTTGCATCAATATAACAGAAAACAACCTGTGGCTCTGATACCACTGTTGGGTTTTGAGCATTCTAACACTCCTATGGTGTACATGCAACCCTATAAACCTTGGATCTATGTTTTCTCTATTATACATGCAAATAAGAACTTTCCAAGGCTTTAATCCTAACTAGCATATTATGATGTTCTTAATCTACAAAGTACTAGTTAGAGGACATACCTTTTGATGTAGCTTGATGTCTTCAAGCTTTAAGAGCTTAGCCCCAATAGTGTGGAAGCCTCAAGTGGAATCACAAATCACCAAGACACCTTGGAAGACTTTAGAGAATATGAATACTTGGTTCTCTCTTAGTGAAATCGGCTAGCCCTCTTAGTGTATCCACACTAGTGCTAATTTCACCAACCAAAGACATCTTTATATAGTATGGAGGATTAGGGTTAAACCCTAATACCCATGACCTTTCATTTCCTAGGATCCATGGGTTAAACACTCCATGGACTATCCATGAAAGCTTAGCCCAACCTAAATGAACTTGGCCCATTCCATATATATAAGAGTCCATATTTAATTAGTTCCTTTTGATCACTTAATTAATTATAAATTAATTCTTGATCAATACTAATTAAATAATATGATTCCATATTAATATATTAGAACTTATAATATATTAATATTAATCATAAACATACTATTCTCAAAAGATTATCCATATAAATTGTGTCGGTGAAGTGCAACCCAAATGGACCATGCCGGGTCGGGTCAAGTACATACCAAATATAGTTATGGACTTAGACATTAATCCAACAAAGACAACATATACGACGATACTAGAACGAGTACATTACTATACTTGCTAGATATAGAGAGAACACACATTACAACTAGCACACGTAGAACATTTCCGTACATTACACTTACATGAATACGTTAATAAAATTGTGATCCACTGTATCGGAGCATGCCTTAAATGTCATGGCCCGAGTTATAGCCAGAGTCTCTTGAAAGGAGAGCGTGAGTTTGCGTATAGATCTATACTGGATTGACTATCTTACACCTTGCTGCTAGCTACAGCCGGACCTGTAGGTCTGCGAGTGCCAAACGTCATTCCGTTATTACGACCATTCTTATGTCGTTGTTACCAGTCGATAGTATGGTATAATTAATCACATTATACCTTAATATAAATCCGGTTTAAGGTAAATAGTACAACAATAGTTCTTATAGCGCTACGTTTTAGTACTACATTAATTTTCCCTGTACACATATTTAGTGATCTTTTCACTTAAACTATAAATGTAAAAACTATATTTTGTTAGTAATAGTTACACTTGGGAAAATTACACACTTTTACATGACACGAACATTTAGAACAGTTAAGTCTTGGTAGAAGACTACATTGAGAACAGTTAGGTCTTGGTAGAAGACACCCTTATATAATAATAGGAATCATAGGGATTTCTAGAGTTTTTCAAACGTTTACAGTTGTTACACAAACATTTTCATACTTACAGTTCATTTACAAACATTTTTATACTTACAGTTCATTTACATTTTCCATACTTACAGTTCATAAACTTACAAATTCTTACATACAAATTAAGACACTAAAATACTTATGATCTCACCAGCTTCAAAGCTGATACTCGCTTTCAAAATTACTTGTATCCTCAGGTCATCATAGACAGGTACCGATGCAAGGAGAAAGGAAGATGGAGCTTGTTCAAGACTCATCTTTCATTTTGATTTATGCTTTAGTGTTTATCAAAATTTGACAGAACACTTGTATAATAATTATATTATTAATGCAATGGATGATGTTGTTGCTTGTTTACTACTTTTCATTGTTGTGATACTGTACATGACGTCCTCCGCCCATAACGTTTCCGCCGTTCTTGGTTTTGGGGTGTGACAGATTGGTATCAGCGCATTGTTTATAGTGAATTAAGTATATCAACCCATAAAAGATATACTAACTATAAATACATAAAAGATTAAAAATACTCTGACCAAGAGTTTATTTTTAAATAATAAAATATTTAAGTAAGTATAGATGTCTGCATTCATACTAAAATCAGTGTCACTAGGACAGTACAAAAGAATTACGATTGTTGGGCAACGCAGGTGGGCTTAGAGACATATGGTCAAAACTGGGAAGATATAGCCTGATCACCTATATTATCCGAGGGTTGACTAGCATGTGCCTAAGTTTAATTGTGTGGTTGCAACAATGCTAAAATCTTACCAAACCTACCACAATGAGAACAATAGAACATAACATAAAATTTAAAATACTATAGGAGTATTCGGTGTTACTATAAGTACTTTATACTTGAGAACTAAAACGGGATCTTCATTACTAAGTTGATAGTTGCTAAGTGGATACACTAAGGCTATATGTAATTAGGATGTTATAGACTTAGAATCTGTGGAAATTTTACTTTACCCTTATTCTGTGTGAATTTGGAGTTAAGATCACTTATTCGAAGGTCTATCATGTTTAGATTACACATAGCTGGTATGCACTTCACAAATCGCGATGTAACTAATGAAGGTTTTCTAAATAATTATCTAGATAGTTCGTCTAATAATTATTCCCTTACCCTAAATTCTCGCATAGAAAATATAGCTGGACTCCATCCCCACGGCAACCAGTATCTTCTGAACGAAGTCATAGCTGGTTGGTTTGAAGAAGAACCAGAGAATGATCATCCTATCCCTTTGAATGATCACCCTGATGAAAACCTTTCGGACGATGCTAGCTCCAAACCAGAGGTTGAGAACCTACCCCAAGCAGCTCCCTTTCCAATTCCTAACCCTCGTCCGGCTTTTCATGGCCCGACCCCTGAGTGGGTGGAATGCTTGGAAACAAGAAGCCAAGGACAAGATCAGCCCATGCCATTTAATGGCGACCGAAGCTTTTACAACTTGAGCAATAGGGGCTCAACAGATAGAGTCTTGCCAATCTTGGTCCGCAGAATGGCCCGAAATGAGATTCAAGGCAGGACAACCCTACATTAGATTACAGAAGTTGTCGTTGATGCGAGAATGCATACCCTCCGCACCGTTAGTCTAGAAGATACTCGCGAGAGATCAGAGAGAAACCATGAAGCCCTGCTGCAAACACTAGCTGAAACTCGAGCCGAAGTCATAGAGCTCCGAGTACGCCAAAGGGTGTACGAAAGACACCTACTTGACATGGAACGTCGACTGGCTGAACTGAGAGTTCACCGTAGGGGTGACCGTCGTCAGTAGTAGACTCTTTACTTTGCTTCCCTTGTTAGAAAGTAATCGTTTTCTGTCTTTGCCCGATGTGGCATTTTATATGAAATTACCTTATACTGTAAGTACTTTAGGTTAGGTCCTTATGCTGTCAAGAACTATCTTCTCGGGATATGATGTAAGACCTTTACAAGGTCATTTTCCCGAATCTTTACATCGTGAATATCAAAGATAGTGACAACCGGCTAACTTCTGTGTCATTCTTCATTCAAGTACTTTTATCATACTTTCATTGGAGTCTATCTGAATCATGCTTTAGTCAAGTCATTGGACTATAGTAATTTAGCTCCGGAGACATTTCCATGTCTTTTTCAGTGGTTGGATCTTGCTATTCACCAATCCAAGGTACCTCGGCTTGAACGACAAACGTCTTGAGACCATTCTACGAACTTACTTCTACTCATTACTGGGGCTGCATCATAGGGATGTAGGTCAAACCTTCGCAATCATACCTCCAATCCGTACTAGGACTGCATCATAGGGATGTAGGTCAACCTTTCGAGAACATACTCTTACTCTTTTCTTGAACAATCTAAGTACATCTAGAGTCAACCAGAAGCGCTCACAAAATCCTTACCTTTCGTGTTACAGAATCATGTCGTCATCAGGAAGCAATCAGTCGAACAGCGAAACCTCCGCTTTTCCTATGGACGCCGCTACCTTCCAAACCGCAGTTACAACTGCCGTGATGGCTGCCGTGACAACTGTCCTTGCGCACCGTAGCGCTATCAGCACAAGCAATGCTGATGTTGGGATTGAAGATTCCAATCGTAGTATCAATCCAGGAAGTCGCCAAACAGTAACCGTTACAGGCTCGCAAAGCCGAAATACAAAGAACAAGAAACGAAAGCGTTAAGCCCAGAAAGAACGCAAGAAATCCCAAAGGCTAGCTATGCAACAACAACAAGTGGAAACCCCTGCCATCCCAGTACCGAGCAGGCCATACGAGGGAAAACTCCTGAAGTGTGATAAGTGTAGTTTCCATCATCATGGGGCTTGTCATGAGATGCTATGTTGAAATTGCCTAAAAATAGGGCACCATGCTAGTAACTGTGGAGCACCGGCACAACCCATCACTCAAGTCCCTTTCATCGGGACTAACCCTACACACAAGAGTAGTTATAACGCCGAACGTTTTAGGAAGCAATTTTCAAAGTGGAGTAACGAGGAAGGCACTCGTGTCCACATAACACTGGCTAAGCACCGCAATCCCGTCACCAATGCAAGTACTAGCCAGTCATGCCACCAATGCGGTGAAATAGGGCACTTCAAGAAGGATTGCCCTATAGCAAAGAACTATGGCACAGATGGGAGGATCCTCAGGATCACAGCTGCAGGAGAGCCTACTCCAGAACCATCGTTAATGTAATTTAGGCGTTTCGTTGCAACAGACTTATAAACCATCCAGAACTAGTGCAACTAGAGTCTTACCTTTTGCGAGATCTTGTATGTTTAGGGATTCTTGTGTTGCTTATACTTGTCTTTTGTAGTATATCTTATTCGCAGCAATAGTCTTGTGGTAAATATGAAGTACTGTAACTCTGTTCATGGTTGCACAGTTGTGTTTTGTCTGTAAACGTCTTATGTTCAAATCTAATGTCTTTAAGTTTCAGTATGATTCCGACATTATTATACGACTCGATTCAATTTGTTCTTCACGAAAACAGCTTCATACGTACATCTCTTTCTTCTAGATCACTTTTCCAACGAGGCCGTCATATCAGAACACCAAAGTGCTCATGCCAGGAGTACCTCTTAGTTATTTTCTTTTCCGAAGAAACCCCCGAAGTACCACTCGTGCAATACGTCAAGTTCAATCCAAGGATTCATACAATTGATCTATCACTGAGGAATGTATGCATAAGAGTGATATATAATCAAGGTTCTACAGGTTTAGAATTGATGATTCCACTTTAACTTCTTTTTCCCCGATGGGATGTGAGTTTAAAGAAGAATCAGTTATTCGACTACCTTTTCAATCTTAATTATATACGACTCGTATACACGAAATTGTGATTGTGAACCATGTATGAATTCTAATATGAACTTCAGGACGGAGAACTGCTTAAGCCTACGAGTAATCACATCATCATGTGAACAAACTTAGAACCCAGTACGACTCGTGTAAACAGATCGCCCTATAGTTTAAACACCTACAGAGACACAAGAACAGTACAAACAACTTAGCGAACCACACATAAATAGAATTAGAAGACTAGGCTTCTCACCCTAGAGAACCCCAGTCTTATTCTCCCAGAGATCAACAGATTGCATCGTATGTGCCTCGAATATCGAGGACTCCGTCAAGATTTTTCATTAGAAATCGTTATCCCTGCCTCGCATGGATGAAATGGGTGAGCAAACGCAAGGAAAGAATTACTTTCAGAAATGGATCTGAGATCCGAATATCACTAGTTCGAGTGTTAGGGAAGGATGTCCGGAAGACTATCTTCCGAATTCGATGCGGACACTTCGAGTCCGTAGTGATACCTTTCGGATAGGACCAATACGCCCATAGCTTTCATGAGCTAAACGAGTAGGGTATGTCTTTCTTACTTGGATCAGCTCGTCATTTCTCCATGTAATGACTTACTTATCTACCCTCGTGGTAAGAAGAAAACCCTTGGAAACATTTCCTACAGAGGAACTTTTAGCGAAGTTCTCTAGGCACGAGTTTTGAAATTGAAGAGTCGAATTTCTAAGACACACTGTTAGTAATGTGGGAAGTTTTGAGTACTTTTTCAATTTGTCAAAACTGTTGAGCATTTGTCGACACCGGAGACGCCGACAACCATTCGCCAAATTCTAGGTCTTACAGACCTACTGTCATAGTTCATCCAGAAACCCTCGCAAATCACAGGAAACCGTACGACTTTGACCCAGCAAGGGGTGGCCTTTGTCTGGGAAGTTAAACAAGAAAAAGTGACCCTTGGAATTCCAATGTGAGTGACCAAATTCCAATGTGAGTGACCAAATTCTTTAGGAAGTCTCACTCGGGTCCAAGATAGACAGGACCCCGAGATTCTTACCAGAATCAATCCTGTATCTCGCAAACTAGACCTACTCCGCGAACTCAGTAACGTACATCTTACTCTTCGCGTATCGATCGAGAAACCATACCTTTCCGTTAGGACTCTTGTAAGTCCACTCGTCGAGATCCTCGCCTTCGTATTAGAACCATAGTGACCTTCGACCGAGAGGTCAAGCGGACGAAGCAGCGCCATCGCCCGATAGTGAAGGTTCGTTGGGATTCCAACCGAGAACCCGATTTCACTTAAGTGCGCTAGAACCAATCGATTAGGAAGTTTCCTCCTCACGACTCGATCATTCGTACATACTTCTTTGCCTAAATTCTAATTTCAGGATGAAATTCCCTTCAACAGGGGGATGATGTGACAACCCGAAATTTCCATTCTGAACAAACCATTTGAAGCCAATAGAAGTAGAACAGTTACAGTGAAAACTCAAATTTCGAGTATAAGTTTGGCAGTTTTCAGGATTTTACACTTAAGGAGATATTAGGAGAGTGGATGCACTAGGGTTTGTGCAACACTGTTATTCCAATACTCTAGGACATTAGAATTCGTTTCAGGAATAAAAATAATTTCTGCCAAAATATCTCAGGACTATAAATAGAATTCTGAACCAAATTGGTTCATTAGTTGAATTCCAATTAGAGAAAAGCCAAAATTCTCTCTCACGGATCTTCGGGTTTTTATCCCAAATTGTGAGTAACTCTTTCTAGTAGTGTTAGAAAGCTTTAAATGTGTTCATAACATAGATTACATAGCTAAATCATTCGATTTAGGAGTTTACTCCTCAAGGTGTTCTTGGGCGGTAAACTCCCGAAACCAAGCCTAGATTGTCCCCTGTGATATACTACATCCTTGGACTTGTATAGGAGCGTATTAGGGACATGAAATCAACCAAGAATCACCCAAGTTTGGGAGTTCACGGCCCAAGAATATCTTAGGCCGTAAACTCCAAAAAGCTTACTCAAAATGGTGCTTTTAAGGCACCTAAGACTTAGACTTGATTTTAGACATGTACCCTAAAGTGTTTAAAGCCTAGAAAACATAAGGAATCACATGTGTTAAGGAGTTTACGGCCAAGACAAGCTCTTGGGCCGTAAACTGCTATAAAGGGGTCAAATGACACCCTAACTCCTTCCTTATGCCTAGAACCCAACATAGATCATAACCTTGAAATGTTAGAGACTTGAAAACACCATAAAAACCCTCCCAAGGGAGTTTACGGCCGTAAACTCCAAGGGGAATATGGTCTCTGGGCCGTAAACTCCTTAAAGGAGTTAATAGGAAGCCCAAACACTTGATTTAGCCTTGAAACAATTCACCACTAGAGTTGTAGTAATTCTAAGCTCCATTTAGTGACTGTAAGGAGAGTTTACGGCCAGGAGTTTACTCCCCTGGGCCGTAAACTCCAAATCATATGGTCATTAGACCTTAAACTCCCATTACAGGCCTTGCACTCCTTTGTTGCAACCCATTAGCCTCTTAGCACTTGACCAAAAGTGTTTTCCTCGCGTTAAAATGTTTATACTTGTATAATTAGTGTTTAAATCACTAATTATTTATATACATATGTCTTCATATGTAATTAGGATCATTGTGTGTGTCTAAAGTCTTCACTTGACACCAAGCGCTAGCCTGATCCTTCCTTACGATAACAGTCCGTTCAATTCCAGTCACTTACTACAGGTGAGTTCATACCCCTTAATTAATGTTTTAAACTATTTTTAAATGTTTTAGGGGGGGGGGGGTACAAGTAGAATTATGCTAATTATTATATCAATCACATGTGATTAATAAGCAGCATTCAAATGATTGGCTACTCATTAGCCGTTTTACCAAACAATTTCCTTCAAATGTTTTTCATAAACACTTTATGTGTTTAAAAACTCCTTATTACACTGTACATTTTACTCTGTATATTACATTTCAAACTTATTTACAATTGTGTTTCAAACAAATGTTTCCTTATACTTAAATTGTTTTATCAAACCTATGCCTTCAAACTGTTTTATAGGTTGACATCAAGTCGATCTTTTCTGAAGATAATAATTATGTTCAAATGTTTTACAAAACTTATTTATGCTTTTATATTATAAATTTCATGCCTCTATATGTATAGTTATATAAGAAATATTTAAAAGACTTAGGAAGGCTATCCACCCTATTTCCTTTTCGCGCTTGAGATGTGGTCTGGTGGGATATCGGGTACTCGTCCGAAGGTCGTTTAAATATTAGTTATATAACATATGTACATATATAGTCATAAAAGGTCCTTCCAGTTCATCCCATGCCCTTGGGTAGTAAGGGTATACATCCATGTTCATACGTCCCAGTTAGATTACTAGTAAACTACCATATGGGTAGTTTAGGAAGATACTAGAACTATTACTAGAATGCGATATCATACAATGAGTCAGTTCATTCATGTGATCCACTGTATCAGAGCATGCCTTAAATGTCATGGCCCGAGTTGTAGCCAGAGTCTCTTGAAGGGAGAGCGTGAGTTTGCGTATAGATCTATACTGGATTGACTATCCTACACCTTGCTGCTAGCTACAGCCGGACCTGCAGGTCTGCGGGTGCCAAACGTCATTCCGTTATTACGACCATTCTTATGTCGTTGTTACCAGTCGATAGTATGGTACAATTAATCACATTATGCCTTAATATAAATCCGGTTTAAGGTAAATAGTACAACAGTAGTTCTTATAGCGCTACGTTTTAGTACTACATTAATTTTCCCTGTACACATATTTAGTGATCTTTTCACTTAAACTATAAATGTAAAAACTATATTTTGTTAGTAATAGTTACACTTGGGAAAATTACACACTTTTACATGACACGAACATTTAGAACAATTAAGTCTTGGTAGAAGACTACATTGAGAACAGTTAGGTCTTGGTAGAAGACACCCTTATATAATAATAGGAATCATAGGGATTTCTAGAGTTTTTCAAACGTTTACAGTTGTTACACAAACATTTTCATACTTACAGTTCATTTACAAACATTTTTATACTTACAGTTCATTTACATTTTCCATACTTACAGTTCATAAACTTACAAATTCTTACATACAAATTAAGACACTAAAATACTTATGATCTCACCAGCTTCAAAGCTGATACTCGCTTTCAAAATTACTTGTATCCTCAGGTCATCATAGACAGGTACCGATGCAAGGAGAAAGGAAGATGGAGCTTGTTCAAGACTCATCTTTCATTTTGATTTATGCTTTAGTGTTTATCAAAATTTGACAGAACACTTGTATAATAATTATATTATTAATGCAATGGATGATGTTGTTGCTTGTTTACTACTTTTCATTGTTGTGATACTGTACATGACGTCCTCCTCCCCAGAACATTTCCTCCGTTCTTGGTTTTGGGGTGTGACAAGGTGCAATGGCATCACCGGAAGGGATCGAAGTGGACTTGGGAGCCAGTGGAAGAGATGATGGAGCATTACCCCGAGCTGTTTCAGGATCAAGCAGCAGACTTCGAGGATGAAGTCTAAAATAAGTGGGGGAGATTTGTAGCACCTGGTTCCTGGTATGTAAGATATATATGAGTATTTTGTATTTTGGCCTTGGACTCGGCGAGTTGGAGGCCCGACTCACCGAGTAGAGACGAGACTTGGGGCACGGTTAAGTTGGCGACTCGGCGAGTCCGCGCTGTCTGATGAAACCCTAATTTCCAAGGGTTTGCACCCTATTTAAACGACCATTTGCGCCCCAACTCTGCCCCCTTCACCCTCAGAAGCTCTCCATTCAGTATAACCCTTGTTCTTGTGAGTTTGAGGCTTTTTAGTGTGTTTACTTGAAGATTTTGGGAAGGAAGAGGAGTAGATCAAGAGGAAGGGAAGGAAGCCAAGCATCTCCGTGTTCTCTCAGTAATTTCTTGGAGGTATAACTCGTTTTCCCTCTGTTTCTATGCTTATTACTCCATTAAAGTCCTTTTTGAACCATGTCCCAAGCTTGGTTGTGCATTGTTGGTTGATTCAAGTTGTTAGCCTTTAGATCTAGACCCTTTTCAGTCTCTGGAGCTTGGATCTACTGCCTTTATGGAGTCATATTGCACACAAGCCCTAGATCTACCCCTTTTGGTGCACTTTGAGCCTTAGAACCTTTATTGGTGATGATCTACACGTAAAATTGGAAACTTTACGTGTAAACCAGGCCCTAGGAGCCCAGATCTGTGGATAGCATAAGCTGGATTCAAGCAAAATCGACCATATAGAGACTGCATGGTAACGACTCGGCGAGTCTGCTCGCGAGTCTCTGAGTTTGTCCCCTTTTCGTTGTGTCGAGTAGAGTAGTGAGTCACAGGGTGTGACTCAGTGAGTTGGAAGCCGAGCTCATCCATGAAGGAACTCGACGAGTCATTGCCCTGACTCGGCGAGTTCAAGGCAATCTCCTTAAATCAAGATCAGACTCGGCGAGTTGTTCATACAACTCGGCGAGTCACAGCATAAGTGTTCATCGAATGAAGATGAACTCGGCGAGTTGTTCATACAACTCGGCGAGTAGGATGAAGGACTTGAACATCGGTTTGGAATGACAACTCGTCGAGTCATCGCCTAACTCGACGAGTAGAGACGGGATCCAGGTTAGTTGATTGGATAAGGACTCGGCGAGTCAGGTCAACTGAAAGTTGACTCTGGCTTTGACTTTTAACTTGATCAAGGGTAAAATGGTCAATTTACCCGAGGGTCAGTTAGTAGTGTTTGAGTGAGTGTTTTGTGGGAATTATAGCCGGAGGATTTCCGGAGCAGCAGCAGCAGCAGTTAGTCAATTCCCACGCAGACCAACAACTATTTCGAGGTGAGTTTCCTTCCAGTAGGAACGGGTCTAAGGCACCAAGGCCGACCCGTGTAAACGAGGTGTTAGCACTAGAGTGTGGGCCGAGCCCGTATCTCTTGGTTTAGTTAAGTACGATATATGTGTCGGTATGATAGAGTTGTCTATACTTGTTGTCTGTGTGATACTTGTATATTATGAGTTAGCGGTTGAGTGTAGGCAAGGCCCGTATCTCTCCGAGAGTGGAGTGTGGGCTAGGCCCGTATCTCCTAGATAGTAGAGTGTGGGCAAGGCCCGTATCTCCCGGTTAGCGAAGTGTGGGCAGGGCCCGTATCTTCACGAGTGTGGGCGAGGCCCGTATCTCTCAGCTAGCGAAGTGTGGGCAGGGACCGTATCTTCATGAGTGTGGGCGAGGCCCGTATCTCTCGGCTAGCGAAGTGTGGGCAGGGCCCATATCTTCACGAGTGTGGGCGAGGCCCGTAACTCCTAGTTGAATGTTGTATGTTATATGCTTGCATGGTATGAGGTATTATGGGGGAACTCACTAAGATTTGTGCTTATAGTTTACAGTTTTGGTTTTAGGTACCTCTTCATCGAAGGGGAAGGAGCTAGCGCGGTAGCGGCACATCATACACACACACTGGTTTCCGCATTTACGAGATTTCTCTGGGAATTATACTCTGATATTTTGATTGGTTGTATGATTTGGCTTTTATACATGGGTTACGTTGTGATGTGGTTTGGTCAAACAATGTTTTTTGTTATTAATGTTTTCTAAAGTAATGTTTTAAAAACGAAATTTTTGGACGTGAAAATTGGGTCGTTACATGATCCTTGAAAGAAAAGATCATAATCCGCCTTGGATTGTTGAAAACCTTTATCAAGCAGAAAATGAGAGAATTTTGCATACCATTGTCGAGTCGTTTGCTTCAAACCATATATAGACTTGTGTAATCAACAAACCATCTTGTTTGTTGGTGATATCTCCCCCTTAAACTTGTACCCTAATGGAAGATCCATGTAAACCTCTTCATTTCAATCCCCATTACGGAATGTGTTGTTAACGTCGAGTTGAACAAGAGGCCATGATCGCTTATCACTTAGAGCAAGAAACACTTTAACAGTGCAAGCTTGGCAACAAGGGAACAAGTGTCTAAAAAATCAACGCCTTCTCGTTGTGTAAACCTTTGGCCACTAAACGGGCCTTATAATGTTCAATCGATCCATAAGCTCTATGTTTTATTTTGTAGACCCATCTGCAAGACTGCAACGTACGAAATGTTTATCTACAGGAAAATGTAAAACACTCCATGTGTGGTTAGCTTCCATATCATCTAATTCACATTGCATTGTAGTTCTCCATTCCTTGTACTTAACAACTTCATGATAAAAACGAGGCTCAAATTGAGATGATACAACTAATGTATAATTCTTGTATTGAGGTGACAACTTGCCTTATAACACGAAATTGCATAACAGATAACGTGTAGGTGATATATCAGCAAAAGATACGAGATTACAATGATAATCTCTCAAATAAGGACATGTATGAACTTTGGATGATCGTCTGAGCGGTACCCGATCTCTTGAGGAATCGGATAAATCATTATGGTCTGGAACATTGGCTGAATTCTATGAAGCATTTGATATGGCTCTATATTTTCTATCTGATTCTGTAAATGATCATAAATCGATGTTGTGGGAATAACTGTCAAAGGATTGTCACATCTAAAAACCTTGATCTTGGTATTTAACAGAGTCAACGCCATATTATAAAAATGTGGAATCACTCACTAGAAATCATACTTGTTTTTTAATCAAAAATACCCATGTAAATCGTGTGTTATCGTCAACAATAGTGACAAAATATCTATGATCACTATGGGATGGAGTAGAGTAAGGACCCCAAATATCACAATGGATGAGATCAAATGTTTTATTTGACATGTGATTGTAAGAAACAAAAGGTAATTGTCTTTGTTTAGCTAATGGACAAACAATACAAGGTAAAGTTGGTACATTACATGAATCTTTAACAAACAATTGTGTTTTAATAGAATCCAATTTATGATTAGACAGGTGTCCAAATCTTTCATGCCAAAGCTCCAAAGATGCCAAATTCACCATCATAATTCGTTGTCCATCAAGGTAGTAAAGTCGACTATGCCTTTTACCCTTGTCGGTCGTCTTTTTGGTGATAATTTCCTGAATTAAAGCAGAATCATGAAAAAAATATACCCACACTGGACTGTTAGAGGTTAATGCACTGATTGAAATGAGATTGAACTTAAAATCATTTTGAAGTGTAAAACATCCCTCAATATAAGCATCTCCAACCATGTTAAAAGGGACACAATTTTTATTGGGTAAAGTCACTTTGATCCCATCAATTTTCTTGATATTAATGAACAATTTATGATTATGACAAATATGATGTGTTGCTCCCAAATATACAATCCAAGTGTTGGAGACATAACCCTTTAATTTACGAGACGAGAAAGAACGGTTACCTACTTGACTGTTGACATAACCCTTTAATTTATGAGACGAGACAGACCAAAGGTTAAAAATGGAGGCTTTAAATTTTGATAAATCAGGGGTCGCAAATCTGGTTTTAATATATATATATATATATATATATATATATATATATATGTCATCCTAGTTAAAAATTTATATTTCACCCTTTATTTGTTTATTAATAATTCTATTTTGCAGTATCTGTGATACAATGGACCACCCCCGCGAATTCTGGGATAAGGTAGACACCAAGGAAGTTAGTGAAGAGGAGATTACTATGTGAGTCATTTAAATATATCTATTTTCTAATAATATCAGTTACTTGTTATGTGTGACCGTGAGTTTGTCATTTTGGTTTTTCAGATTGGCTAGTTACGTTCTTGATTCGTTTAGGAGAACGGGGGGGAGAAAAAGCAGCCGATGATTTTGCCAGGGAAGCAAACATTAAAGAAGTCAAAGGTATATATATATATATATATATATATATATATATATATATATATATATATATATATATATATTTCTTGATTTATTCTCTGATGTGTCTCCATATAAGTGCATGTAACATTGTTGAGGTGCTTCAAAGCAACAAGGTGTTTGGCATTTTAGGTGTTATCTGATCATGGCTAATGAAGTTGAAAATAAACTTAACATCATTGCTATGTCCAAATTGCATGTAGTTTATTCCTACCCTTTTAGTGTTAATTTTGTTTCTCTTTGACATTGTGAAGTGATTTTTTGGTTACTGTATTCAAATGGACAGTGGATAAGATCGAATCATTCTGGATCTATAAGAAGGCGTGGAATCAACACTTAAACCCCTAGTTTGGTATGAGTTATAGTTCCTTCTTCTGTCATGAAAAGTTAAAGATGATGAGGCTCGAAAAAGACACTCTTCAGGTGATATATATATATATATATATATATATATATATATATATATATATATATATATATATATATATATATATATATATATATGCTTCATGTTTCTTATGTGTTCTGCATAATAAATGTCATGCAGGCTACACAAACAAATCAACAACCATCCAAAGATGATGACACTATATCTGCTCCAAAAAAAATAGATACATTGATCAAGTGAGCGAGTCTTTTGAATCTTATTATCACATAAATAAATTGACACATATCAAGTTGGTTAAAGACAAAATTTTGATGTGTCATTACAATTTTGTTTTTGTAAGAATTTATGTCCATAAATTATCTAATTACTTGTTACTTGATTTTGTTTTTCACAGCATGTATGATTGCATTACTCGTCACTTCATGAAAGAGGAGTATTTAGTTGATCGCCTTGCCAAGCTTAATGAAAAATGTGGTAAAGGACAGCCAAATGGTATGTACACCTTGATACCATTGCATTTATTAACTTCTTCTAGCTTCTTTTTTTTGTATTACGAGTGTTATGCTCATTTTGTTTGATAATAACCAAGATTTTGTTATTTTTATTCCATCAGGAAGTACAAGTTCAAACTTCAAAATGCAGTATTTATTAATGTATGTATTTTTTGTTTTCAGATGGATCCAAAAAGCGTAAACACAATGGTGAAGAAGGTTCAAGGAAAAAGGGCAGTGAAGACTCGATGAAAAATTAAAATGGCCAGCTAATGAAACATTTTCTTCCTAGTTTCATGTTCTTGTTAAATCTAGAATTCTGGTTTCAAGTCTTTTGTGGTTTGGATCCGAGTTTAAGACTTTGCGACTCTATTATACTTTTAGGGTTAAATAAATGTAAGAAATAGCATCATATATATTTTCTAATTTGATTTTCACATATTTTACTTTCATTTCTTCTATTGAAACACTGTAGCATGATTTTTCCCCCTCATGGTAGCAGTGTCATCCCAAATCATTTTTCAATGATATTTCAAGGTATATTGTGTTTTATTAATGAAAAAAAAAAACCTAAAGTGATGTTTTTTAAGTGGATAGATCTTCCAAATTGCAATACCTTACTTAAAAGTACAAAAAATAATATTACTTTTCTAGATTTTTTAGTTTAAATTAAGAAAAAACATCATAAATGGCCCCTGTGGTTTTCTAAAATCTGAAGTTTAATCCCCATGATTTAAAAACGTCATAGATGGTCCCTGTGGTTTCAAAACTTTTGACGATTGGTCCTTATTGTTAACTCCGTTAAGTTTTGTCCGTTAACTGAAGAACATTTTCGTCATTTCACTACCACAGGGACCATTTATGATGTTTTCTCTTTTTTTCTTTAAACTAAATATTATTATTTAATATATATAATCTCTCTCCTAACCTGCAAATCAAAATCTCACAAAAGATAAAAACAAATATACACTATACAAATGAAAAAACTAGGGGTGTCGAATGAGTAAAACTTCTAGGTTTCGGGTAGAACGGGTATTTTCTTAAGAAAATAATACCCGATACCCGACCTATATTGTAATTCGGATTTTCGGGTTTCGGGTATTCAGGTTTGAGGTCGGGTCGGGTAATTATCGGGTATACCCGAAAATTTCTTAAACGACACTTATTGATATTTTTTTACATGTTGGTTGGTTTAATAAAGAATTGGGTAGGAAAATACTTCATACAATTAACAAATACATCTATAATAACAATACAAATCATTATAATATGTTATGTACTTTTTTAATTCCATTACGTGCGATAGAGAGAAACTGAGAATTGTGATGACGGTTCAGGACTTCAGCTTCAGCGTCGTATTCCCTTTGCAAGTTTGCGTAGACCGTCGAGTCGTCGTTCATAAGAAGGAAACGAAGAATTTTGTTTTATTTGAAGTGTGCATACGTGATTGCATTGTATATTTATTATTATTTAAAAAACGAATTTGGGTATTCGGGTATACCTGAAAATAAATATTCATACCTAAAACCCGACCTATATTATTATCGGGCTAACCTATTACCCGAATGTTCATACCCGTTACCCGTTCTACCCGACCCATTCTACCCGAATTCGGAACGGGTCGGTGGGTAGAACGGGTTTCGGGTTTTTTCGACATGCCTAGAAAAAACCCATTTGAAACTTTCGTTGAAGGCGACATAGAGCTGAGATCTGAAGAGATCTTCTGTTCAGTTTCAGTCAAAGACAAACACACACCTCTGGTGCTGGTTCGATTCGGGGAAGGACAAATCGGAAGCAGAAATCGATGGAGGGTGGTGGCAATCGATCTTAAAGGAAGGAGCACCTCCGTTTCTTGTCTAATTCGAAGAAAGGAGAAGGAGAACGAAATAAAAAAAAAACATGTAGGCATCAAAGATTTTTGGTCCTGTGTTTGATTTTTTCGAGCAATGAACGAGTACCTCCGATACCTTCACTAGTTCGTAGAGGGAGGAAGAAACGAAAGCATCAAGGGCTACTGAAGCAGCTCCTGCACTTTTTGTCTCAGAAACAAATATGAAGGGGAAGGGAGAGATTGTACGATGGAAGCAAGACAACAACAACAATACAGGTGGGTGTTTGGCTGCTATGGAGTCGGCGAAAGAAGAAGAGAAGGTGCGAGGGGGTTGTTGCCCTCTTGTCTGCCGGGAAAACTCCACCTCTGGAGGGGGTTTCTTTGATTGAAATTGAACAGAAAAAATAGAAGAAGGAGGGACGAGGGGTTGTTTCTCCTCTGTTACCAGAAAACCACAAGAACACCACCTCTAGTGGAGGTGTTTTTGGTTGCCTATCGAAGAGAGAGAGATTTTATATATGCTACCTCAGTCCCAAATTGATAGTCGACTTTTGACTTTTGAAGTATTTTTTCTTCAACTTTGATCTTAAATATTTTTGTTTTTGATATATAATACTTGATGAAAAATATATGAATGGATTGTATTTTAAATATTTTTTCATTTTTATAAGTTTTATCAAGTAATATATAACACAAATAAAAATATTTAAGGTCAAAGTTGAAGAAAAAAGACTTCAAAAATCAAAAGTGGACTATCATTTTGGGACGGAGGGAGTATTAAATAATAATATTTAATTTAAAGAAAAAAAGAGAAAACATCATAAATGGTCCATGTGGTAGTGAAATTACGAAAATGCCCTTCAGTTAACGGACAAAACTTAACGAGGTTATCAATAATGACCAATCGACAAAAGTTTTGAAACCACAGGGACCATCTATGACGTTTTTAAACCACGGGGATTAAACTTCAGATTTTGGAAAACCACAGGGACCATTTATGATGTTTTTTCTTAAATTAATGAAAGCTTTTGATGCTTTTAGATATTAAAAAACTATAATAACTCGGTCTTTTTTTCATGATTTTCTTAAAATTATTGTTATTATTAATTACTAAATTAGGTCCCGCTTCACCAACATCCCTTTTTAAACACTTGCATTTTAGATAGGTACCAATAATTTGAAACAAAAATAAAATGAATGAAATAACTAGAGATAGATTGGGTTGTCTTTGACATAAATAAACTTACAAAAATCTTAATATATTTTCTTTTGTGGATCAAATTAGTAATACAAGCTCAAAAGAGTACATGGCAAATTGATGGCCAAATCATAAAAAGAATTTCCTGGAAATGAGGGGTCAAATGCGTCAAATGATGAAAATTGTAATCGTAAACCCACCGCCTCCTCCTTTCCTTTGATTTGGAGATCTCAAGGCTTGAGACGTATTTCAAAGGAGAGCCAAGAACTTAGGTGATTTTTGGTGAAACATGAGGGTTTTAAATCATAATCTTAACGATTGGAAGCAAGCTATCCCTAATAAACTTATCGTATCCATGATTCTTCTTGGAGTTGAGAAACGTTAGTAATTTTGACTTCCATGGTCGTCATACATCTCACCTTATTTAAAACCATGACAAAAATAATATGATATCTATCTAGTAATTCATATACATGCTTGTCAATTACAAGCAAATTATCTACTATAAAAAATAAGATTTTTTTTGCCCTATTATAATTATTATTTTCCCAAAATATATTCGTTCAATGAGGAATTTGATATAATAAAGGAAGTAAATGTTAATTAAAATGAGATATATATTCCATAAATATTACACGAGTTTATTAAAAAAAATTAATATCAAGGTGTAAATATTAAGCATTTTAAAAGTAAATTTTAGAATGCATACAAATGATTATATTGTACAATGAAATATAAAATTGAATAGACTGAAAAAAAAAATTATTAAGACAGTCAATCTTGAAAATAACATAGTTATGAAAATTATAAAGTAAGATAAAAATTATAAGATATTAGGAGATTTGTAAAAAGTACAATTAGTAAAAGCATTACGATTATTAGAAAAAATAAAACTGTTAAGGTTAGTAAAAAAATACAATATATAAACCAAATTATCACAATAATAATGAAATGTCATCATTTGATATTTCATATAATTGAAATATATACCAAATTACGTTGATAATATACTAAAATTATTCAAAGTTGCACCAAAACTAATGCAAAGTTCTTGTGAATACCAAATAAATAAGAACAAACATAAAAGCTGACATTTATATTCATAATCAATTTAAAATAAACCAATTCTGATTTAGAAAAGAATCTCCATCGATGATATACTAAAATTAAATACATATAACATTTAACATTGTATAAATTATATTATATAACTTTATTTAAATAAATGAAATAGTTGTCAATATTTAATGCAATGTAAAAAATGGTATATTGGTTGTCAATATATGTTTAAATTAGGTAACCTTATTATGCAAGGAACGTCTAATTAAAATGTTTATAATTATATAATAATATCATAACTATATGAGACGAGGAAGGTCGTTCAACTAATAAAACAAAAAATGATGTCTACAAAGAGATCCTTCAATGATTATAGATATTTACCGTTTTCAATGTATTATCTACACATTTTAATAATACCAATAACCATATATTTTTTTATAATCATTATACAATATCTGTAAACGATTATATGTTTTTTTATGCGTTTCCCGCGTTTAACGCGGACTATAATCTAGTTATCTACTATAAAAAATGAAGGTTTTTTTTGCCACATGTCCTCTTCTCATTCATTTGGACACATGGCATTTTCTAGAATTTTTAAATTTTCTATTTTCCACTTGTCATTTTATTGTATTTTTCATTTTATTAAATTAAAATTCCACATTTAATGTGTAAGGTAATATATATGTAAAGTATTTATTAGAAAAAATTTATATATGTAATGTATTCAATACATAAGTCTCATTAATTTTAATAATTCATTTTTTTCTCATTTTTCTTATAAAGTCAAACTTTTCAAATTGTTAAAATTATATATTTATTTATTTAATTAAACTCATGTAATACATGGGTCTCACACCTAGTATATATATATATATATATATATATATATATATATATATATATATATATATATATATATATATATATATATATTATTAATTACTAAATTGGGTCCCGCTTCGCCAACATCCCTTTTTTAAAAGGAATAACGATATGATGGTAAAATGTATAATACTAATTAATTAAAAAAATCTATTAAATCCCATAAAAATTAGGATTCATTAAATCAAATTAACTAGTATCCAAAAATACAAAAACTTTAGGGGTCGTTTGATAGTAAATGCCAACCGAGTTAGAAGTTCTGACTGAGTTAGTTTCTAACTGAAACTTGTTGTTTGATTTTGCATCTAACCGACTGTATAAAATGACTATACTACCTTCGTACAACATTATTTATAATAATTCCTTTATGATTTACCATTTAATTTATAACATTGCATTTTTTTACAGAGGACATCAACCAACAAACAATAAAACTTTAATCAACAAACACATGAAACCCAATTGTTTTATCGATCAAAATCAACAACACGAATAACAAAAATCAAACAATTCACACAACCCTAGTGTCAAAGATCAATCTTTGTCAATAGTAACCACCCCTCTTGTTGTCAATCCATTTGGCACTAGCCCCATAAAATATAAAGAAGATCTAAATATCAACCTTGTTTTGGTAGGTTGTAATGTAAGAATGAGGTTGTATGGTTCAAACTCAATGGTGGAAGCCAAGAGGAATGTAATATGCCTTGAATTTATTAATAGATGAGTTGACCAACAACATAATCAAATAAAAAAGATAAAAAAAAAATTCAAAATAATGAATTGAATCAGTCAAAAAACAGAAGACTAATGACCCACTGCTTAAGTTTTTTTTTTTTTTTTTTTTTTTTTTTCCAAAATACGATTCTCACATCCATCTTCATTTGTATGTGCCATTATTTCTAAATGAAATACCTCTTTCAAACCTATATTATGTAAGGGAAAGTAGACTCAATCTCCTTCCTATAAGTCCAACCCTTTTTTGACCTCCTTTTTCCAGAATTTGTCATGATTAGACAAAGATCGAGAAGAAATTTGGGGTTTCAAACCAAAATGGAAAACCAACAGATTATGCCAAGATCTGTTTTTACAATTAATCAGTCAAAAGTGAAACAACTGAAACCAAATAACAAAATCAATTGGAAGCAAATCATATAACAAAATCGATTGAAAATTGTGGAGAAATAAAAGACAATTGCAATCTGTAAAGGCTGAGAAAGAAGTTGATTTATCGGACTTGAGAAAGAAAAGAAAAGACGACAGAGAGTTGTGGAGGTAATGTTCTTCCTTGTACCAAGTCATACATTATTGGTCAAAATTGAGGCATATCAAACACATGGATTAGACCATGCTAGTCATTTTTGTTTGATTGGACTCAGTCAGATCAAGATCAATATTAAACAGGGCCTTAGCCAATCAATATTAATCAAATCCCAAAATAATAGGAATCATGTTCATTTATAAATATTTATTCAAAAACACATATTAGTGTTCATAGCCTATATACAAAAACCAAAAAAAATTGTCATTTTTATAACCGTTCAGTACTAAACATCATATTCCTAAACATGATGTCCGTGAACATGATGTTCCTAAACATGGCGTTAGTACTGAACATGATGTTCAGAACATGTATGAATGTAACCATCACACATGAATATCAAATACATGCAATTTCACTATGTTAAAATATGAACATTTATTCAAAATCCTAGAAATTGGTCATGTCAATACATGTTTATTAATGAAAATGTATAACATTACCACCTGATACGAATATCAAATATTAAATGTTCATTTATGAACATACGTATGTTTCAATATTTATACAATAATCTATAAATTGAACATTGAGTAATTTTGTAACACCTTATTTCGAGTTGTTTCTTAATTTGGGGTCGTGACCCGAAGATCAATTATCATAAGATTTCAGTTTGAGGAAAAAGATGTTTAGACCTATTTGGATGTGGGTGATGTAGATTATGTGATTCAAGAGTTCATTTTGTACTTCAGAGCCCAAGGGTATAATGGTAAAAGTGATGGTTCGTACCTTTCATGAATTAAGGATTTAAGTTCGGAAGGTTTTGAGGAAAATGAGAGTTGATAGGAGTGCATGGCTTCTCATTACCTTTCTAATCATATAAAGAACGTTGAAATTAGATTCGAGACGAAGAAATTATGACTTTCAGAAGATATGAAGAATATGGGTCTAGTCTGGTACATTGGGTGTACAAGGTGTACATTAGGCGTATTGGGCTCATGTGATTATGGATAACTAGCATGGTAAGTTGGGCGTACGACCGCCAGACTCAAACCCTAATTTTTAGGTTTTGGGCCCTATTTAACATCTTAACTCATGGAAACCCTCCCCTTATTTAGCTTACATCCCTCTCAACCTGTGATTTCGAAACCCTAGCCTCTTTGAGAGCTTTCTTGACCTTTTTGGGTGTTTTGGAGCACTTTGGAGAAGGGAAAACTCATTGGAGAAGAGTTGGATTGCTTAGAGCTTGTAGACCCTAGCTTTTTTTTCCCTTGTTGCATATTTTGAAAGTAAAAAGTCTCAAACCTGATGGTTCATTTGTTAGATCTTGCTTGTGAGTGGTTTTTGTGATTTTTGGTTCCATGAGTTGATTCTTGAGAGTAAATGTCACTCCAGAAGTTTTAGGTTGTTTATTTTAATGCTTTGAGGTCCCTTGTCCATAGAGTTTGCATCTTGATGATTATGGACCAACCATGCATAAGTTGTTGACCTCTTGGAGGAGCTACTAGACTAGATTTGGGTTTTGGGTTTCTTGGAGCCATTCAAATGCATCAAGTTGATGACTTTATTAAGACATCCATTAGAATTAGATTTGAGCCTTAGATGTAAAGTCTTAAAGGATTAAGCACTTTTAAGTGAGTTCTTGGTCATTTTGTTATGTTTGGAAGCTTAAGTTTGGTGTTGGGATTTATTAAATCATGTTAGGTCATAAAGTTAGGAACCTTTTGTTGGATTAGTGTCTAAGTCCATAACTATTTTGGTATGTACTTGACCCGATGGTGCATGGTCCTTTTGGGTTGCCTTTACCAAAACAACTTGATAGGATGAATTATGGAGAGAGAGAGAATTAATTATGATTTATTAATATATTATGAAAATAATATATTAAAGGAGAAATAATATTGTTTAATTAATATTAGTTAATAATTAATAAGAATTAATTTTGTGGCTAAAAGACATTAATTAAACTTAAGGGACTAGAACTGTCAATTGTATGATAGTTGAATATTGGGCTAATGGACTCCATATTAGAGGGGTGGACGAATTCTATGGGGAAACCCATTAGAAATCGTCCAAGGCCTCTAAGGAAGGAGTCCATAGGTTGCTTAGGGCCTAAGCAGTCAAATTAGGGTTTCCTTGTTAGATAACCCTAATAGCCTCACTATTTAAGGAACCCTAGGGCACCAAAAACGTGGCCAACTGATTCCTTAGGGTTTCTACACGTTTTTGGGTGCCTCCTCTCTTATCATTCTTCATCCTCTTGCTCTTGGTGTTTGTGAGCCATTAGAGGAGTGACACTTGTGACTCTAAGCTTTCTAAAGCCATTACAAGGGAGGATTTGAGATTGTTATTGTTACAAAACAATCAAGGTAAGATCTAAACTCCAATCTTATGTTAATATGATTAATTGTATGCTAGGTCTAGGGTTTATAGCTTTGGATATTCAATTGCATGTTCATTAGACAAACTAGATCCAAAAGCTATTAGGGTTTGCATGTACACCATATGAATGATGTTTTGCTCAAAACCCATCACCTTTATGACTCTAGACGTCTATTAGGCTTGAACTTGAGGATTTAGACATTTTGTCTTAAAGAAATAAGACCTAAACATGGAGTTTTTGGATTTCTGCACCATACGTCAGGCGTATTGGGGTAGTACGTGGGGCGTACGCTCCAAGGTGCCATAATGGGCTATTTTTGGGCCTTGAGTCTTCTAGGTTTTGGGCCATGAGTTGTTGGGTCAGATGTGGGAAGGGTAAAATAGTCTTTTACCCATTGATATGATAAAGTATGAACTTGCCCTTTGATTATGGGTTATTACCCTAATTATTGATTAGGGGTGATTTTTGGATATGTTATGTGTTAGGAGCCATGTATTGTATATGTTTATATGTATATCGGGCGGGCCTGATGAATGTGTTGGGAGAGGTCCATGGCATGTTACAGTCAGATCTGTATTGGGCGGGGCCCGATGGATGTCGAGCGAGGCCCATTATATGTATGGTATTTGGTATTTTGGAGAACTTACTAAGCTTCATGCTTACGATTTATGTTTAAAATGTTTCAGGTACTTCTGGTTCCAATGGGAAAAGCTTGATGTGATTGCATCGTATCCACCGGTGTTCCGCATTTTATGACTCAATTTATACTCTAATAGCTATTAATACTATTTTATACTTGATGACTTTTGGAAATAAATGATTGAAGGGTTGAGTTTATCGGTTTAAAAATAAAATATTTACTTAGAATTTTGAGTCATTACAAATTTTAATATATTACAAATTTTAATATATAAAACATATTGCGTATTAATTCATTAAAAAATATTCATAAAATGTGAAGCATGTTCCTTTATGAATGAACATAAATTTATTTGAGTGTATGAACATTCACAAGGGAATATTAATCATTCACAACACTATGGACTACGGATAAGCGTTGGAACGGAATGGAACTGGAACCGGTATTACGATATTATAAGAATCGGTAATCGGACTGCCAGTTCTAATGTCGGTTCTGGTCCGATTCCGGTTCCGGTCTCGGTTTTCCGGTTATTTTTTCAAACAAGAACCGGTTATAAATAAGATGAAACTAATGACGATGCACTTTATAATATCAATCATTATTGATTACCTTTTTTTTACACTATAAGAATTATAATTAGATTAATGATCATCTTTTGTATGCGTATTCCAACCAAGTGTACAAAGATATGATGTTTTCTTAAGATTATACCAAGTATTAAACATACTTTTAAACAACTCTAAATGCATCATCTCTAAATGCATAAACTCAAGATCTGTAATGTACAAAAAAAATGCATTCTTTTTATAATACAAAAAATATGGATTAATAACATACTAGTACAAAAAAATGCATTCTTTTTATAGTCTTCAAACATCTGTAATGTAACTAATAACTACACATTCATACGACTATATGCCAAAACTGAAGAAATGAATATATATGGATTAATTAACATGAACATGAAATAGAATAGATTATGATTTAAGATAATCACAAAATATTAAAAAAAAATTGAATGGTTTTTGTGTTTAAACTTCCGGACCGGTTCCGGTTTTTTAACCGGTTTTTTGTGGACCTGAACCGGTTTTAAAACTGGGACCGGTTTTGCTAAATCTAAAGAACCGGTAACCAAACCGTTATATTAAATCATGATCAGTTCCGGTTCTGGTGGTTCCAACGCTCATCCTTACTATTGACAACATTAACAAGTATTAAACACTATTTACACTGGGAATTGATATCAAAATATTCATGTAAGAATATTTGCATAACCAGAAACATAATAAATATTCATTATAGTTTACAAACAAAAAATGTCATTGTTATTAAAGAATTAATTGATAAATAAAAAGAAACCTCAAGAATTACAATATAATAATAATAATAATAATTCGGTATCTTATTTTTCGATTTCAAATCCTAATGTATGTTCAATGTCAAGTTCATCATATCATATATATATATATATATATATATATATATATATATATATATATATATATATATATATATATATATATATATATATATATATATTCTCCATCCTTAGCAGTAAATTTGTTTTTTACATTTATTGTGTGCTAGAATGCACCAATAGAAATTTAGTAAATTAAATAATTATTTAATTAAATAATTATAGATATTAAATGATTTTCATAATTATATGTATATTAAATGATATCCATAATTATAATTCTCTTTTTATGGAAACTAATTAAATCCGTCGTTAATGCCAGCAATAACATTCTTTCAGAATGAATTTGAATCTAGGTTTTTATTATGTGAGTTCGTACTTTGTTTCAAGACTCAATCACTTAAAATACAATAAAGTTGTATGGAATATGAAGCACGAGAGTGTATTCTACTAGAATACACTCTCATTCTGCTGCAATACACTCTCATTCTTCTAGATATATATTTATTCTGAAAGAATATTATTGTTGAAATTAATGACGAATTTAATTAGTTTCCATAAAAATGAGTTATAAGTATGGATAACATTTAATATACATATAATTAATACTAAATTCATATTGGTGCATTCTAGCACACAATAGATGTGAAAAACATTTGAACCTACATCTATATATATATATATATATATATATATATATATATATATATATATATATATATATATATATGTGTGTGTGTGTGTGTGTGTTCAATTGTGTCCTTCTAATAGAAGATTTTAATTTCAGGGCAAAATTGTCCTTCCTTTATATATACATGTTCAATTGTGTCCTTCTAACAGAATATTTTAATTTTAGTCCCTGGCCAAATTGGTCCCAGATTTGTACATGTGTGGGTCGGTGTGTTAGACACGTTGCTGCACTGTAGATTACACCACCAATTCCAAAAAAGTTACCTTCAGATTCAGATTCATTCAGGAATGATGTTTAATTTTCTGGCAACAGATAAGGATATATTAGGCGATATCAATCAAAATTTTTATTAGCAAAATCAACAGAAGATACAGCAGGCAAGATCGATAACAAACATTTGAATTAGCAAAATCAATAGAAGATACACTAGACAAGATCGATAACAAACATTTGAATTAGCAAAATCAATAGAAGATAAAGTAAGCAAGATCGATAACATTTTTTATTAGCAGAACCGAGACAAATTTTTTTAAAAGAATACGTACTTTGAGAAGAAGAAAAGCGCACTGAGAATAATCTTTGGTATTCAATCTCAATTTCAAGTTATTGGTGACAAACACGACGCATGAGATGCATTAATTAAGAAGATAAGTGGCTCGTTGTATATAATAAGATGACTTAATGATCATTGATTTTGAGGAGGAAGAACATGGATAGAAATTGGAGAGATCGTCGGTTCTTGATATTATATTCATTAAAGAGAGAAATAGGAAGTGAGCAACTCGTATTTTGGAGGGAAATGGTTTTAGACTGTAACAAAAGGTGTATTTGTAGTTTCCCTTTATTATGATGACATCAGCGAAATTGATCTAGTGGTTTAAAATAATCAATGAAAAAAATTGAAGGGGCCAAATTATTTTAGGTGATTTATGGTTTAATATATATAGAGATTTTAATATGAAAATTTAATTAATTTTATAATTGTGGTTCTCAGGGCTTATAAACTAGACTAGTATGTATATAATTAAAAGGATTGGTATTGTTTTTATCAATTGTAATTAATTAGAAAGTTTAAATAAAATCTTTGAATTGTGATTTTTATTTATAATACTATAGGAGTTATAAGTTCAATGAGTTACATAAGCACATCTTATAAATATTTGTCAATATCTATTTTAACTTTTTAGTAATTCATGTCTTGAAACCCATTGTCAAAAAATTAGTTTTACCATACAAAAAGGATTAGCAGCGCAACTTGTTGTCTGTTTACCTTTTCACTTGTTGTACGGTTATAACTTACCTATAATCAACTTTTATTTAATATTTTTAATATATTTAATATATATATATATATATATATATATATATATATATATATTGAAAATATTACATAAAATTTGATTATAACTAAGTTATCACCGTCCAACGAGTGAAGAGGTAAATGGGCAACAAGTTGTGCTGCTAATCCTTTTTGTATGGTGAAACCAATTCTTTTGAAGACTACATTCATAGATCTAGGTAATATAACATTGTTATGCATGATCCGTTGTACTCTATTAAGAAGCTTCACCGCATCCGGGTGCGAGAAAACCAAACGTATCAAATGCAAATAGTATGAACACTTGTTGATTTTACATGCACCATTTCCTATGTTAATTTGGTGACCTTGCATGTAACAACTTTTTAAGCATTCTGTCCCACAGTGAAAGTAAAACCTCCAACCCTCAAGCCTACAAGAGGGGATACCCCTGTAAGGTCCACACATGCATGTTTCCCTCAAACTCATCCAAAATCAAAATGTCAGTCGTTCGAAGGGATGACCTTCATTTTGACGGGCCAGTCAATAAATTCACTGGTGCCTATTTCTTGGCGGAAACCCATCATGTTTAAATATGTCAAAAAAGACATCCCTAACCATATCATGCCTGTATTTGAACCCAAGAGTTCTTTACAATTAACTGTATGTTCTCTAAAAGAGTCCAAAGATACCTTGCGACACATCGGACATATCTTGTCGGCTGCGAATATTGGGATCATTAGTCGATATTTGAGGATAGCACAATACTCCACATGAGTCATATGTTGGTAAAGCCCATATACAGGGATAACTAAAAGAAATTTTTGAGTATGTGGTGCACGTAAACACTGGAAAACTGCTTTCTGCCCAGTCGTCATGTCAAAATGCATTTCAATATCTTAGACAATTTTACTAAAAAGGGAATTTACCACTCGCCTGTGTATTCTGGGATTTAGATGGACCGGTGTCCTTAGTTGTAAAACTACTAAGGTCAATGTTCGGAAGCTTGTTACGAAGAAAAGTCAAGACACAAACATAATCAAAATCTGTACCACATATGTCGTTATCCCACGAGATATGGTCTTGCAATTCCTAAGATTAGGCCCTTGAGGCAACAAAAAACATATGAGGTAGCCTTTACTGCCGAGTATAAATCCAAACCACCAAACCTAATGGGTAGGAAAACAATTCGTCACTGTATGTCGCCAAAGAAAGGACCACCAATAACCATAATGCCCGCAATCGCCCTGCACAACCCATTGTCAAAGAACACCGTCGCTTCTCCCATGTGAATGGGTTGGCATGTCATCAGCCCAAAGAAAAGTTTAACAATACCCATATAATACCGAAATAGAATGAGCTCACTCTAGGGCCAAACAACTGTGGAAGAGGGCGCTTCAAATTCACAACGTTTTCGACTCTCTTTATGACTAAACTGCTAATGAAACTAACATTCCTACTAACAGCTCCTCCAAGAAGTTTCACCCATAATGGCGGCCTCTGGATGCCAACTAAGAATAACCCCTCACGCAACTTCCTATCATCACATGAGGGCCAAAAGAGCTCGATTTTCTTGATATTCAACTAAATACCTAATTTTGGGCCAATCACCTTAATGATGTCCAACGTTTTAACCATCTCATCCGAATCTCCAATAAGTGTGTCATCATCAAGGTACTATGCATGGAGCATATGCAACAATATGACAAAGAGAAATGGTCTCAAGATGTCTCTTTACTGAATCCTAATAGTGGATCAAATATATGTGTCTTCTAAATACAACATTGTTTTTTTTTACCATATATAAATTCTACCCACAAGGATATAGATAAAAGTACCTTGGTGACCTATTTATTCTATTAAAAAGAATATATATAATTGTTGCTGATTTTATGGATGAAAATACCTAAAGAAAAAAAAAAATACAAATAACCAATAGCATAAAAATGTTGAGGTTTTTTTTACCTTCCTTTAGTCCTTTCGTGTTTTGGTTTTGGTAATCGACGACGACGTCGTATCATCTTCTTCCTTCGTACTCTCCTTTTGTTCACCAGCAAACTCGCGGCAATTCCTTCCTGCCTCTTTTTTCCGCCAATCAATTGATGCTGTAGCAGTCGTCAAAACCAAGTTCAACCGCCATTGGTGTTCATCCTCCTCCAATCGGTCATCAACACAGGATATGAAGTAAGAATCCCACGGGTTTCTGTCTCATTCACCATCCGCCTATCCGAGAAAAGGGGATGAAAACCAGAAATCAAGCCAAGCGAAAGCGTCAACCATATGGTATCGTTTTACCATCACTACGTTAGAATTTACATCCTTGTTAATTTTACTGTGTTTTTCTAGTAGTTACGTTTCTCGTTTTCGTAATTTACACATGAATTTGCAGTTTGATTTTCTGAATACTGAAAGCCCTAGGCGCCTTGCATTTGGTTTGCTTGAGCTCCTTATAGGAAAATGTTACAGCACCCGTCCATTTTATCCCCAAAAGCTGATCGCTTTGAAAAGCAAACAGCCTACTTTTTTACCTTCTGCGAAGGGAAAGCAAATAGAAAAATGTTGATGAAAGTTTCTCGCAGTTGAATTCTAGCACTGTTATGCTTGATAAAATAATGCTGCTACCATAGTTTTTGTATATCCAGGAAATAAGTATGCCATAAAGCAGATTCAAGAATGTTATTGGAATGCTAAAACTGTTGGGATACCAATTAGTTCTATTCCCTTTGATTCAAGATTTTAGATGACAGCATTCACCTACCTCTCCATGAACATCAATGATTCGGTTTCTGGTGTATATGTGAATAAAGATGATTTCTTGACTTCAAAAGCACACACCCAAGCACTTATGTATAGTCAAGGGGTCTCTTTGGTAAAACAGTGTACTGATGAAGGACTGAATGATATCCTTTGCTTTCCATTTTGCAGGTCAAGATGACACGAATAAGGAAGCTGGAGATGATCCAAAAGCAAATGGTAATGTTTTTGTCACTTTGCAATTGTTTATGATCTAAAAACCACATCTTAAAAACTATTTGAGTTTCATGCATCTTAAGAGAAATATTTGATTACATCTTTTTTCTGAAACACCCTTATTTCTTGTTTCCATATTGATGAGAATGATTTATACCTTAATGCTTTTAATGAAATAGATTCGTTTGCTGCTTTATTAATGTCTGAAGTGACCCTATATCAGGCACTCTTGCTAATATTACACCACAGAAGGGTATCAACAAGTTTCAGAAACGAGTTGCTTCACGTGGGTTGAAAGGAAAAGATATTAATTTTGATTCTGCAAGTAAGGTTAGTTTTCTTGAGTTCAACTTACAAGCATGCAAACATAAAGCTTATTTTTCTAAGTTTACCTACCATTTAATCTCTCTTCTTTGTTACTATATATATTAATAATCTTAAGTCTTAACCATTGGTTCATTTTTCAGTTGGAAAGTTTGTCAAAGGGAAAGGAAAAACAAGTAAAAGTCAACATTGGTTCACAAAATATACCAAAGGCCGAATTGGAGAATTCAGCACCTTTGAACACTGATGATGGAAAAAGTTCTATGCAAGTTAAGTCTGAATCAGAAGATGTAATGGCTGATTCAGATTGGGAAGATGGACCTAATTCAAATTTAAATTCTGAAATTGATCATCAAAATCATATAAACAATAATATTTCTATTGAAATTGATGCATCACCTGGTGATAATACTGCTAAACGGAAGCCTGTACGTCGAGCTTCTGCTGAGGAAAAGGTACATTATATTTCATACCCTTTGCCCAAAATTCTTTCGGACAAAAATACCCTTCCAACTTTAAAACCTGAAACTGCTTTCTTTCTTATTATAGGAAGTTGCTGAGCTTGTGCATAGGACACATTTACTCTGTTTACTTGCACGTGGACGTGTGATTGATAGTGCTTGCAATGATCCTCTCATTCAGGTTTTTTTTTTTCTTTTATCATTTTTTTTTCAATCTGTAAAAATCCCATATTTATTTTAATTCATGGTGATATATATATATATATATATATATATATATATATATATATATATATATTTTCATAGCAGGCTTCCTTATTATCACTTTTGCCAACAAAGTTTCTGAAGTTATCAGAAGCTACAAATCTTACAGTAGATGCTTTGACTCCTTTAGTCAACTGGGTACTCTTCTTTTTTTTTTTTTTTTTTTATTATTATTATTATCCATTTTAAACAGTTTCAAGATTCTTTTTATAATTTATATTCTTGTTTTGATGGAATTTTTTATTTTATTAATTTTAGTTCCATAGTAGCTTTCGTGTTAGAAGTTCAAGCAGTGACAAATCCTTCCATTCAGCTTTAGCCACTGCTCTTGGAACCCAGGAGGGGACTCCAGAAGAGGTATTTATAAATTTATAAATTTATAAATGAATAAAAAAGATTTGACTTTTGGTCAACTTTATGAGAAAATTCACATGTTCAATTTTGTTTCAGGTAGCTGCTTTATCTGTGGCAATGTTCAGATCATTGAATCTTTTAACACGTTTTGTATCCATTTTAGACGCCGCATCTTTGAAACCAGATGCTGATAAATCTGATGACATGTCACCCCGAAGAAAAACTGGTACAGGGGTATTTCAGTCCTCTACAATCATGGTGACTCGGTCAAACGAACCCTCTACATCTTCCAATAAACAATTTCCACCTCTTGATGTTGACCACATTGCTTCTATTCACAACAAGCAAACACCTGAAACTTCTTCAAAACCTTCATGCCAAAGTCAAAGTCAAAGTCAAACCATCTCTCCCGTTGATGATCAGTCAAATGAGAGAAGGGTTGACTTAGGGTCAAAGAGAAAAGGGGATCTTGAATTTGAAATGCAAATGCAAATGGCTCTTTCTGCAACTGCAACTAAAACATCAGAAATATCAAATACCGATTCTTTCAAAAAATTGAAAAAAATAAAATGTGAAGAAGATCCATCATCATCATCATCATCATCAATCTCTACTGCAATTGGATCAAGAAAAGTAGGAGCTCCATTGTATTGGGCAGAAGTTTATCTTAATGGAAAATGGGTTCATGTTGACACCATAAATGCCACCATTGATGGAGAAAATAAAGTTGAAGCTTTAGTTGCTGCATGTAAAACTTCATTAAGATATGTGGTTGCTTTCAATGGTCAAGGAGCTAAAGATGTCACTCGCAGGTTATATATTTATCAATAAAATCATTTTCTGAATCTTTATTAAATTTATATTAATTTGTTATAATTATAATCTTTCAGGTATTGTGCAAAATGGTACAAGATAGCATCACATCGAGTTAATTCCACTTGGTGGGATGCAGTTTTGGCACCATTAAAAGACCTAGAGTCTAAAACAACCCAAGGTTTTACCTTTGAATTTAATCCATTTATAACATAAAATATATAATTCAGAAATTTCAAACCCTAATTTTTGTGTTCTTCATTAGGCATTGGATTGTCTGATAATTTGAGAAACGAACGTGCATCTCTTGAGGATATGGAGCTGGAGACCAAGGCGTTGACTGAGCCTCTTCCAACTAATCAACAAGTTAGTAATTTTTTATTTTTTTATAAACTTTTAATTAATTTACATTTTATGTTTATCTTTTTTGGATTTTTGTTGTTACTTTTAGGCGTATAGAAGTCATCATTTATATGCAATTGAAAGATGGCTTACAAAGTACCAAATTCTTCACCCAAAAGGCCCGATTTTAGGGTTTTGTTCTGGTCATCCTGTTTACCCTAGAGCTTCTGTCCAAATCCTGCATACAAAAGAAAAATGGCTACGTGAGGGGCTTCAGTTAAAAGTCAACGAGCTTCCAGTCAAAGTCTTGGAACGTTCTGTAAAAGTCAACAAAGGGAAAGTTACAGATGAAGATGATTGTGTAGGCCCCACTGGGACCATTCATCTTTATGGAAAATGGCAAACAGAGCCTCTATGTTTGCCTCATGCACAAAATGGGATTGTTCCAAAGGTCTAATCTTTTTCTCATTTTTCATTAAAATATATAAAAATAATCTTGAAAAATGTTATAATAGATTGTTGTTAATATGTATAGAATGAACGTGGGCAAGTGGATGTGTGGTCTGAGAAGTGTCTTCCCCCAGGAACTGTTCATTTAGGGTTTCCAAGGATCTTTAATATTGCCAAGAAGCTAAATGTCGATTATGCCCCTGCGATGGTTGGATTTGAATTCAAGAATGGACGATCTTACCCTTTGTATAATGGGATTGTCGTGTGTTCTGAGTTCAAGGATATGATTCTAGATGTAAGTTTATCAATCATTACAACTTTTTACAAAAGCTTTTGGGGACCTAAATTGAAAAAGTTAACTAAACTCAGGGACCAAAAGTGTTATTTACAAAAGCTTTTTCTTTTGTAATGAATCTGGTTTTTCAGGCATATGGAGAAGAAGAAGAGAGGAGGGGGGAAGAGGAGAGAAGAAAGAGTGAAGCAAAAGCTTTATCAAGATGGTATCAACTTCTTTCATCCATTGTAACTAGACAAAGATTGAACAATCGATATGCAAAACCAGAAGAAGTCTCCTCATGTCACAAAAATGATGTTGGAAAAACAAATGATTCATTTGATCATTGTTCAACTAGTGTTAATACACAAGATGTGCAAAAATTAGTATCACTTCAAGAAAATGATGATGTGGCACAAATATTTGAAGATGATCATGAGCATGTGTTTGTGAATGGAAGTTTGGATGTTGAGAATTCTGTGAGGAAAAAGAGTTGTCGATGTGGGTTTTCGATTGAGGTTGAAGAGATGTAGTTGATAATGTTTTGAAACATTTTATGTAATTTGAAACGAATTATAAAGTTATGTTTTATCTGTTTAAGGTTGTGTTTGTCAGCCTAGCTGAAAAGTCTGTTGTGAGATGTACCTCTACAGTTCTCTATTCAAGGGTAGAGAAACATCTATATATGACATGCTGCATGTTTTGTATAAAAGAAAACTGTTTTGTTGAGTAAATTAGAAAAAATAAAATGTGTACTTTAAACTTAATATCCTCTAATCTAATAAATAAGTATGAATTATACACGTGGCATTCAATAAGCCCCACCCCCCAAATTGAATTTTCCCACTCTTTTTCATAATGTGAATTTCTGCTATTGCCCTTCATTGTACACGTGGATTGCTTTATTTTTGCACGTCAATTACTCAATTTCCTGCAACATTTAAAAAACTAGAAAGTAAATCATTATTTAATTTAAAATGATAATTAAATCTTTCAAATATATCATGCTTATCAATTCTTTAAATAGCGTAACTTACCTAATCATTTTTTATAAATACATTATCACAGGTAGTTTTATTTATAGCAAATCCAAATTTCAGAGCAAAAGAGAACATAATATCGAATATTGAAGTCACCGTCTGCTATTCTTTTAGGTATGTTATTAAAAGTTTTTGTTATGATAATTCAATGTATTCATCTTCATCTTCCTTCCACTGCTTTTTTTATCGATTTGTTTGTATATGTATCTGTTACCGTGTGTATATGTACGTGTTTATGTGTGTATATGTATCTGTTATCCATCTTCGTAACTCTATTCTTCGATTTCTAATCTATTAGTGTGTATATCTATCTGTTTGTATGTGAATGTATATGTAACTGTTAGTGTATGTATATATTTGTATTATGTAATTGTGAAATTTATATTTATATATTTGTAATAACGATGGAATATATTGCTATTATTGACTTAAACAGATTATAACTCAATGAAAGTAGTTTGCTATTAAAGTACATCTAAATTCAATCATGTGCTTTCAGTTATAATGAAAAGGGCAAATGGGTATTAATTTCAATATGTTTTCAATTGTTTGCAGTTAATACTAACTATTTCTTTATAAAAAAAAACAGTTAATACTAACCATTTATGTTAAGGGTTTAAACTGTTTCTGCAAAAATTATAAAATATATTGCTGTTTTTTCATTAAATAATACTCCGACTTTATGGATTGGTATTAAAAAGTCTGAAATAATACTATAAATTATAGATTTATGGTTTTTAAGCTAAGTATAATTAATCGTGTTTGTATTTGAATGTATATGTAACTGTTAGTGTATGTATATATTTGTATTATGTAATTGTGAATGTATATAATTAATTGCGTTTGTATGTGAATGTATATGTATATATTTGTATTAGCGATGGAATATATTGCTATTATTCGTATTTCATACCACGTAAAGTTGCTAACTTTACGTCCATGCATGGCATCAAAGGCTAAAACACTTAATCAAAGCTTGTCAAGGGAACTAGAGCATGAAGGAGGGCCAAGACTTGATAACGTTGGCACCTTTAAGTCCCCAAAGGCCCTGAGATGTCCAGATCTAAAGCCATATCCTCATATCTTGCTCAAAACCAAGAATGGTACCAAAATAGGCTAATAATGGCCATAAACTTTCATAGAAGAAGATCTAAGCAATGAAAGCTCAAGGTTTCGACTTTATACCTTAAAATGGTTGCCACAACAGAGTAAACACCAGATCTATAACCTCTCCCTCCAGCTATGCACCAACCACTTCAAGCTTCTTCACATGAACACCAAAAAGGCACTCCTTAAGCCCTCACACACTCAAACTGGGAGATGAGACACGATTTAGGGTTTCTCTGGACAAAGGGGGTGATAAGGGAGGCTACAAGTGAGGCTTAAGGCCTTTAAATAGGGTACAAACCCTGAAAATTGGGGTTCTCCTTTTCAGTGTCTGCTCATCGAGTTGGGGCCTTTCAACTCGTCGACTAGATCCAAAGTCCCACGTCCTCATAAATGATCTCTACTCAACGAGTTGGGACTCCCCAACTCGTCGAGTTCCAGCCCAAAAATCCAAAAATGCTGAAACTGAATAACCCATAAACCAAGCATTACAAATCTCCCCTACTTGAACTAGAATTCGTCCTCGAAGTCTGCTGATACACATGGTCTGGATAATGCTTCCTCGTCTCCTCCTCCGGCCTCTGCTCACGAGCCACGCCCGTGACTTCCATCACCTATTATGGACCGACTGATGATTCCAATTGCACCTTCTCTAATCTTGTTACCTTACTTCCTCATGGCCTACATTTTCTATTCGATAACTAGCACTAACTTCCTCCCATGATTCAGACGCTCCTTTGCCTGAATATCGACTATAAGGAAGTACAATAGAGTCGTCGTCCAAACGCCTCCATGACTGATACATAATATGCACTTATGAATCAATCTGAGCTTCCGCAACAGTCCTACACGATGCATCGCTTTGCCCAACCGGTCAAATGCTGACCGAATCCCAATACTTGGCCTTCAGCCCTGCTTTTCGAACTGGGTGTCGCCCTTCAGGTTGAAACCATGCGATTACTTCAACCCCGATAAAACTTTGGTATCCAACTCTTACTAGTAATCGACAAACCGTTTTGAACCCAACGAATACTGACACTCGATGTCCCGAGAGACATAGTTGTCACCCCGATCATTCAATGGCCCTTTCAAAGGCAACAGGACCCAAACACACCAGACTCTCTCTCCGCTCCTGATTATATCGGTGTTACTAACCGAATGAATTCGCCTACCATAACCGGATGTTGAACACCTACATTCGGAACATCGGTTTCCCATCTGGTTGCTCACCGACTAGCAACCTCCGAAGGAGGCCTCATCTAGCAATAATTGTCCTAGCTATACCACCACTCATGGCCCTAACGAACCCTTGATCCAACCAATCGAACCCATACGTCGAATCCTGACTGTTAGGGCTTAAATGTTGTAATAGTCGAAGTGTCAGTTAGATTGTTACGAAGTTTATTTTGTCTTCGTAAGAAGGGTATTCGGATGTAATGTTATTTGTACTAAGGCATTATAAAGAGTAGTCTTAATGTCTAGTCCTTAGTATTGTTATGCTTTTGTTCTCCTATAAATAGGGGTCTGTACTAAGTGAGTAGTAGAACTTTTTCACTCAGCTTTTACAGATTATTCTTTGTACTCTATAAAATCAAAAGCATAATATGAGCTGAACAAATATTATATTTACTCTCGTGTTCATCGTTATTCTTCTTTCTAAATTCATACTTGAATTGATTTTAAACTCGATTACAAATCTCATCAATTGGTATCAGAGCAGGAATCCTTTCTGTGATCTGATTTTCATATGTTCAAAAAGATTTTTGAATCTACTGTTTGATTCAAAAAGTTTCCGTTCTTTTTTAGTGTGAAAAATTCTTCTTGATCTCAATCTAGGATTTGATTCTGCGAACATATTTGTAAATCGAGTGTTCGTTGTGTAATTCTGATTTGAAAAATACAATTTGATTTTAATATTCTCAAAGTTTTTGTATCATCTTGAAGTTTTTGTCCATACAACAATGGCGTCATTCAATCTGAATTCGATGACATCATTTTCTCATTTGCTTGGTTCATCCACAAAGATTCCGATGCTTATTCCAGAATATTACGATCAGTGGGCAGATCGTATGCAAGATTACTTGAATGGATTGGATGAAGAATTATGGAAATGCATCTCAGGAGAAATCAACCAACCTGCACAAGTTCAGCCAATCGGTGTGTCTTCAAGCAGTTTGGAAGTAGATAATCAATCCAATCGTTTAAAACAACTGGAGAAGAAATGCATGAGGGAATTAAGAGGTGCCTTACCTCCTGTTGTGTACAATTATGTCAGAACATGCACAACAACTAAAGAAATCTGGAACAATCTCAAAGACAAATTTCAAGGAAGTGAAAAGACGAAGATCACATCTGTGAAACAATGCCTGGTGGAACTCAAAGATTTCAAACAGAAAGAATCTGAATCCATTGAAGTATACTATGATCGGTTCAACGAGCTAATCTATCGTTGTAATCGTTATAGTATTACAAGGTCATCAATGGAATACAACTTGATATTTGTAATGGGACTTCGAAAGGAGTGGAGGAGTGTGAGTATGATGGTGAAAAATCAACAGAGTTTTGATACTTCGACTTTGAATGACCTGTACAATCAATTAAAATCTCATGAAAATGAAGTTAATGAAATAGCAGAGGAAGCGATTGCAAGTCTTGGTGGACCATTGGCACTTGTTTCGAAGGTTTCAGAAAGAGAGAATGAAAAATCGAAGTCTGATGAAGAAGAAGGTTTTCTGATGAATTCTGATGATGAGGCTGTTGCATTTTACTCAAACAATCGAGTAAAGAAATTTTTCAAGAAAACCTTTTAATCCAAAGATAAAGTCATCAGATTCGAAGGGTAGTTTTGAGAACAAAAATAAAGTGGATGAGAAGAAGAAAGAAGTGAAGACTGATTCGAAGAGTGAAATAGAGCAAATGAAGATGATGTTGAAAGGTGATACAGGGATTAATTGCCATTATTGCTATGGAGCAAATCACTTGGCAGTAGATTGCTTGTTGAGGAAGAAGGAGGAAAAGAAAAATAAAACAAAGGATGAAGCTTATTACACTGAGAAACTGGAGGAAGTAAAGTCGAAAGCAAAGAATTTGTCATTGGTGGCTCATGGAGAAACTGAATCGGATGACACATATCAAATATGGTCTTCGGGTTCAGATGATGAAGAGATGAAAAATCCATCACATGGAGCTATGTATGCAAAGATGGAAGAGGATTCAGATGAAGAACAGATTTACGAAGTGTGTGGGCAATGCTTCGTTTCGAAGTCTACTGACAGGTCGCCTATGACTACCAAGGTACGTCACATTCTTGAATCTTTTAACATTCCAGTTTCTGCATATAATTCTGAGTTAGTATCTTTTGATGAAACTGTTACTTACTTTGATTCAATTGTTGTGTCTGCTAGCAATGAAGCGAAAAAGTTAAGTGATCAATTACTAGAGAAAAAAAAATTGGATTCAAAAGTCACTAGGATTGATTACTTAGAATTGCAAGTTTCGAATATTATGGAGGATAGGGAGAGTTTAGCAAAGGAAATAAACTTGTTATTAGCACAAAGAAATATTTTTTGTAATCCTGCGAAAAGATTGTATGGAAAATTAACTGAGTTACATCATTCGAGTGAAATAAGTAAGGAACAACATAGAAAATTACTACCATTTTTAGCTTATGATAGAGCTAAGGTAGATAGTATTTCATATGATTGTGAAAAAGAAATTTCTGATTTTAACAAAGTTCCAGATGATAGGTTTAGATTTGGAATTGCTAAAGTCGAAGATTATCTTGATGCTAATGATTTAGTAAAAATTGTAAATGAGACCTTATCTAAATCAGAACAACTTCGAATTTTGAAAAAGACTGAGAATTCTACATCTAATTGTGAAACTAATCTTGCTGATATTGAAGATAATTCTGATAATATTAGTGAAATTAGTGATTTAGAGGATGTAGATTGTTCTTAATTGTCTGTCATAAATGTAGCAAATTCTTTTAAAGGGAAAGAAAAATGTGAAGATTTATTCATAAAAATTGACACTGATGAACCCTCAACTTCGAAAGTTTGTGATATGGAGTTTGTGGAAATACATGATAGTCAAACCGATGATAGTGATAATGAGGAAGAAAACACAAATTCGAAGCCAATTCAAAGGTCGAAAGAAATTGAAATTCCTCGAGTGGTGGTTGATCAAGTTTATTTGGATACACAAGAATTTGAGAAAATTCTTAGTGAAAAAGGTGCTCATTATCTTGAATCGAATATTATTGTTTATCCAATCTTCAAATGCACTGATGATATTGTGTTCCCAAATCAAGTCTTCGTAACAACAGGTAATGTTGAAAATATAAAGCATGAATTCAAAAAGATGGTTGAGGAAGACAATATGCAAACTTCAAATGAAGGTTTCTTTTTGAATCAAAGCACAGTTGAAAACAATCTTACAAAGAATTCATATAAATTTCCACATCAAAAACCAAAAAGAGTATGGGTTGAAAAGTCAAAAGTTGAAAAGAAGAAAGTTAACCCAACTGAAAATGTGTTTACAAAGAACGAAGGTGTTAAAACAGATGTTAAGATAGTCAACAAAGCAATAAAATTAAATTCAAAAGAATTTAAAGTTCAAGTTGAAAAATTTTCAAAGGAAAATAATATTTCGAAACGTCAAGCGAGAAAAACAATTTTTTGGCAAACTATTGAATCATTAAATATGATATCAACAAATTTTTCAAGAGGAAGAAAAGTTTTTAAAGAAAAATCAAAGTCTCAAATATTAAAAGAAAAATGATTCATTTTCAAATATTAAAACAAAAGTTTCAAATGGAACAAAAACAACACTACCAAGAAAAAAATTTCAGCAAAAGGTTGGAACACAGATTTGAAAATCACAAATCAATACATCTTATCATGAATCATATATTTCAAAACCAAAAGTGGATTATGTTCCAAGTTCAGCAAAATGTTATAATCCGTTGAAGAAACAAGCTGACAAAGTCTCATATGCGAAGGGAATAACAACGAAAAGAAATATTGATCATTGGTTGGAAGGAAAAGGAAAAATATATCAATCAAGTAAGTTTTCGAAAGAACAAATACATGAGGCGTATGACAAGTATGCTAATCCTTCAACAAATGGTAGTTCGTCATCCAAAGAATCAAATATTTCAGTTAAAGTTTGGCAGCCGGTCACAAAAGCAAAAAGTGAAACATCACAAACTCAAAATGCGAAGGGTATAATTAGTGAAAATTTGAAAATAATAAAAAATCATATATCTGACCCTTCGAATGAAAATGTTAAATTTATTGGCAGTTTCAAAACAAAAGTTTGTGATTGGGTTAATGGTTGTACTTTACAATTGAAAAACAAACCTAATATGAATGGACCCAACAAGGCTTGGGTACCTAAATTTTTTCAATAATCGCAGGTACTTTGTGACGAGCAATATGATAACAAGTGGTATATTGATAGTGGTTGCTCACGTCACATGACTGGGAAGAAGGAAAACTTGCGTGATTTTCGAAGCCTAGAAAATGGAGGAGTGGTTAAGTTTGGCAATAATCACAAATGCAAAGTCAAGGGTTATGGAAAGATAACGAATGGAAATTTCACCGTCAACCGAGTTGCATTTGTTGAAGGTTTACAACACAATTTGATAAGTGTTTCACAACTTGTTGTGGGCACTGGAAATCAAGTTCTTTTTAATGAAGAAGGCGGTGTCATTTCGAATGTTGAGACAAAGGAAGTTTTACTTAAGTCAAAACGAAAAGGTGATATGTTTACATTGGATATTGTTCCTATTGTAGGCAAACCTGCTGTGTGTTTACTTTCGAAGGCTGCTGCCGATGTTAGCTGGTTATGGCACAAGAGATTATCACATCTCAATTTTCGAAACATCAACAAACTTGTCGGACAAGATCTGGTAAGAGGTTTACCCATTCTTAAATATGATAATGACAAGATCTGGTGGATCCGACGAATGATGTTTTGGTGTCATATTTGCAATCTATTGACACAACTGTTGTTACTGGTATGTTATAACATGAAGAGAAGAAGAAGTCTAAGAAATCGAAGAAGACAGAGGGTGGGTCTTCGGAAAAAGGGGTGAAGGCAGAAACAAAGAACCAAATGCCAATAGCTACATCTGGTACTGTCGAAGAGGTGTCTCCAATTTTAACCTCAGTGGTTGATACACCAATAATCGAAGCATCTCCATCGAAAGAAACGATTCCTTCGAAGACGGGTGTTTTTCGACGTATCAAAATCAAGAGAAAGTCTCAGCTGGTGAAGAAAACACAAGTCACACATCAAGGGGTCACAGTTAGGGAAATTCCAGCTCCGGTATCTCCATCGTCTAAGAAACGAAGGGCTGAGGATCTTGCAAAATATTTGAAGAAAAACCAAAGAATCGAAGAGGTAGAGCAAGTTCCTGAGACACCCGAGGATGAAATTCCAAAAGCAGTAGATATCAGTCAGCCTACTGGTATTTCGACGCCTGATGATGTGAAGCTTATTGAACCAACTTCTTTACCCCAGGTTACATCAACAACTGATTCTCCAACATTTCAATCAATTATGGATCAACCATTTACCACAATATTCTCAACTCAATCAACTGATCCACCCCATCCATCATCACCTATTGATGAAACCATGACTGTTGATGATGAAACTGATAACGAAGGCTTTGGAGGAACGTTCGCAGCTCTTCATTTTGATAAAGCCGAAGAAGATTTTCCTGATCATATGCTGATGACCATGAAGCAGTTCAAGATTTTGAATTCGAAATTGAATTCTATCTTGCAATCTCAAGCAGATGTGGGCAGTGCTGGAGTTACAACCATGGAAGTTGATTCAATAATGAAGGAAATGGAAGGCAGGGTAATTTCGAAGGCATCAGGATTAATTCGTGATTCAGAAAGTAGAGTTCTTGAGAAGATTGATCAAAATGATATTTCTACAGAGAATCGAATCAATTCCCTGAGGTCTGAGTTTATGATGGAGGTGAAGGATCTGAAGATTGTTACGAAGGAGCGTCATGTGCTCTTCGTATAAGAAGTCAAGAAGGTACGTGAAGATGTTAACATGCAAATTCGCGAACTTCGTGAAGACATGACGAAGGAGGTTCAGAATATTCAACAAGGTTATGAATCAGCACATCAAAAGATCGACATTATTTGTGATGCGGTTGTACAATGTGTCAAAATGTTCGAGCAGATGAATCCTCAAATGACCTCTCTTTTTGCCAAAGAAGAACAAAATTTTGGAGAGTTGGTCATGTTGTTGAAAGAACTCCAAGACCTGTCTTCGAAATCTATCTCTCCAATTGTTTCTCAAGAATTTCTTTCTCAGAAATTTACTCATTTCGAAGCTATCCTACACAAACACTTAGCTCCATTACTTCGTATTTCAAGCCTTTTACCAAACGTATCAGATGCCCCACCTGCTGTCACAGGGGTGCAAGGGGGAGAAAATATTGGTCATACAAAGGCTGGAGAACAAGTAAAGACAACTGAAGATACGAAGGTAGTTGGAAAAGTGTATCCTTCGAAAGTGGTAGTAAAACCAACTGTTGTTTCAGTTGCTCCAGTTATTTCGACTGTGACTACAACAGTTCCAATTTCAAAACCTATATCAAAAGGTATTGTAATTGAGAAACAGAGTGATGTCTCTTCTTCAAAGAATATGGCTCCGTCAAATATTAAAGACAAAGGAAAAGGAGTTATGGTTGAGAAGTCAAATAAAGAGAAGAAAGTTGAGGTGGCAGCTGAGGTTGAAAGAATGAGGCATGTTCAAAGTGTAATGAGACAAAGAGCTTTGGATGGTTCGAATGTTGATAAGGGTGATCCTTCGAAAGTTTTCAATTACGAAACAATAGAATCCAGGGTGATGTTTGATCACATGTATTCTTTTGAAAAGGTTCCGAAGAAGAGCTTTGTGGTGACGAACACAGATTTTGGTCAACTTGACTTTCCAGTCAATGAAATGATGTTCGTTATGCCACAGTTCAAGGCTGAAACAAAATCAATGGAAATTGAAGAGGGAAAGAAGATGAAGATAAGATTTCATGCTGTATTAGCGAAGGCTCAAGAAGAAGTATGGTTTTTGGAGAAGATCAAGAAGGTGATATCTATAAAAAGGGATGTCATTTTCGAAGGGAAGTTTCAAAATTTGAAGTACACTGTGGCAAGAGCAAGTGGAAAGTTACAAGAATTTACAGTGGCAGACTTTCCTTTGATGAACACATATGATCTCATCAACATTGCCTTGATGCTTAAAGATAAGTCATTTTCTTTTCTTCAAGAAACAGAATCAAATGTTTTCAGTCTTGGGTGTAGGCACATAAAAATATTTTTAGAGAATTATTTTGAGTGCTTAGCTCAAACAGATGTCGAACTTGCTACTGTCAAAGGCTTCGACATAACTGCACCAATGGCACCTTCGAAGAAGCAGAATGAGTTGAAAAATTACGAAGACGGTGAAATATGTTTAAAGCCATTGGGGATAGTTTTTGCAGGAAAAGACAAAGCTGGAAGAGCTAAAAGGTTTTTATTCCAAACTTGCGAAGTGGAGAGATACACCAACTCACAATATACGAACTTAATTGTTCGTATGAACCATTGCAAGAAGAACTCGGAAGGAGATAAGAAAGAGATAAAGAAAGTTATCTCTTGGTACATGGAAATCCGAAGAGTGCTGATGTATGTCGTTCAATCACTGACGTCTTGAAGACTTCGACCTTTATTCCAAAGGGGGAGATTGTTAGGGCTTAAATGTTGTAATAGTCGAAGTGTCAGTTAGATTGTTACGAAGTTTATTTTGTCTTCGTAAGAAGGGTCTTCGGATGTAATGTTATTTGTACTAAGGCATTATAAAGAGTAGTCTTAATGCTAGTCCTTAGTATTGTTATGCTTTTGTTCTCCTATAAATAGGGGTCTGTACTAAGTGAGTAGTAGAACTTTTTCACTCAGCTTTTACAGATTATTCTTTGTACTCTGTAAAATCAAAAGCATAATATGAGCTGAACAAATATTATATTTACTCTCGTGTTCATCGTTATTCTTCTTTCTAAATTCATACTTGAATTGATTTTAAACTCGATTACAAATCTCATCACTGACATCACCAAATCCGAGGCTAAAAGTGATTGCTACGTGACTAAATATAACATTATATCACAAACAACCTTATGCGGCCCATCATTTCCTTGATCCCATGACAGTAGTGGTGCTCCCACTATCTTATCACTGGCTCAGAAAGTTCTAACCCATCTGGGTAATTTCGTAACCCAGTCCGTGGATTTCCATGCCCTCACTGCTGCACCCAAACTGATGGGTACTACTGTTCTTCTCGTGATCTAACATCACTCCTAAACTATCTATCAACCTAGTGAAAGCTACGGTTACCTTCGCAGGCTTACAACACTCTAACGCAATCTGAAAACCTTGTGAATGCTACGACTACACCCGCAGACTTACAACACTTCCAACGTTATCAGGAAACCTTGTGAATGCTACGGATACACCTGCAGACTCACAACACTTCCAACACCATCAGGAAACCTTGTGAATGCTACGACTACACCCGTAATCTGACAACACTTCCAACACTATCAAGAAACCTTGTGAATGCTAAAGCTACACCCGCAGTCTTACAACACTTCCAACACTATTTGAGAGCCTTGTGAATGTTGCGGCTACACCCACAGTCTTACAACACTTCCAACACTATCTGAGAACCTTGTAAATGATGCAGCTACACCCGCAGTCTTATATCACTTTCCACGTTGACTAGTTGTTAGTGAATGCTACGGCTATACCGTAGTCTTATATCACTTTCCACGCTGACTCCACCTCTGATTACTAATCCGAACACACCTAAAGTCGAGCATACATACACGATCTAATATCCCAATCTGAAATCATGTCCTGAATGAAATCCCTGACCCAGTTTCCTAGGGGATGCTATCAACCATCACGAGAATGCAATCTCAATGTTGGTGAGTCTCCCGACTCTTGACTTACTTTATCCTCAATCTATATAGCCGCTTGGTCCGTCTTTCTCCCTGGCAAGGATGTGAAACATATCCTAGTTTCACTCCTGTTTCTGCTCCTGAATACCTGATCGATTCTCCCCCACTTAGATTTAACTAAGTCTTCACGACACGTGAGAATTAAAGGATTCCCAATCCTTCTTACTCCTTAATAGTCTACTGCCGACAAGATGTGCTTACCCATGCTAGTGATCAATTATCTGTCAAACCCTAAGATCGTCCATCCTCTGAAATCTTGAAGTGCACCCTTGAAATCTGGTCTAGTTCGAAACCCCAATCCACCTCCCATGCTAGTAACTAGAGACCTTAATCTTTACTCTGGCTAACGAATCCTCGTAGAACCACTGAACTCTAATCAACACGTCCCATGTGAAGAATACCATTCCCTTAGAACATCCAATGGTCAAACAACCCATGCAACTACACTCGTATCCTTATGCTACCGCTCCTCTCCTAGCGATGGTAGTGCTAGAACCCAGGAGTTTCCCTTAAGCCTCCTCCGCTCATACCAGGACAGATGATGCAACCACTATATCTCATCGGTACGGGTGGACTAGCTCGAAGAAACTAACCACAAACTCCTACATAATACCCTTGACCAATCTCTATTACGAACTGAGAGAACACTGAACACCCTGAACCAACCAAAAGGGAACGACCTTTCACTTAGTACTTATAATTCATAGTATGCAATTGGCATATGATATTTCTTGAAAATATAATCCAAACACAAACAAAGAAATAAACCCTTTGATACACTTACCCGAAACTCAGTGAGATTCCAAAGTAATACAACTGCTGTTTAAGAGTAATTACACCATAATTTCATTACAGATAGGGGAATTCAAACTACATATCAGCGATCTATTGCGGCTCGATCTTGACTTCCTGTAGAAGTACCAGTGGAGAATCCAGAGCAGCCCTAACCATTATACAGGGGCAATTCACCCTAATAAGACCAAGCTAATGACAACGATGGAACAACTCTACCTCCAACGTGCATTATTGGCGATTGTGACCCTTGCACCCGCACCTTCCGCACTTAGACCTGCTAGAATATCCTTTCGTACCCCTTCGTCCTTCGTGCAACTGCCACGACCCCTCAGGTTTCTGACACTTGCTGCGACCGCACCCAACTACTCGGTTTGTCGACCTGGACCATGTTCCCGCTTACTCATTCCCAGTTATCCATCCAAACCAATCTCCTTCTCCTGAGTTACCCTTATTACCTCATCAATCGTCTGAACAATCGCGGTCTGACTTTGGAATTTAGCGATCAACCTATTAGTGACGCGACCAATGATGTCGGGTATCTCCTCGCGTAGGGCTCGCGAAACCTCCACATTGATCCAATCATGTGGTAAACTCTCCTAAAGACAACGTGTATGACCCACCTCCGATCCCAGATGACTCGAGCCAACATTAAGATCCTTCTTCCAAAAGGATCCTCGAGATGCACAAGCTCCGGGCTCCTGATGATCCCTCAACTGCCCTGCCACAATCTCGGCCCGAAAGGCCCTGAGACAACTATCTAATACCTCCAACATCCCCTCCGTGACTGAACCAAAGATCACAGGGGTCTGCTCCAAAATACCGCAGGTAATCTCCGACGAGATAAACTCCCGCATTGCCTGCTAATCGACTCAACACCCGTAACTGAGTCCGAACCCAAACCAAAACATGAACCTGAACCACCTCCCCGAGTGCTCATCTCCAAACTAAAAAACCACAAAACCACTAGTCAAAACATACTCAAGGATCCTCCTCCCCGAAGCTTCTCGAATTCTCCAAGACTCTTACCGATTCGAGTACGGATCTTGTGCTTTTAGTAGTACGGACCCAATACTACCTTCCACACCTATCCATACTTTCCTCAGTAATCCTCCTGAATCCTCCGAGTCACCTACTCCACTAATGTACCAACTATCTGCTAAACGACAACATAATACCCACCAAAGCAACTCATAGGCTCTCCTAGGTTCCTAACCTCACTGAACTGCCCCCACTAACTCACTGGAGCATATCCTAGGCTCTCTTAGGTTCCCAACCCACCCAGTCCTCAACTTTTGAAAGATTCCCAGTAATTTCAACTAGCTACCTCATGAATATAGCCACATGTAGAAGAGATCAGATAATCCTTCAAATAAAGACTCATCCCTAGAACGGTTGGACTCAGAAGAGAGCTACGTAATAGGGTCAAGTCCTTCACTCTGAGATTATCTAGCATGTGCTACATGTGACTTAGTATATGCACTTAGTAGCTAACTCACATTACTAAGAGCCCTATAAAGCACGATGCAAGTAGCATTCAGACAACGGAAAACTAACCAACATACTCCAATCACACAATTCTATCCACACATACAATTCGCAATCTGATGACTCCTATCACTAATCCCATCCTAGGCTTACCCTAGGGTAATCTCCGACCCACAAATATCATAGAACATTCAACCCACATACCATAACTCATGTTTTCCACATCCACCCTCACTGTCGGCTGCCTTATGCATGCAAATTATACACAAAACAAGAAATAAAGCCAAATACACTATCCTAAGGCTATAAGATCCTAACCGTATACAATTTTCAAGACATACACTTAGCATTTACCAATACCAATAATCATTCTCATTCTAGCATGGCATCAAGTATCCCCAATGTAACATCCATAAAAATCATGCCAAATTTAAACTTTTTAACAAATTTTCAAAACCAACGATTATTACAAAACATGTTTCCAAAATAGTATAATGTTAGAGTATCCCAGAATCAATCATAAAAAAATCATGAAATATGAGGAGTTGTACTATCACGTCTTCGCTTTCCCACGATCATCAAAGGTACCTGAAACAATAATCGATAAATGTAAGTTCGAAGGCTTAGTGAGTTACCCCCAAAATACCAACATCATAAAATATATCAATAACATATAAGCGAACAACATGCATAGTGAGCCTTCAGCCTGACTGGACCGCCTCACAGGCCTTCAGCCTATCTGGATCGCTCTCCGAGCCTTCGGCACGTCTGGACCGCCTCACAGGGCCTACAGCCTATCCAAACCGCTTGTTGGGCCTTTGGTTTATCCGGACCGCCCTGGGTATGTTGGCCTTCAACACAAAGCAGGACCGCCTCAACCCAACCCCCAACAAACATGTGTACATAAATATCATATGCTAGCATATATAACAGTCAAACCAATCTAACAGATCACTAATCATAACAACATCCTATAACCAGAATACAGACCGAACTGGTCACTAACATAACATCATCATATATACCAGGATACCGACCTAACCAGATCACTAAGCATATCACCATCCAAACTACCAGGATGCAAATCAATAAGCATATCATGCAATAACTCGGGTACAAATCCGTAAAGGGCTGACATTGGTGCCCCCTGTTAGTATAGTGAGGACAACTCACCTCTCAAGTAGCTCAAAATGATAATATCAACCTCCTCTAAATACAGCTCGAACACCCCAAAGATCTATTTTGCAGATCAATAAGCATATCATGCAACTCGTCGAGTCCCTACAGTCTTTTCTCCATTCAGATGTTTATAAGCCACCCCAAAGATCCATATTGCAGATCTGAGTTCCTAGGGCATACTTCCTATGTAAAGTTTACTTTACGTACATGTTGTAACACTGTAAATTTTCAAACCAAAATTTTCATTTTCAAACACAATAAAACACATGTCACATTTTCTCAAAAATCTCAAGTATCCATTATCAACACATATTTCAAAAATTGTTTATCATAAATCCAGGATCCTCCAAAAATATATCTCCAGCTCAGATGTATGTACAATCAAGTCGGTGCCTTCCCGCGATCCTGAGAAGTACCTGAAACACATATCACATAACACGGTAAGCACGAAGTTTAGTGAGTTCCCAAAATACCACATACACAAATAATAAGCCTCTCATGGATATAACTCGACATGGACCCTCCGGTCTCATACGTCTCAGTGTGGACCCTCTGGTCATGTGTTTCATTGAGGACCCTCCGGTCTCACAGCTCAGTTTGGACCCTCCGGTCCTGTCTCGGTGGAAACCCTCCGATCCCACAACTCGGGTTGGACCCTCTGATCCGATCTTAATAAACACAAAATATAGCATATATATCACACATAAAAATGCATAATATCACATAACTCCAATAATCACACAAGACCCTCCGGTCACACATAGATACCACTCATGGTAAAGGATAGTGAGAAGACTCACCTCGTAAGAACTCGGATAATCTTGAACTCAAATAACCGGTCTAGCCTCCGTCTAACACAATACGATAACTATACCTAATTAATAATGGCTCAATGAAGCTAGACCAACCCTTCTACAAAGTCACAGAAGTGTAAAAGACCATTTTACCCCTCTATGGCCTTAATAGTCCACAAATTGACCAAACCCTAAAAGTCAACCAAAAGTCAATGGCAGCGCGTATGTTACGCGTACCAGATATTTACGCTGGGCGTACTCAGCTATCATGCAGACATCGGGGATGCTCGACCCCTATGTTGTGCGTATTGGGATTACGCCCAACGTACGTCCCAGTTTCACTCTTTCTACTCGTTTGGTCTTAATCAGTTAAGACCTTGGATCATATCATAGATCCGGACTCCCTAATAGCCCTTACTCCATAAAGTCAGTGACTTTAAGCCTTTGCATGGGTGATAAGGTCACAAACACACAAAACTCTCACTCTCTTAACTCAAAATTCTCATATCTCATGCATGGCTTGATTCCAACGTCCAAGTCTTGATTTTTATGATACTACACCACTGAATACACTCAAAGGGGGTTGATCATAGTCTATGGATGTCACACCCCAAACCAGATGGCAGAAATGTCCGAGGGTGGATGAATTCATTTGTAGTATCACAATACATGCATTATAGTAATCAAAGTACAAACAACTATTGCATTAATAAGTATAAGTTTTTACATGTGTTCAATCACTATATATTGACACCAAAATAGTTATAGTAAAAGAAAGAAGACATGACTCAAAACAGCTCCGTCTTCTCAAAAGCTCGGGGAGTATCTGTCTACTAATTCCCTGAGAATAAAAGTAATTTGAAAAGAGAGTATCAACATAAAGTTGAGTGAGTGCATAAGTATTTATGTTTGAAAGTATGTTTTCTGTTCTTTGAATATGTAAATTGTTCCAGAAAATCCTATATTTTCTGTTGTATATGACAAGTAGTTTTAATCTCATAAAACCATTATGTTTGTAAACCAGTGTTCTGTATTTGTATTCCTTAGTAAAACCTGTAAAAGTGAGTGTGTCTGGCTCCACCAGCTATTATTGTAAACTGTAAAGTAATACTGTAAATGTATCTTTGTAAACTATTACTTTGAAAATGTACTCATGTTTAGTTAATTATAAACTAACTGTATTGTTAATATCTTTCTATTGAGTTATTATAACCATACTATGACTAGATAGCCTGAAACAACACTTTGAAGGCGTCAAAATTGTTGATAACAATTTTCACTCATAGGCGTGTATGTCCGGCTGTAGCTAGTAGTCTGAGCGCGGGGTTGTCAATCCCAATATAGATCTATACACATTTGATTCGATCCCCGACTGGAGATTTTGGTTATAATATCAGGACTTTAACTATGTTGTTTAAATGAATAAACAACCTGAATATATTGTCTCATAAAAAGCATATAGACGTTACGTGTATAATAGTAATGAAAACCCAATCATTCTGAAATGATTGATAGTATGCTCCTTGTTTAGTATACTTGAAATGTATTTGTAAGTTGTATACCCTTATTTAGTTTTGAATCAAACCCTTGTTCTTGTAAATAGTGACTCTAGTATACTTGATTCGTGAGTTAGTATTCTTGAATCATAAATTATACTTATTATAATTTATATGTGCTTTCTGTATTGATACCAACTGTTCATGAATGCAACCACTTGCTCGACATGTTACAAAGGGTATTGAAACTGAATGAAATAACCTTTATATTTATATACATATAAAATATATATACAGCTAAAATTTAAACGACGTTCGGACAAATAGCCATTGCAGGTTAATGGAAAGGGTTTCAAGGAACTACAATTATAGTCAATGTTTATGCCCCTTAATCAATCTCGGACAAACGTGCTCTATGGAGCGAGTTATACAAATTAAAAAAATGACATTTCGGGAAATTGGGTATCTTTTGGAGATTTCAACACTGTTCGTAAACCTGAGGACAAATTTAACTCAAGATTTTGCAAAGTATCAACGAGTGACTTTAACGGTTTCATTGCAGATGTTGGATTAGAAGAATTCCAAATGGGTGGTCGAAAATATGCATTTTTAAGGGAAGAGGGTTTCAAACTTATCAAAATTGATAGATTCCTTGTTTGCTCTAATTTTATATCTCAACAACCCCTATCCTCAGTTATCGCGCTCCCTAGAGAACATTCAGATCACTCGCCTCTAATCCTCAAACCCGCCATTGTTGATTGTGGACCCCCCCCCCTCCATTCCGCTTCTTCAACTCATGGATGCTCAGAAGTAGCTTTGAAGAGGTGTTCGAGAATGCATGGCATTTATTCAGAGGCTATGGCTCAGCTGATAGATATATGCTAGCCAAATTCAAACATGTAAAGAAAATTCTATCTGGTTGGAGTACAGGTGAAAGACAAAAAGAAAATGGCAACATTGCACAACTGAAGAGCAAAGTGGACAACTTAGAAAGATTAGTTGAAACAAGGGAGCTAACCGATGAAGAAGATTTGCCTGGAGAAGTGATAATGTGAAAATTTTAGATTTTCTCTAGGTTAGTACTCTAAATCTCCTAACGTGATAGATTGTTCCCAGAGTAATTATTATATTTAATGGTAATGCAAACTTATTATAAAAAGGAGCTAACCATTTTATAGATTGTTTCCAAGTATTTTTCCTTTGTTTTGTTGCTTAAAAGTTTTAATATAAAGATTAAGAAGGTTTCTTCATATAATTATTGGTCAAATACATCTATTTTTAGATTGTTTAAATTAAAAAAAAAATAGATATTCAAAATGGTATCCGAACCCGTATCCAAAATTTCGGATACGGATTTGGATATCAAATCTGCTATCCGAAAAAACTGATTTTGAAATCTGATTTCTACATAAAAATACTTTGAAATTCAAATTTTGCAAAGTTGACTATGAATCATTGAAGCCGGGTTGAAAATAAGGTTACTTGAAAAGCACTATAATTTTCAAAATGTGCAACAGCCTCAACAATTGTTTCATGAGCGGGTGAAACTCACTTTTAATGTTATTTATCATCGAGCTTCTGGGATCATGTTAATTCTTTGAGCTATAACATGTGGTATGCAATATTAGTATCATAAACTCCTTACAGCGCAATCAATTCAATTTTCCATCTTTTTTTTTCATAATATTAGTAATTGATTTCATCATTTTTTTTATCTATGCTAGGCGAGTCTTTACACGTGTATTAACTATTTAACTCTTTTATCTTTTATGGGTACCTTTCATGGTCTTCTTTAATGTCGTTCATAGTGTTAGAAATATAATGAGGCATCTTAGGTGGATATGATCCACCATGGTAGAAGTATGGATGATCTGAATCAACATTAGGGAACATGTTAAGATTGAAACAATAGCAATTTTCATATTCGCAATGATAACTCTACATCGATGAAGCATACAGTTATTTCGCTTTCGAGGACATATTGGATTTTGGATTGCATAGGAGAATTTTACAAAGAACGTCACTCAAAATAAAACTTTTGTATAGAAAGATATAGGAATTTGATAAGTATATTGTTAGACATACATAACATTGTGATTCTAAATTCATAAAAAATAAATGAACTTATACATCATTCGCGGGTACACGATTGTAGTAGTTTGTAAAATAATAGTGTGAGAATACTTCGTTGAGGGTACATATAACATTTGAAGGTGTGCGATTATTGTAAATTGGTAAAATAGTAGTCCAATAATAAATCATGAATCGATTTTGTCAAATAAAATACAAATATCGCTAATTCGTTATGGGTATTAATGGAATTCATCTTATATTTTCCAAAAATATTGATAATAGTAATATAAGAGATTAAAAGATGGTAATAACTCAAAATATAATCATTTAATGATATAACACTTTTATCAAAGTAAAAAGCTCTTGAATTTCCATAAAGCTATTATAACAGCTTCTTTAAAACAAAGTTGTTTTTCGAAATTTATAACAAATTAACAAGTTTTTGTCATGAGCTTTTAATGATTATTAGATATTAGATATTTTCAAACCTACTATAAACAAATAGATAATAAAAAGAATAATAATATAATGACAAACAAGATCAATTAGTCGCGTAAATAAAAATTCGAAAAAGATCTTAAATGAAGAATTGTCTAAGTTTTTTCTAGTTTTTCGTTCTTGCAAGTTATAACTTACCTTTGTACGGACAAATCATGCAAACAAAGTTATTCTCAAATGACATCATTTGCATGATAATGTTACCACATACCTTGTTTCTAATTTGATGTATTATGTATATATATATTCAATAATAGGGCCCTTTTAGCAATAATAATCCTATTAACATATGATAAATTAAATCACACTACCTACCAAGTGGAATGTTTCAAGATGCCATTTCCCTTAATTCCCATCAAGCGATGATGCTTTTTGGGGTATCAAACAAAAAAAAATCCACCATTTTTATACAAAGACTAAAAAAGCATCTCTTTTGTACATATCTTTAATAACATGCCCATAACTTTCTGATATCCGCAATCCAAGCAGTAGTACTTGTACACAGTGCATTAAAACTTATATGTACTTGTACATTATGCATTAAAAACTATACTTTTGAATCTTTTGACTTCAAAGATAAGGGTAGTTCGAAGTTTATACATCTTTAAATGTTAGTACTTTCGAATCTTTTTAACTTTGGGAAAAGGACTACCCAATTAATACACACAAGCATCAAATATAAAAATAGTAATAACATAAATCAACCCTAATATTTAATAATATAAGTCAAGAAACCATTTGATACTTTTTTATATTAAAAGTAGGCAAATTACAACACACAAATGCATTTAACATAGAAGTTATATTACAAGAAACCCTAAAGACATTAAAAACACCTTAAACTAATAAGAAACCCTTTATAAAAAGGCTTTTTGTTAGGTAATTGAAATTTGCAGAGATAAAACTTCTAAATCCAGAGAATGCTAGTTATAGTTCCTTGTACATCATACAGTGAGAATTGTACATTACTCTAAACATAGAAATTTCTGATTTGGAAATCAGTCTGCAACATCTGTTCTCTTCTTTGCATCAAGTTAAAGGTTAATTGGCTTCAACGCTTGTCAACTCCGGCTGCACCTTGCGTGGCCGACCTCTTGGCCGGCCGGTTTTGGACGACGGCGGCGAGGTAGATCCAACCTTAACTTTCTTGGCTGAAGATGGCGCGTTAGGATCTTTCTTGGGTCGTCCTCTTCCCCTCTTAACTTCGGACCCAGGCTCCGCCTGAGTCACAGCCTCTGAAACAGAAGGGTCCTTGGCCTTCGGTGGGCGACCACGGCCGCGCTTCGGAGTTTCGGTGGGCTCCGGTCGCATGTAGTTGTCATTCAACACCACTAGCTCGCCGCTTTCAACCAATTTGTTCAAGTTATCAGTCAGTATATTGGCGTGTTCATCTGGCAAATTATCACAGGTTGATTCGATGTAGTCTGAAATCGAGGATTCGCTTGCACCTTCCTTGACTTTCAGCGAATCAATTGCAGCGAAAATCATCTGCACAAAGCACCAACAGAAATCAATTTCTAAACCTAAATTACATCCCTAAAACTAAATTCGCCCTACACCCAACAGTAAATTGAACAAAACCCAAAAACCCATCTAGCTAAACCTACAAAATCTGTACTAAATAACTTGAATTCAAACTTAGGGCTCAAAAAAGAAGTAAGAACATGGAATGGGTTAAAAATTACCTCTGAATATGGTGGCAGTGATGGGGATTGGGTATGTTTTGCGGCGGCCATTGGAAGGAAGTGCAGGAGATTGTACAGAGAAGAGAGAAAGGAGATGTCAGCTTCGAAGAAGCACAGTAACAAAGTGTGTGCATGGTAGAGACCTTTTGGAGACGATTTATGCGAAGAGTTTCTCGCTTCAGGAAAGAAATGGACGGTCAAGATTTATTGTGGTGATTAGATCAACGGTTTTGGGTTTGTTTATGGATGGAATCACGCGGATCGGTGACGTGCCTACTGTGTAGTGGTTGTGAAGTGGTTTTCTTGTAGGAGGGAGTTTTCTCCTTCTCTCTTTGTTCTTCTTTACATTATTAAAATCCCAAAAAATAGATAGAAATTACTTTTACTTTTATACTTTTAACCACATATCTAAAAAGAAAATGAACAAAAAGATTAGTAATGTAAGCATGCAAATCAACCAAAAATTGAAAAAAATGATTTACTTGTTGGGTCATCATCCTTTCACATATGAACAGTTTGTTTCCATCTCCGTTTTTTGTATATTCCACTCTATAACAATCATTTTAATTAGGGACCAAATCCAAAAAGAAATTAAATTAAAAAATTAAACGTCTATGCAATTTAGAAAATTCCACAAAAACACCAAACCACAAGGACCATTTTTGAAGTTTACTCTATACTTTTTCATAAAGATGTAATTTTCTTCACGATGCATTATCATAAATGCTCTAAATAGAGAAAGACAAAAACACATTAATAACAATTTAATATCATATCCTAGATTATGTTAGCACAAATTATCTAAAGCTAGCTAGGCCACACTTCACGGATAACACTATGACTAAAATGCCCATCGGTTATCCGTACTTAATTTATTCGAACCGCAGAACAAATGAAAAAAAACAATTAGACCCTTCAAATTACAAAATTGTCAATAACTCCCCTTCGATATTTGAAACATAAAAATCAAGGACACTTGGGTTTGCCTTCCTTGGTCTCCCGGTTGTTAATTCGAACCTCTAAGACGAAGTTTCTTGTACCCCAGTAAAAGTGAAAATACATATAAACCTACGATTTACCTATCTTGAATCATGATATGACTATATAACAACAAAAAGGTTTGTAGTATGCTTGACATTTGACAATGTTTTTGTTTTGAGATGATAAAGGACATTGAAGTATGGTTGTGGCTAGGAAGACCAAGAGACTAAAACGAAAAGGATAATAGGTGTATGTTAGGGGACCAAAAGATTCATAATAAAAGTGCAATGGTTGTATATGATATTAGATGATGAGATGTGATGGTGGCATGATTTTTAATAATGTGATAATGGTATTACATGGAGTTAGGGAGTTATTGTAAGGTTTTTTTTGTGCATGTAATAAATCACGAATGTTATCGAACAAATAAGATTAGGGTGTAGGGTTGATCATGTGAGGTTTTTTATTTTTATTTTAGGGTGTTCATGTTTTAGATATCCAAATTACATGGAGGGGACCAAGCAAACCTTGAATAGAAATGTAGAATAATATTACAATTAGAAATATATAATAGAAATAGAAATGTTTGATGCTTTGAAAGTGCCAATCCATGTGGCATTCAACTGCCTTTTGAAAGTGGCTTGAAAGAACCGTTGGTGTTGGTTGGATTGGATGGAGATAGTATTAGTATTAGTATTTTGAAATTCTACTTCTTTTGCCCTTAGGATATTCACAATTCATTGAACTTTATAGAGTTTAATGGATTTACATCATTTTTCTACGGTACATACAATTGTATCATTTTTTTTCCTACAATGCATTAAATTCCACAAAGTTCAATAGAATTATACAAAATGTAATTTATAGTAAATATTTAAGAATTAAAAACTTTCCTTTTTCCCATTGAAGAGTTCAATGGTCATTGAACTTCAAATCCGTTGAATGTCAAGATGACATCTCACAATGGTAAAGTTATATCCATTGAATGACATACAGATTTGCCACCTCATTCAACTCTTCTATTAAACTCACGGTTATGGATGTTGTTATCTTTAGACAATTAGAAAAAGGCAAAACAATTCACTTCCCAAATTAATATACACAAGATTTGAACTTGAATCAATCGTTTCTTGATTCTTGCTTAAGATTCATACTTCAACTTCCTTAGTGTCTCCTTTTTTCTTAATATTTTCTTGAATGGGCCAAACGGAATGAGATGCTTCATCACCTTCATCAATACTCTCTATACCAAAAACACCAAGAAATACGTTTCCCTTATAACAGAGACGTTCTCTTTCTAAACTTGCTTTCCCATGAAGATCCTCATCTCGATCATCAGTCAACATCATTAGTGTCTCATCAAGCTCCCCAAGCTTATCTAGAATCCATAGCCTCTCAACATCGAACCCTACAACAGATTCCTCAAGTGTCTTCGAATTCTTTAAATCCACAACATTAGTCTCATCTAAACACTTCTTGGTAATGGATCTTCTCTTCACTTTTGCCTTCTTCTTTCCATCATAATCCATGAATCTCTCTTTGTACATTTCAAGCTCGTTTTCAAGCTCAAACTTGTCCTTCTCTAGTTTCATAACAAGTTCGTTTAACAGCTGCAAAACCTCCTTATCGTATTCCGCTTGTTCATCCATCATCCTTTGATTTTGCATGGATTCAATCTGCAGTGCAACCTTATCTTCTTGAAGTCTGGTTATCATCGCCATTGCTTGGTTTGCTGCTATTGCAGACGCATTACGTTCTTCATCTAGTTCTATGTATAAACCACATACAACAAGTCTTTCGGATTTTAATTCTTCCATTAAACCATCAATTGTGACAGCTTTATCTTCTTCATCTTCTTTATCTTCACAGAATCCGCCTTCTGCATGTCATTAGAAAACTATATATAGTTAAATTGACTTTTCTTAATGTCAAACCTACTACTTCTTTGATCTGAAATTGATGTAGATTTCAAAAACTTTTAAAGAAATGTGATTGATAATATAGATTTCCGTAACATTTATTACACATCGAAACATGTGGATAATAAATTTGTAAAAAAAATCCGTGTCAATTCTGATTTCGAAGATTTTCAAGTTTGACCTTGTCATGAACATAGTAGTGTACACGTTCAGATTATGATGATGAAAGTAAGCTATCTTTACCTTTTTTGACTCGATCTTCATCATTGATCACCATGTTTTCGTCTCCATTTAAACTTGAACCTCTACTACAACTGGTTGATGAATCCGTCCACTCAATAGGGATAATCTGGTCAAAAACTTGAATGTGTCGACTCGTATTCAACATACAAAGATCCATGACTTGTGCCATTTCGTTTTCTTCATGAGATGATTTGATCTTTGACGCACTGTGGGATGATTTATCAACAGAATCCACCTTGAAGTTCATGCTAGTATACAAGCACTTTCCATTCCTGCATACGTTCATAAACTCAGTTGCATGTGCTTCACAAATGAGATTATGAAATGGGTTTATGTCGTGGTTTGGTTCTAACAGATGATCGATGGTGGAACACCAAAAGCAAGGTGGTTTAAGGGCGTAGTAAGTAGCAAATTTTCTGATGAGAAATGAGAATAAAGAGTTGAGAAGAAGCATTAGGATTAGGGTCCATTCGAGTATTGCGTAGGCTAGAATGAAGAGAGTTTTCTGGGTGGCAGCCATTGATGTTTTTGTTGGTGTTCCTCAAGTTTAAAAGAAATGAAAAAGGGAAAGCAGGAGACAAAGTTGATGAAATTCGGGAAATAATGATGTTGATGGGAGCCTTCTAACATTTGGAAGACATAAAGAATGTGATGGGACCCAGTGTATTAATCATACTATTTCTACCACTAACGAGAATAAATTACAATAGTAGGTTGGATTTAATTGAGAGCTTGACCAGCTTTTTACCAAGTTTTGAATTTGGTTTGGGGGAAGATTCGAATTTTATTTCAAAGTTTGAATAGTTAAAATCTTCCATAAAAAACTATTTGATCGAGCAAGTTCACTTGAATATAATACACTAGTTTATAATCCGTGTGAACCACGGTTATAAAATTAATTAAACTTTTATAGAAAAAACTCAAAATTTTTAATTAGTTATTTAAAATAAATTATTAATTTAAGAGATATTTTTATTAGTTATGTCAAATTATAATCGTTGATTCAAATAAATATGTAAAATTAATGTTTAATATATGTTAGATATTTTTATTTGTGAATTAATGAAAACAATACTATAAAATTTAAAATAGAGAATAAATACATTAACAAATAGCATCACATTAATGAGGAAGTGTAATAAATTTAAAATAGAGAACTAATAGTGTAACGACCCAAATTTCACGTCCAAAAATTTCGTTATAACACATTACATAAAAAGCATTAATAATTAAAACATTGTTTGATTTAAACCAATTCACATCGAAAACCAATTTGAAATCCACCATCATTTAAACAACCAGAATATCAGAGTGTCAATCCCAGAATAAACTCATAACTGCGGAAACAAGAGTGTGTGTGTGATGAGCCGCTACCGCGCCTGCTCCTTCCCCTTGGCTGAAGAGGTACCTGAAACAACAACTGAAAAACGTAAGCACGAAGCTTAGTGAGTTCCCCCACCGTACCACATATCACAAACATAACACACATATATTGTCAGGCATATCTGGGTGCCTGACCTACCCCTTCGGTCCTCTCGACCGGGTATTGCCAAGCATATCTGGGTGCTGGCCTCCCCTTCGGTCCTCTCGACCGGATACTGCCAAGCATATCTGGGTGTTGGCCTCCCCTTCGGTCTTCTCGACCGGATACTGCCAAGCATATCTGGGTGCTGGCCTCCCCTTCAGTCCTCTCGACCGGATACTAAAGACTATCTATCCCCCTCTACTACTACTACCACATAGCACATATCACAATATCAGAATCCAACTAGCATGACTGGGTATAACTACCCCTTCGGCCCTATCGACCGGATATCTTGGGGACTATCTCCCCTGCCACTACTAACACATAGCATCATATCATATTAGCACATAAACATAGCACAGGTAGTAGTAACCCCTAGATGAATATCATAGAGACAAACATCTACATACAACTCCTACTGGTGGGCCGGCATTGTGGCCGTAGACCCACCGCTATTTGAAGGCTATTCACCTCGAAAAGGCTGCTGGTCTGTGTGGGACTTGACTGTCTACTGCTGTTGCTGCTGCTTCGGACGTCCCCCGGCTATAATTCCCACAAAACGATCAGTCAAACACCGCTAGATGTTCTTAGGGTAAAATGACCCTTTTTACCCCTTACCAAGTCAAGTCCAGGTCAAGGTCAACTTCCAGTTGACTGGACTCGCCGAGTCCGCGAGCAACTCGTCGAGTCCATCCCTTACTGATCCGGTCCCATTCACCAGGTCCCTCTCCCCACTCACCGAGTCACCCTTGACTCGCTACCCGGGACTATGGGGCCGACTCAAGTCCCAACTCACCGAGTTCCTCGAGCAGATCCCCTGCTCGCTTTCAATCCACACCAGAACACCACATACAAGGGTTTGGGGTTTCGGGACTACGTTACACAGTTAATTCCGCGCACATGTACGAAGGGTTGAGCCTTCGATGCTTAAACCCCTCGTGATCTGTGGATGTTCATATGACTCGCCGAGTTTGAGGAACTACTCGGCGAGCTCCAGGCAATCTTCATAGGACTCGCCGAGTTGTTCTTCAAACTCGTCGAGTCGACGACCATCTTCATAGAACTCGCCGAGTTCCACCTTGGGACTCGCCGAGTCCTTAGACCCATTCCCTGAGTAGGCCAGATCTAGGACATGCAACACTTCAAAACCACAGATCCAAGGTCCTAGGGCTCATTTACCACGTAAAGTTGCAAACTTTACGTGCATGCATGGCCCTATGAGCTCAAACATACAATTCCAAGCTCTTTAAGAGGTCCAAAACTCAAAGGGGACCTCAATCACCTCAACCACAGAGACTTTATGCTACTAGGATGCCCAAAAGGTCCAAATCCGAAGTCCTTGCAGAACATTAACCATAGACACATAGAGATTTAGGTTCTTAGGGCTTAAAACCTCTTTTTAGGGACAAAAAGGGGACTCAATGAACTAAAGATCAAGGTAGGAACTTTTCTACCTGAATAGAAGCCCTTCACATAGTAGATTCTGGATCTTCTTCCCTTCTTGCACTCTCCAACCTTCTCCTTCTTCTCCCAAGCTCCAAACCACCTTCAAAATGCTAAAAAAATCACCCACAAGGACACAAAAGGGGCTAGGGTTTCATTCTACAGATCTCTGGGAGTGCTAGGGGAAATGGAGGCTGGGTTAGATCGTTTAAATAGGGTGCAAACACACGGGTTAGGGTTTAAGTCCAGACAGGGTCTACTCGCCGAGTCCCTCGGACCTACTCGCCAAGTAGACCGAGTAGATCCCGCGTCTAGTCCCGCTTCTACTCGGCGAGTTAGTCCTTCAACTCGCCGAGTCCAAGGTTAGTCATGCAATATAAGGAGATTTAATAACCAAGAATACATACCAGGAACCAGGTGCTACAAATAGATTGACAAGTGGCAACATATTAATTAAGAGATTTAATATGGTGACACATGTCAAAAGAACTACTCTTTTATTAGTATACGAAGATTAATACTTATTCATAATAAAACAAATTTCATATAAATTCGACCCAAACATATTAACACATACATTGGGCTTGAGTCTAGTTCTTATAAGCCCGAGTTTGACTCATTATACGTTTTGAGCTTGTATTTTGTGTCAAAAATTGACTTCATAAAGTTTGATTCAAACAAATTTTAAGTCCGGTTCACGCTTGAATAACCGGATTTAGCAACCCACTTTCATATAATATAACAACTAATTTCTTATAGATATAGATAAATCAAATATCTACACCAACATCCATTTATCAATATTTAAAAAAAAATAGTAGACCCTACATATAATATAAGTAACCTACATGAAAGATCAATTATAAATTATAGAACACAAAGTAATATTTTGGCAGTGTCCAGATTTTAACCATAAACCATTTGTATGAAATTTTGCATCTCGGTCATTAGGCTTCCATCATCGAATATATCTACACATTAATTATAGTGGGATAATAATCAAAATCATTAAGTATTAAATGGGTACTACTAAAACTCATTAAACATTTTAATCATTAAGTCGAATTATTTTTAAAATTAAATACACTTAACTTTTATTGGAGACCATGTTTTATAAGTCTATATATTCTACTACACACAAACACTAAGGCTAAAAATGAATGGGACTCGCTACCCCACGTGCTAGGTTCGTTATGGTAGAACATCGCCCCCTAGCGCTCGCTAGAGGGGTCACTACCTCCAACTCGTTGCAACCTTGGCGACAAGAGAAAGAGAAACCTTTTGTGCAATGGTATTGGTGGAAGAGGAATTGGTGAGAGGAAAGAGATATTTGGAAAAGAAAATAATGATTGTGATTGACTCTTTTTTTTTGTGTTTTTTTTCTCTTTTTTAAAAAATAAAATCAAAGGATTTTGTTCGGCTCTTTTTCATTTGATTTTTTTTTAATTTTTTTTTCTAAAATGCAAATGTATATAAAGCTTAAATGGCAGGCAAAAATATGATATGGCAAAGTGCTAAACATATTACTACTCTTTATAACCTAACTCACTTTTTCGTTTTTCAATATTTATTCCCTATATATATATATATATATATATATATATATATATATATATATATATATATATATATATATATATATATATATATATATATATTTTGTATGAAATTTTGGCAGTGTCCAGATTTTAACCATAAACCATTTGTATGAAATTTTGCATCTCGGTCATTAGGCTTCCATCATCGAATATATCAACATATATCTACACATTAATTATAGTGGGATAATAATCAAAATCATTAAGTATTAAATGGGTACTACTAAAACTCATTAAACATTTTAATCATTAAGTCGAATTACTTTTAAAATTAAATACACTTAACTTTTATTGGAGACCATGTTTTATAAGTCTATATATTCTACTATACACAAACACTAAGGCTAAAAATGAATGGGACTCGCTACCCCACGTGCTAGGTTCGTTATGGTAGAGCATCGCCCCCTAGCGCTCGCTAGAGGGGTCACTACCTCCGACTCGTTGCAACCTTGGCGACAAGAGAAAGAGAAACCTTTTGTGCAATGGTATTGGTGGAAGAGGAATTGGTGAGAGGAAAGAGATATTTGGGAAAGAAAATAATGATTGTGATTGACTCTTTTTTTGTGTGTTTTTTTCCCTTTTTTAAAAAATAAAATCAAAGGATTTTGTTCGGCTCTTTTTCATTTGATTTTTTTTTAATTTTTTTTTCTAAAATGCAAATGTATATAAAGCTTAAATGGCAGGCAAAAATATGATATGGCAAAGTGCTAAACATATTACTACTCTTTATAACCTAACTCACTTTTTCGTTTTTCAATATTTATTCCTTATATATATATATATATATATATATATATATATATATATATATATATATATATATATATATATATAGTCTAAAACTATCTTATTTTTCAAAATAATATTTCCTCCGTCCCAAAATTATAGTCCATCTTTTGTTTTTGGTTTGTCACAAAATAATAGTCCACTTCTAAAAAAATATATATTTTTACCAAAATACCTCTCATTATTACTTAACTAACTAAGCATTTAATGGAACATTAAATGCAAAGTAAGGACAAAACTGTCATTTTATTATATAAAGTTAGTGGTAATTAATGTTTTTCTTAATCTGTGTGTTTTTTGTCTGTGGACAATAATATTGGGATGGATGAAGTATAATTTATTATTATTGTTATTATTATTATTATTATTAAATGATGTTTATTATACGTTTTATCTAATAAAAAACGTATGTTTATATTATGTACCTTTAAATAACAATAAAAATAATTAATAGGCAATAAACAGCAATAAATCTGACATATAATTTTATGATAAGTAAGAATAGAAACAATTTATATAATGACGTATGAATGGTTTGTTTTAATAATAAATTTTAATAACAGATTTCTTAAAATATAACAATTATATCTTTTGAAAAATAATATTTCTATTTATGATGGTATAAAAATAGTTAATAAGCAAAAAAAATAACAATAAATCTTAAATACAATTTAATACGTAGGAATAGAATTTTTTTAGAATGACATTAATATGGATGGATGATTTGTTTTAATAATAAATTCTAATATTATGTAGATGTAAAATTGTAAAAGTCGAATATAGTGTTTTGTATAGTTTCGCATTTTATTGTTATTTTACTAAGTCATTTTTATGCGAAGTGAAAATGTCTAGACTTAGTATATTTTTTGTACACTCATGTTCCCTATAAATAGGGATTGAGGTTAGAAGTAGAGAGAGACTTTTCGTAACTGAGATCTCTTTTCTGCTTATGTTGTAATCAGTCTTTATCAATATGAGATCTGATTAATATTTACTCTTCGTGTTCTAAATCTTCAATTACTCAAATCAAACTTTGCTTTCTAAAATCTCGATAACAATTCTCATCAATTGGTATCAGAGCAGGATTCAAACTGCTTCGATCTGATTTTCGTGTTAGAATCATTTGCTTTTTGAGTTGCAACTTTACTCAAAATTTTCTGCACATTTTGGTTTTGAAAATCAAATTTGATCTTCAGATTTGAATTGATTCTGTCTTTGAATTGTTAAGTCGAGTAATCGATTAGTGATTTGTGATCAATTCATTTGATCAAATTCTCTATTTCATCAAGTTTTTCAAGCTTTCTGAAAATTTATGTGTTCATCAATAGCGAACTTCAACATGAATACAATGACTTCCTTCTCTCACTTGCTTGGTTCCTCAACCAAAATTCCGATGTTAATTCCAGAATACTATGATCAGTGGGCTGATAGAATCGAAGATTACTTAAATGGAATTGATGAAGAACTTTGGAATTGTATCGATGGAACAGTGCAAGCTCCTGTTAATGTTCAACCAATTGGTTCTTCTACAACATCTACTGAAGTTGTTGATCAAGAAAAACGGTTGAAGAATAATGAAAAGAGGTTCATGAGGGAACTAAGAGGTGATCTACCTCCTGTGGTTTACAATTACATCCGTAGTTGTAAATCAGCCAAGGAGATCTGGAACACTCTGAAAGAGAAGTATCAAGGTAGCGAAAAGACGAATATCAACTCTGTGAAGCAATGTCTAGTTGAACTGAAGGAATTCAGACAAAAGGATGCAGAAACTCTTGAAAATTACTATGATCGTCTAAATGAGCTTATGTTTCGCTGCAATAGGTATGGAATCACTAGGTCTCTTATGGAGTTCAATTTAACTTTCATTATGGGTCTTCGCAAGGAATGGCGAAGTGTGAGCATGATGATTAAGAATCAACAGAGTTTTGATACAACTAAATTGAATGATCTCTACAATCAACTGAAAACACATGAATGTGAGGTTTCAGAAATGTATGAAGAATCAAAACAGAGTATTGGAGGTCCTTTGGCTCTTGTTTCAAAGGTATCAAAAACTGATGTTAATGAAAAAGATGGTTCAGATAAAGAAGAATTTTTTATGAACTCTGATGATGAAGCCGTGGCATTCTATTCAAACAACAGAGTTAAGAAGTTTTTCAAAAAGCCTTTTAATCCAAAAGGAAAGGCTAGTGATGTGAAGAATGCAGTCATAAGAACTGGAGGGGAGGAGAGGAAGAAATTGGAGAAAGCTGATGAGAAACAAAAAGATGTGAAAGAAGAAAAGAAGCTGAAAGGTGATTCAGGAATTTACTGTCATTACTGCAACGGTGCGAATCACTTCGCAGTCGATTGCATGTTGCGAAAGAAAGAAGAGAAGAAGGAAAAAGTTAAAGATGAAGCATACTACTCTGAAAAGATTGAAGAGATACGTGCTAAGAACAAAGGAGTGTCTTTGGTTGCGAAGGGTGAATCTGCTGATGAAGAGAGTGGTACATATCAGATCTGGTCTTCAGGATGAGGAAATTTCAGGAAGGTGCTTCGCATCCAAATCTACGGACAAATCACCCATGACAACCAAGGTACGTACAATACTTGAATCTTTTAATATTCCTTTGTCTGCTTATGATGCTGAAATTGTTTCATTTGATGATAATGTGGCTTATTTTGATTTTGTTATTGTGTCTGCTAGTATTGAAGCTCAAAAAATAAATTTGCAACTAGGTGAGACACGGAGAGAATTAGAAATAAAGAGGAGCAGAGTAGAAAAACTTGAAATGCAGATCAAAATATAGAGTGTGATAGGAATAATCTTACAAATGATGTTAGGTTGTTGCTAGCACAAAGGAACATATATTGTAATTCTGCCAAACGATTGTATGCAAAATTAACTGCTTTACATCATTCTTTTGACATTAGCAAAGAACAACATAGGAAACTTTTACCTTTTCTTGAGTATGAACGTGAAAAAGTTGATGTTGTTTCTTATGATTGCGAAAGTACAATTGCTCAATTTGACAAAATACTTGATGATAGATATCCATACGGTATTGTCAAAATTGATGAATTTCTGAATGCTGATGAGTTGGTTAACATTGTCAATGAAAGTTTGACAAAGAGTGAACAAGTGAAAATCTTAAAGAAAACAGAAAATTCAACTCTTGCCTCACAATTCAATTATGTTGATATTGATGAAAATTCAGATAATGTGAGTGAAATCAGTGAGATAGAAGAGGAAGAAGAGGCTGATTGTTCTCAATTGTCAATCATTAATATCACATCTAAGATCAAAGGTAAAGAAATAATAGTTGATTCGATAGTAGAGGATGAAATTGATAAATCTTTAACTTCGCAACATTGTAAGTTTGATAATGTGGAAGTTGAAAGCTGGAAATCTGATGATACTGATGAGAACAAAGAAGAAAAGAAAGATTCAAATGAAACACCTCAACGAGTTGTGGTTGATCAAGTGTTTGAGAATACAAAAGAATTTGACAAAATTTTAAATGACAAAGGCGCACATTATTTGGAAACCAACACAGTGGTATATCCAAATTTTGTATGTACTGATAAAACCATTTTTCCAAATCAAGTTTTTGTCACTACTGGAAATGCTGAGAAAGTTCATCCTGAATTCAACAAAATGATTGAAAAAGATAATCAAAAGTCAACCACAGAAGGTTTTTTCGCAAATCAAAACACAGAAGAAAACAATTTAACTCAAAATTCTTATGTGTTTCAAAAACAAAAATCATTACAAAAATGGGTGGTTAAAGGTGAAAAATCAAACAAAATTTTTGAAAAAGTTGAAAAATCGAAGGCTGAAGTGAAATTAAATTCTCATGAATTCAAATTGATGGTTGGAAATTATTCAACAGAAAATAATGTTTGAAAAAGAAAAGCAAGAAAAGCAATTTTCTGGCAAGTTGTGCCTAATGACAAACCAAGAGCTGAAAAAGAACAAATTTCAAAAACAACATCATCAAAATTTCAAAGCAAAAATAAACAAACAGATTCAAGTTTTCATAAACCAATAAATTATGTTGACAAAATTCCATATGTTCGCAAATATGACAACAATCGAAAATTTGAGAATTCACAAAAATTTGCAAATAATCAAAAGTTTCAAAATGTTGGCAAATTCACGAATACTTCATCAAGTTTGAAAAATTCAACTCAAGCAAAAGTGAACTTTTCACCAAAACAACCAAATTTTCCAAATCCTTCAGTTTCAAAACCGACCAAAGTTTCATATACAAAAGGAAAATCTGATGTAAGTACGATCAATCGTTGGTTTGAAAGGAAAGGAAGAAAATATCAAAGTGGGATGTTTTCAGAGCAACAAATCAAGAATGCATTTGATAAGTTCGCAAATAACTCTTCCACTGCTAGTTCAACATCTCATAATTCGCAAGTTCTTGTTCAAAAATGGAAACCAGTTATCAAAAATGCGAATGTTGTGAAGGATAAGATTACAATCAATGGAAATCCAAAACTATTGAATGACTATATCTCAATATCTAGATCTGATGATGTTGATATAATGGATTCTGTCACAAACAAAGTGAAAACATGGTTTTTAAATTCCAAGAATTTGTTTCATTCTACTAATGATGGACCCAACAAGTCTTGGGTTCCTAAATTCTTTCAATAAATGCAGGTGATGTGTGACGAGCAATATGATACGAAATGGTATATTGATAGTGGTTGCTCTCGTCATATGACTGGATGAAAGGAAAACTTGCAAGATTATAGAAGCTTGGAAAATGCTGGAGTAGTCAAATTTGGAAATAATCACAAGTGTCAAGTGAAAGGCTATGGGAAAGTCACAAATGGAAAATTCACTGTGAACAGTGTTGCTTATGTTGAAGGACTTCCACATAATTTGATAAGTGTGTCACAACTTGTTGTTGGTACTGGAAATCAAGTTGTATTTAATGAAGAAGAAAGTATCATTTCAAATGCGAAGACAAATGAAATACTTCTCAAATCCAAAAGATATGGTGATATGTTTACAGTAGACATCAAACCAATTGTGGGAAAACCTGCTGTGTGTTTACTATCAAAAGCATCTAATGATCTCAGCTGGCTTTGGCATAGAAGATTGTCACACTTGAACTTTCGAAATATTAATAAACTTGTCACTGAAGATTTAGTTCGAGGGTTACCAGTACTAAAATTTGACAATGATTCTTTGTGTGCAGCTTGCGAACAAGGAAAACAACATCGAAAAGGTCATCCGATTGTGATAGATTCAAAAATCGTAGAACCATTGGAACTTCTTCACATTGACTTATGTGGACTGTCGACTGTTGCAACAATCAATAAAAAGCGGTATATTTTAGTTGTTGTAGATGATTTCTCTCGATTCACATGGGTGTTTTTTCTCAGGTTGAAATCTGAAGTTTCTCAGATGATGATTGGTTTTATCAAAAAGATTGAACTTAGTCTGAAGAAGAATGTACGAAAAATTAAAAGTGATAATGGTTCTGAGTTTAAAAATCAAACTCTTGATATTTTTCTCACAAGCAAAGGTATTTCGCATAATTTCTCATCACCATATACTCCACAACAAAATGGTGTTGTTGAAAGAAGAAATCGATCTCTATGCGAAGCAGCCAGGACCATGTTAACATATGCGAATCTACCTCAATATCTTTAGGCAGAAGCAGTGTCCACTGCATGTTTTACTCAGAATCGATCATTCATTCATCGAAGATTCAATGTTACTCCATATGAAATAATCAATAATCGGAAACCTAATGTAAAATTCTTTCATGTTTTTGGTTGCAGGTGCTTTATCATGAATCTCAAAGATAATTTGTCCAAGTTCCAAGCTAAAGCTGATGAAGGCATATTCTTAGGATATTCACAAAATTCAGTTGCATACAGAGTGCTTAATAAAAGAACAAGAAAAGTTGAAGAAACTTTCAATTTAACGTTTGATGATTACTATCTTAAACAAATGGATAGTAAATTTGAAAATAAATCAATACTTGTGGATTCAAATACTCAAATTGATAATTCTGAAATCAATGATTTTGATTATGACTTAATTTTTGGAATTCCTGACAGGGCAATTGACGCAGAAAATAATGCTCCTGATAATCAAACATCAGAATCCTCAAAACATACTGATGATTCACCAATAAATACAACATCGATATCTTGTGAAAGTACGACTGATATTCGTATGGAGGAGGAACATACGAGTATTCATGAAGATACTCAGCCAAATCTCGAGGGGGAGAATGAACTTATGGAACATCAAGTTGAGGGGGAGCATTCGCAGAATCAACAGGAACATCATTTTGAGGGGGAGCATCAAGATGAAGATCATGTTGAGGGGGAGCATGATGAAACAGAGACAATTAATCTTGATGAAAATGATGAGTTTCATGAACTAAATGATAACTTTTCTGTTGCAGGATCTGAAAATGAAGATATGTATGAAGATGCACCATTAGAATTTGATCCTAATTTTCCACCACTTGAGAAATGGACAAGAAATCATCCAAAAGAACAGGTAATTGGTAATCCACAAGAAAGTGTGTTGACTAGAGCTCAAATTCGTACGAAAAATGAGGTACTGAATGCGAACCAAGAACTATGTATGTTTAATGTTTTTATTTCGAAAATAGAGCCAAAGACAGTAAAGGATGCTATGGAACACTCAGATTGGGTTGTTGCTATGCAATCTAAACTGGCTGAATTTGAATGAAACAAGGTTTGGAGATTAGTTTCTAAACCTTCTGATGTTTCAATTGTCGGATTAAAATGGATTTAAAAAAAAAACCGACAAAGATGGCAATATTATTCGAAATAAAGCTAGACTAGTGGTTAAAGGTTATTCACAACAAGAAGGGATAGACTATGAAGAAACATTTGCACCAGTTGCAAGACTTGAAGCAGTTTGCATATTTTTAGCCTATGCAGCTCACAAAGACTTTGATGTTTATCAAATGGATGTTAAATGTGCATTCTTAAATGGAGAACTAGAAGAAACAGTGTATGCTGAACAACCACCAAGATTTATAAGCAATGAACATCCTAATCATGTTTACATCCTAGATAAGGCTGTATATGGATTAAAACAAGCACCAAGAGCCTGGTACGCAACACTTACAAATTTCTTGAAACAATCTAAATTTAAACAAGGATCAGTTGACCCCACATTATTTCGCAAGAAAGTTGGGTGTCATCTAATGCTTGTTCAAATTTATGTTGATGATATTATCTTTGGCTCAACTAATCCAGCATTGTCAATTGAATTTGAAAATCTAATGAAAAGTCAGTTTGAAATGAGCATGATGGGAAAAATTAATAATTTTCTTGGCTTAAACATAAGACAAAACAGGGATGGAATCTTAATCAATCAAGAAAAATATACGAAGAATTTGCTTGAAAAGTTTGGAATGTCTAATAGCACGAAACTCAGAGTACCAATGGCAGTAGGAACAAGACTAACTCCTTCGTTAAATGCTCCTGCTGTTGATTTAACACTTTATCGAAGCATGATAGGGTCTTTATTGTACTTAACTGCAAGTAGACCTGATATTATGTTTTTGGTTTGCAATTGTGCTAGATATCAAGCTAATCCCAGAGAACCTCATTTGACTGCAGTGAAAAATATTTTTCGCTACCTTAAGGGAACAGTTTCTTTAGGACTTTGGTATCCTACGAAAACGGGGTTTTTCATTCAAGCTTTTTCAGATTCTGATCTAGGAGGATGTACTTTGGATAGGAAAAGTACGAGTGGTGGATGTCAACTATTGGATGGGAAGTTGGTGAGTTGGCAATCAAAGAAACAAACTTGTGTGGCTATATCAACCGCTGAGGCAGAATACATTGTTGCTGCTGCTTGCACTTCGCAAATTATTTGGATTCAGAGTCAACTTCGTGACTATGCAATAAACATGAAAAAGATTCCTTTGTATTGTGATTCGCAAAGTGCAATTCGCATTTGTCATAATCCAGTACAACATTCAAAGACAAAACACATTGCTCTTCGATATCATTTTATCAAAGATCATGTGGGAGATGGGAATATTGAAATTCATTTTGTTAAAACAACTGAACAACTTGCTGATATTTTTACAAAACCACTTGAAGAAAAATCATTTGTTAGAATTTTAGCAGGATTGGGGATGATTAATGCGAATTCAATTTCAAACAATCATGCCTAAAAGTCTGGTTCAGCATTTATGAGTCAAATTTGTTCAGAGGTTACTGTTCATTCAGAGGCTTCGCATGGCTTCGCATTCACATCTTTTCGCATCTGAGATCATAACAACTAAGGTAAGGTTTACGACTAATTTTGAATTTTTTTTTTGAAAAATCAAAAATCCAAAAAGATTTTATTTTGTTATGTTCTTAATTTTGAAAAATCAAAAATCCAAAAAGATTTTATTTTGTTCTGTTCTTAACTTTGAAAAATTAAAAATCCAAAAAGATTTTATTTTGTTATGTTTTTAATTTTGAAAAATTCAAAAATCACAAAAATATTTTTGTTTTCTTTGTTCTTTAAACTTTGTGTGCTGGGAATTTAGTACAGGGCTAAAATGCGAAGATGTCATACTTATGTGTTTCTACGGGAAGGTATCAAATTTCTTTTAAAAAACTAGTTAGGATGTCCATAGAAGCATGTTGCTGTATGTAGACCAAAAGCCTCAACAAGACTCTATGTGTGAAAAGAAAGCCTTAATGAAATTATCACATGAAAATTTCTTCCCAGAGCTACCTTACTCTTCTCAAATGAGTTAAGAGTTTTCTGTTTTGTCCATTATAACAGAGGTACACTTCGATTCTTATCCAATCTTTATAAACCAAACAATTCTTACACTCCAAATTTTTGAAGAGATTTGTCCTTGAGGTCTTTGATCAAACCAATCAAAACCTAGACAAATCACAAGTCTGTGTTTATGATCTAACATCATGAGTCCGTGATGGAAGTGAAACCCAAAAATCATAAACCTTAAGGAATTGACGGGGAACTTTGTTCCAGATTTCTACGAAACCTTTGTTTCAGTATCAAAAATTTCAAAACTTCAAATCATATTCAATTCGCATGTGTGGTCTTGATCAAATATTCACAACCAACAATGTTTGTTACCCAACAAGATCCAGAACAAATTTTCTTTTGAATATGATTTCTGTGTAAGTTTCATTCGCAAATCCTAGTCATGATAAATATTTTCACAAGCCAACTTGTCACTGACAACACTGGTCAAACAAGTAATTTCATTTACAATTTCTCACCTTATGTTAAGGCTGATATGTAATGAAATTTCAAACCAATCCAAAATGTCTTTTAAAAGAAGCCCTTCGATACTTCTCTACAAGTATTCGATTGTAATTCACGGGAAACTACACAAGCTGTTGATTATCTCTCTTGATGATTAACGAAGCAACCTTTGCCTGGGGTTTTACTGCATTCATGTCAAATTAAAATTTTGACATCACAACATTCGAAAGTTTTTGTTTCTCATCTTATTATGTTGACACAATGCACACACGAAATCCTTGAGGTTCTGAGTAAAACCAACTCAGACTGATGATTTCGCAAATCTGGCATATGACTTCACTTTATATCCCAAAAGTGAAAGAGCCTTGTCTCCATGCGAAGGGTTTTAACGGTTCAGATTCTATAACGGGAAACTTGACAGGCTGTGTACTCAAGATGGTTGGTATTCTATCTGGTTTTCAAGGAGATGTGACAGTTACTTTTTGAAGCATGGTTATCTTTCGCAGTCATGATCCGATTTTCAAGGTGCCACATCGGATAACATTAAATGCATCCCGCTTTAATTTCAAATCAATTTGAGTAACCTATAAAAGGGGGATCAAGAACACTATGTACGGTTACACAAACAGAACTTTCACAAACCTCCAAAGCTTCAATCTTGATCAAACTTCATCTTTTTCAAACCCTAAAAATGGCAACCACTCAATCCAACACTGATGAAGTTCTTTCTCAATCCCTGATGAAAATCCAAAGCACAAACTATCAAGTTGATCCAAATGTATCTTCTTATCCTGAAGGTTTGAAGATGCTTATTGTTGCCCTGAAACGATCACCTCTGTCAACTGCCATGTTTAGTTCCTTCTCTGTTCCAATGACATGGTTATCCTTGGCAGCTTCAACGGCATCATACAATCATACAGCGGATGTGATTGATGGGTTTTAGCCATAAGAACTTTCCTATGTGCGCATGCAAAACCCTAATGCTCGGATCTAGGCTTTCTAATTAAACATGCTTTGAATCCAAGACTTCTAATGGCTAATTAGGTTAAATAACAACATTGAAACAGATCTAGAATCATACCTTTGAGTTCCTTGTTGATCTTGTGGTCTTGGAGCTTCTAGAGTCACAAGTGTCACTCCTCTGATGGCTTACAAACACCAATAGCAAGAAAGATGATTTAGGAGAGAGGAGAGAGAAGGAAATCGGCCAGGGTTCTCTTACTTTAGGAGAGGTGCCGATTTCCCTTGCCCATGGGATCTATTTATACTTGTAGACTCCTTAAGGGTTACAACCTAAACCCTAATTGGATAATCTTCTCTTAAGGCTATCCAATTTAGCTATCCTTTAGCTTCTAGAATTCGTCCCTAGTATATCTATAAGGATTTTCAGTCTAAAGCTTAACTATCAAACAATTGACAACTTATACCCCTTTATTTAATTAACCTCTTTAAGTCATCAAATTAATTCTAATTAATTCTATGACTTATATTAATCAAATAACAATATATTATTCATTATATTATTCCCATAATATATTAATAATATTTACTCTCTCTTATTAAATCATCCTATCAAGTTGCTATGGTGAAGGCAACCCAAAAGGACCATGCACAACCGGATCAAATACTTGTCTAATATAGTTGCAGCCTTAGACACTATTCCAACAGTCTCCCACTTGGATAAGTCTAGTAACTATATGCACAAATACAATTCGGTTTGCAATCGTAGCTCTCAAAGACGCTGTCAAACTCTGATCTAATCAATCTTGTCCTTTAGATAAGGGATCGTACAGTCCTCTATTAGATATCATGCTGACAATCCTATGGAATGGTTAGTCAAGCATTTAGGTTTCTCGATCTCTGATTTATTTGACATAGAACTTAATCGAACACATCAATTCAGTTCTGACCGGGCCCGACACATAAGTCAAATCAAATCATCGAGCGGCCGAGATATCGCTTTTACCTTCTTAGATAAAAGTTACAGATAAACTTCGACTTATATGCATTTACTTATTCATTAATCAACTATACACAACAATGCGTTTTATAACACCGAGTTACTGATGCGTTTTCGCATTATCAATGTACAACCAATTAACAAATAACAAACCATATATCTAGGTTTTAAGACTATATGATATTATCGTCTTGCGATCACCCTTTTATATCTTATTCCATAAGGTGATTCCAGCAAGCGCGGGTTTGTTCCAATGCTCAAAACTAGTTCATAAGCACTCATGAACGTTGCAGCAACCCTTTGCTATGTCTAACACCATTTAGACAATCTACATACCAATTCATGACAATCTTTATTCATATCTACTTCCAACATATGAACGATTGTGGATAATTTGAACAATTCTATTATTCCTAATAATGTCAATTATTCCGGAAGTCAAAACATGCAAAGTGAAACAATAGTTAAACAATTAACATAAGACAGTAACATTACTCATAAATAAAACTCCTTTATTTAATCATCAAATGTTAATTACATTTATCTATTACACGTTTCTAATACTATCTAATCTATGCTAATATCATCCTTCAGCCCAATACTCCTAGCATGCTGTAAGTGCTTAACCCTACTCAGTCCCTTCGTAAGCGGATCTGCTGGGTTATCTTCTGATGATATCCTCTTCACTACGAGTTGTCCTTTTTCTACACGATGTCTAATGAAGTGATATTTTATGTCGATATGTCTTGATCTACCATGATCCCTCGGTTCCTTGGTCAAGGCAACCGCTCCATCGTTATCACAGAAAATCTCCATGGGATCCTTTATGGCAGGTACGACTCCAAGATCACCGATGAAGTTCTTTAGCCATATTGCCTCCTTCGACGCTTCGCTCGCTGCAATGTACTCTGATTCCCACGTTGAATTAGCTACGGTCTCTTGCTTGGAACTCTTCCATGTCACTGCTCCTCCATTTAGGGTAAAGACCCAGCCCGACTGTGAACGGTAGTTGTCCCTGTCGGTCTGAAAACTGGCGTCACTATACCCTCGTACTTTCAAGTCATCACTCCCTCCGAGGACTAAGAACCATTCCTTCGTCCTCCGAAGGTACTTAAGGATATTCTTCACCGCAATCCAATGTGCTCTGCCAGGGTTCCCTTGATATCTACTAACCATGCTCAAAGCGAAGGCTACATCAGGGCGAGTACAAGTCATAGCGTACATGATTGAGCCAACTGCGGAAGCGTATGGTACTCGGCTCATTTCTGCTATCTCAGCTTCGGTACTCGGACTTCGAGTCTTACTCAACTTGGCATTACTTTGTATCGGTAATTCTCCCTTCTTCGAGTTTTCCATACTAAAACGTTTTAGTACCTTCTCTAAGTAAGTGTTCTGACTAAGTCCAATTAGTCTCTTACTTCTTTCTCTCACTATCCTTATTCCCAAAATGTAAGAAACCTCTCCGAGGTCCTTCATAGCGAAGCACTTCCCGAGCCAGGACTTAACTTCCTGCAGAGTCGGGATGTCGTTTCCTATGAGTAATATGTCATCGACATATAGAACGAGGAAGCTTACTATACTCCCACTGGCTTTGACATATACACAAGATTCATCTTCGCTTCGTACAAATCCAAACTCTTTGACTTTCTCATCGAAGCAAAGATTCCATCTGCGAGACGCTTGCTTAAGTCCATAAATGTACTTCTCAAGCTTACACACTCTATTCGGATGCTTCGGATCCACAAACCCCTCGGGCTGAGCCATGTAAACATCCTCAGCCAACTTCCCATTAAGGAAAGCGGTCTTGACATCCATTTGCCAAATCTCATAATCATGAAATGCGGCAATAGCTAGCATCACTCTAATAGATTTAATCTTCGCAACTGGTGAGAAGGTCTCATCATAGTCAACTCCGGGAGTTTGAGTGAAGCCCTTCGCAACCAATCGCGCTTTATATGTGTGCACGTTTCCATCCACGTCGGTCTTCTTTTTGAAGATCCACTTGCACCCAACGGTCTTACGTCCGGGCACATAATCAACCAAATTCCAAACTTGGTTATCATACATGGATTGGACCTCGCTATCCATTGCCTCTTTCCATTTCGCAGACTTCGGGCCTGCCATGGCTTCCTTATAGCTATTAGGTTCATCAAGATTTATTAGTGTACCATCACTAATATACGTGTCCCCTTCGGTAGTAATATGAAAACCATAAAACTGGGGTAGAACTCTAACTCTATCGGAACGTCTAAGAGGTAAGGACTTGTCAATCGGTTCAACCGGAGTTTCCTCCTCGGGTTGAGTGCCAGCGGTAGAGGTTCCTTCATCTATCGACTCTTGAATCTCTTCAAGCTCGATTTGCCTCCCACTGTCTCCTTGGCTTATGAGTTCTCGCTCTCGGAAAACTCCTCTCGTCGGAACGAAGACCACATTGTCCTTCGGTCTATAGAAGAGATATCCAAAGGATGTCTGCAGGCAGCCGATGAAAATACATCGCTAACTTCGAGGTTCAAGCTTGTCTTGAGTATCTCGTCTTACGAAAGCCTCGCAACCCCAAACCTTGATATGTGCCAACGAGGGAGCTTTCCCTGTCCACATCTCGTGAGGTGTTTTGGCAACCTTCTTGGTAGGGCCTCGGTTAAGGATATGGGCGGCAGTCTCTAAGGCATACCCCCAGAAAAAGATAGGTAGTGAAGCACGACTCATCATAGAGCGAACCATATCCAATAAGGTTCGATTACGCCTTTCTGCCACACCATTCAACTGCGGTGTCCTAGGAGGCGTCAATTGCGAAACTATTCCACACTCTTTGAGATAATCGTGGAATTCAAGACTTAGGTACTCTCCTCCTCGATCAGATCGAAGCATCTTGATTTTCCTGCCCAATTGATTCTCCACTTCATTCTTGAATTCTTTGAACTTTTCAAAGGTTTCTGACTTTTGCTTGATTAAATAGATATACCCATATCTACTATAATCATCGGTAAAAGTCACATAGAAGCGGTTCCCATCCTTCGTGGTTGATCTAAACGGTCCACATACATTGGTATGTATTAGGTCCAATAGACCTTCACCCCTTTCACATGTACTCGTGAAGGGTGATTTAGTCATCTTCCCAAGTAAACAAGACTCGCATGTGTCATCTTCCCTAAGGTCGAATGATTCCAACACTCCATCCTTTTGGAGTTGGGCTATGCGTTTCTTGTTGACATGTCCAAGACGACAATGCCACAAGGATGCTTTATCCATACTAGTGGAAGAATCTATATTCAAAACATCATTTCCCAAGTTATCAACAATCATAACAGTTTCATATATTCCATTACATGGTATAGCTTCAAAGTAAAAGACACCATTTAGATAAACCATTCTCATTATTAAAAGAAAATCTAAATCCTTGTCTATATAAACCATGAAATGAAATGATGTTTCTAGCCATTTCTGGTGAATAGCAACAATTGTTCAAATCTAAACACAAATTATTCCTAAGCACTAAAGAATACACTCCAATCTTGGTCACAGGCGACGATCTTCTGTTCCCCATGATTAGATTGATTCTTCCTTGCTCCACATCCCTACTTCTTCTTAGTCCATGCACATTAGAACAAATGTGGTAACCACAACCGGTATCAAGAACCCAAGAAATAGCATGATTAGAATCGTTAGATTTGATTGTGTATATACTTGCGAAAGATGGCTTGATCTTTCCTTCTTTGATTGCTTGCAGGTACTCTGGGCAGCTTCTCTTCCAATGTCCTATCTTATGGCAGTGGTGGCACTCTGCCTCCTTCGGGTTAGGACAGGGCTTAGCGGGATCAACTTTGGTCCCACTAGAAGAGGCACCATCTCGGGTTTTGACCTTGCGATAGTTCTTTGATGAAGCCTTCCTCTTCTTTCCCTTTCCTTGACCAATAGCCAAGACAGGAGCAGCAGTCGGATTGGGAGCAGGTGCAGCAGACTTGTCTTTGAAGTTGCTCTCAGCAACCCTCAAGAGACCTTGGAGCTTGCTTAGGGTGACCTCTTCTTTGTTCATGTGGTAGGTCATCCTAAACTGGTTGTACATCGGAGGCAAAGAGTGAAGCACCATGTCGATCGCCAAGTCTTCCCCAAAGTCAACATTTAACTTACGAAGGCAGTCGACATACCTTTGCATCTTTTGCAAGTGCACGGTAAGAGATTCTCCATGACCCATATTAGCGGAAATCATGTTGGTGAAAATCTCATAACGCTCTTGTCTCGCGTTTTGGTGGTACCTCTCCAATAAGTCTTGGTGCATCTCGTTCGGGTACATGTCCTCGTAGGACTTTTGGAATTTGGAGTTCATGGTAGCAATCATGATGCAATGTACCTTCGTTGCATCTCGCTCATGAGTTTCAAAGGCGGTGATTTCGGCTGGAGTAGCGATTTCGGTGTTGATTTTCTCGAGCTTCTCATCAAGGACATACTCCTTGTCCTCATAGCGAGCAATGGTGCGAATGTATCTTATCCATTCGCTAAAGTTCGTTCCATCGAAAGTGACCTTTTGGCAAAGGCTCATCAACGTGACAAAACTAGCAGCAACGTTGTTTGCGTTCGACATCTATAATTAGAAAAGGACAAAGATAGATTAGAATATGAATCCCTAATTATCACCCAATAAGAAAAATTAGAGCTAGGATCCAACAATGACATTTACATATTAGAAAAGGGATGCCGTAATCTAACATGCAAACAAATTGAAGGTAAGTGAATGACGATTCACTAATTCTCCATCACAAAAACCTAAACTATTAGTCCTAAGTGTTTTTGAGAATTCCTAGGTTTGGATGAGATTCATTGAAACTATTCAATGGCATGTTTAAATCTCGATATGCCCCTCTTGTTTGTGACTGGGATGCCGAGGATCACAAAGCGGGTGTGAATTACCATGCAAATTCACATGGTGCCTTCATTGTAACGATCACCTATTCGATCTGCCGGTAAACCACACACGCTCCATCGAAGTATGATAAACAATGAATCACCCTTTGCCACCTTTGCTTAGAACCAATTAGTGTGTCGGTAAACCACACACGCTCCACTAACTTCTTAGCAAGGGTGCAAAGTGTAATTTCATGGGATTGCATCGATTCACTTTTCCTAAAGTAACTAAGATTGGGAAATTTTTTAAAAAAAATGTGTAGTTACTTTGTATTACTTATTATACTTTTAATGAGAGGAACAGGTGGCCCTATCCTACCCGTTCGGCTAACGACCCTCCACCAATCAAGCAAGCGGTGGGTGTGAGTGTACACCCATTAAGCGCCATTTTATAGGCCGTAACCTTATACCCACCTTATAGATTGGCTTCGTGAATGAGTCCTACTAACGGTAAGACTAGCATTTAGTTATACATATATATATATATATATATATATATATTATACTAGTAATATCATATTAGTATAGGGTTGTATTTTAAACCTTTTAAAATCTAGGGTTTTGAAATTTAAGTTGTCTAAATTAAAACTTTTTAATCATAAATATAAATTTCAAAACTTGAGGGCAAGTTTTAAACATTTAAAACATGGAGGATCAAATAACAAATAATTCCAATTAACAATTAATTTTCTAATTATCTTTGATTTGATTTATTCAAGATTTCTTTTAAGATAGTTACCAAAAATAATCAAAATATTCAATTAATTATCATATAAGGAAATTAAATATTTTATTAGTTGATAATTACCTTTAACTAGATCAAGATAATTGTTATATTTATCAAAAAATCGGATTTATGTTGATCTATTATGATTAAGGTAAGTTTCCATAAGATAATTACAAAGAAATCCCGAATCTGGTCATTCCTGACGCCTGGACTCGCCGAGTGCACAAAGGGACTCGCCGAGTCAGGCCTACTCGCCGAGTCCACTTTGAGACTCGCCGAGTCCATGACTCAGAAACCAAAAAATCGAATTTTGCAGGTTTGTTTCAGTTAATCAAGCAACAATTTAAAGAAAACCAAGCTAGGCTCTGATACCACTGATGGGTTTTAGCCATAAGAACTTTCCTATGTGCGCATGCAAAACCCTAATGCTCGGATCTAGGCTTTCTAATTAAACATGCTTTGAATCCAAGACTTCTAATGGCTAATTAGGTTAAATAGCAACATTGAAACAGATCTAGAATCATACCTTTGAGTTCCTTGTTGATCTTGTGGTCTTGGAGCTTTTAGAGTCACAAATGTCACTCCTCTGATGGCTTACAAACACCAATAGCAAGAAAGATGATTTAGGAGAGAGGAGAGAGAAGGAAATCGGCCAGGGTTCTCTTACTTTAGGAGAGGTGCCGATTTCCCTTGCCCATGGGATCTATTTATACTTGTAGACTCCTTAAGGGTTACAACCTAAACCCTAATTGGATAATCTTCTCTTAAGGCTATCCAAATCCTTTCCTTAGATAAGCCATGGACGAATTTAGCTATCCTTTAGCTTCTAGAATTCGTCCCTAGTATATCTATAAGGATTTTCAGTCTAAAGCTTAACTATCAAACAATTGACAGTTTATACCCCTTTATTTAATTAACCTCTTTAAGTCATCAAATTAATTCTAATTAATTCTATGACTTATATTAATCAAATAACAATATATTATTCATTATATTATTCCCATAATATATTAATAATATTTACTCTCTCTTATTAAATCATCCTATCAAGTTGCTATGGTGAAGGCAACCCAAAAGGACCATGCACAACCGGATCAAATACTTGTCTAATATAGTTGCAGCCTTAGACACTATTCCAACAGTGATAACATTCAACTTAATCAACAACAAACGGGTCAAACTGTCCAAGAAGATGTTTGTTGAATTCTTGCAGATTCCAAACAACCCTCCATTTGTCAAACCTGTAAACTCTCAAATCATTCACATGTTCAACGAGATGGGTCATCAACCAGAACTTGAGAAGATCAGTGACTTTCAAAAGTCTGGGTTGCCGTGCATCTGGAATTTCTTATTTGGAATTTTTCTTAGATGCTTAACAGGAAGATCAGTTGGACTGGATAGAGGACGAATGGAAGTATATGCCATGGTTATGGGCATATACTATGATATAAACGTTGATTATGCAACCCAATTATGGAAGGAATTTGTTAAAAGTCTTGAAAACACAAATTCAGAAAAGGGGATCTCGTGTGCAAGATATTGGAGCTTGATACTGGAGAATGTCTATGAAAAAGAAGCAATTCCAGTAATGGAGGATGTTGAAGTTGCAGAATTTTCTTTGTATCAGTTTCCAAAGGCAGTAGAAGATGATAAAGCAATCTTTACTCATGTGGCTCGCATTCCAGATGCGATGCTTCGCAAGGTATCTCAAACTCACAAAGTCTTGGTGAGATATTTGCGAACAATTGATCAATCAGAGCAGACTGGAGTATTATTGGATGTTGATGCTCCGTCAAAGAAGAATAAGCTCATAAAGAAGAATGCGAAGGGTTCATCTTCACAACAAGTTCAAGATGAAGATATTCAGATTGAAGAAACTTCATCGAAATCAAAGAAAGAAATAATACCTTCTAAGTCTGGGGTATTGAAGAAAATTCGCAAGGCTGAGGTGAGTAGTAAAGGCGTTACTATTCGCAGTATTCCAGCTCCGGTTTCTCCAGGGAAGAAAAGACAAAGAGCTGAAGATGTTGCCAAGAACATGCAACGTACTCTCGTCAAAAGAAGGAAGATGGTGATTCGCAATGAATCATCTGATGAAGAAATAGTACCAGAAACTCCACCAGTAACATCTACAGTAAATGTTTTATTACCTATCATCCATACTTCGCAAATCTCTACCACCTTACCAATCACCAAACCACTCGAAATAGTCACTACCAAATCAGTTTCTGAGGAGGTACCTATTTCTGATACGGTTGTCAACGTATCTGATACGGGGGCACCTATCATGAGTGTTGCAACTACAATCCCAATCTCCTTACCTATTTCATTACCAATTGTTTCAATTCCAGTTACAACTTTATCCACCACTTCATCAATTTTTGATCATGCTCTTCAAAACCCATTTACAACCCTTTTTCCATCTCAATCACCCGAAAATCCTCAACCTTCGCAACCTTTATCTGATAATGAAGCTGAAGGAGGTGCCTTTGGAGGGATAATTGAAGATATTCATTTTGATTCAGAGGAGGAGGATATTCCTGATCATATGCTTATGACTGGAAAACAATTTAAAATTCTGAATCAGAAGTTGAATGCTATTATTCAGTCGCAAGCTGATTCCGACAGGATGTCTTCTATTTCAGCTATGGAGGTTGATGCAATGATCAAAGGTGTTGAGAAGCGTATTATGGAGAAGGTTGATCAATTCGACAAGAATAATGAGCTTCGCATTCAAGCACAAGGGAGCAATTTTTCTTCAGTGGTCAAGGATTTGAAAGCTGCTGCAAAAGAACGTCATGTTCTTTTTGTACAAGATGTGAAGAAAGTTCGGGAAGATGTCAACTATAAGCTTCAAGAGTTGAAATCTGAACTTGCGAAGGAGCTTCAGGATATTCATACTCAACATGCTGAAGTTCAAAAGCAGATTGCGGAGGTTTCTTCAAGAGTACAAAAGTTTGTTGATGTTCCTAATTCTGAA